>NC_028638.1:15080512-15123620 GCF_001406875.1 Solanum pennellii | reverse complement strand
TAATAATAGTAATAATAATAATAATAATAATAATAATAATAATTATAATAATAATAATAATAAAAATTATAATAATAATAATAATAATAATAATGATAATAATAATAATAATAATAATAAAAATAATAATAACAATAATAATAACAATAATAATAATACAAATAATAATAATAATAATAATAACAATAATAATAATAATAACAATAATAATAGTGTTATAAAACTATAGAATAAGAAGAAGAAACTAGAGAGAAAAGAAGAGAAGACTTGTTATTTCTCTTGATGAATGAATTTACAAAGAAGAGGAGCACTCTATTTGTAGGAGAAATCTAACTTGGTCCCCAAGTAGGACTCTTTAACCATATCTCTAAAAAGGACTCCACATGATAGACATTCACTATAATACAAATACTTTATAACACTCCCCCTGAATGTCTAATTCTTAGATGATGTGCCTCGTCAAAAACCTTACTAAAAAAACATTAAGAAAAGAAAAACTCTAGTAAAGGAAAAGAGTATACATATCTATTAATACGCATCTAGGCTACCTCATTAAAAACCTTACAAGGAAAACCCAGTGGGACAAAACCTCGTAAGGGAAAAAGAGTACAACGCGTATTTACTCCCCCTAATGAGAACATCAATCCAAAGACTTGAATCTTCGCATTCCAAGCTTGTGCACCATCTTCTTGAAAGTTGCAGTTGGTAGAGACTTGGTGAATAGATCAGCCACATCGTCACTTGAACGAATCTTTTGCACATTTATATCACCATTCTTTTGAAGTTTATGTGTATAGAAAAGCTTCGGTGAAATATGTTTTGTTCATATAAAGTGGTGGGTACTTTATCACATTCAAAACCACATTTCTCTCGAATGAGATGTATCATAGACCTTAACCCCACACATTCTCTACTTGCTTCATGAATAGTTATTATTTCAGCATGATTAGATGAAGTGGCTACGATGGACTGCTTTGTAGATCTCCAAGATATAGCAGCCCCCCCACATATAAACACATAGCATGTTTGGGATCGAGCATTGTGTGGATCAGATAAATATCTTGCATCAGCCTAACTAACAAGATATGTGCTACAATTAACAGAATAAAATAAGCCCATATCAGTTGTCCCTTTAAGATATCGCAAAATGTGTTTGATCCCATTCCAATGTCTCCTAGTAGGAGCAGAACTATACCTTGCTAACAAGTTAACAGCAAAAGCTATATCAGGCCTTGTAGTATTAGCAAGATACATTAGTGCACCAATTGCACTAAGATATGGTACTTCAGAACCAAGAATTTCTTCATCCTTTTCTTGAGGTCGGAATGGATCCTTATTCACATCAAGTGAACGAACAAACATCGGAGTACTTAATAGATGCGCTTCATCCATACAGAATCTTTTCAACACTTTTTCTGTGTAGGCAGATTGATGAACAAGAATACCATTTGTCAAATGCTCAATTTGCAAATCAAGACATAATTTTGTCCTTCCCAGATCTTTCATCTCAAATTCATTCTTTAAATAATCAATTGCCTTTTGAAGCTCTATTGTAGTTCCAATAAGATTTATGTCATCCACATAAATAGCAAGTACTACAAATTCCGATATTGTTTTCTTTATAAAAACACATGGACAAATTGCATCACTTGTATAACCTTCCTTAAATAAATAGTCACTAAGACGGTTATACCACATGCGCCTAGATTGCTTCAAACCATATAATGATCTTTGCAATTTAATTTAATACATTTCTCGATATTTTGAATTACATGATTTAGGCATCGCAAATCCTTCAGGAATTTTCATGTATATCTCATTATCAAGTGATCCATAAAGGTAGGCTGTAACCACATCCATCAAATGCATTTCAAGTTGCTCATGGACTGTGAAACTAATGAGATAACGCAATGTTATTGCATCCATAATGGGTGAGTATGTCTCTTCATAGTCGACGCCAGGCCTTTGAGAAAATCCTTGTGCCACAAGGCGTGCTTTATACCTTTGTATTTCATTTTTCTCATTTCTTTTTCGCACAAAAATCCACTTGTAACCAACAGGTTTAATACCATTAGGTGTTTGAACTATAGGTCCAAAAATTTCACGCTTGGCAAGTGAATTCAACTCTAGTTGAATTGCTTCTTGCCATTTTGGCCAATCATTTCGTTGTCGACATTCTATAACAGATTGAGGTTCATGATCCTCATTATGTTACATGATATTTGTTGCAACATTATATGCAAAGACATAATCAATCACTATTTTTGATCGATTCATATTAGTCTCAACATCTCTTAAATTTATGGATAGTTCATTATTTCTTTGAGTTTCAAGTTCATTGATTCTTTCATGAATATGAGACTTTTTCAAATTTTGAACTTCCATATGAGATTCTTTCATAGTGTCATCTTGACATTTAGTCTTTCTTTTTCTAGGATTTTGATCCTTAGACCTCAATGGTCTACCACGCTTTAGGTATGTTTTTGACTCATTAGCTATGACACTAGTGGATGGTCCTTTAGGGACATCAATTCGAATTGGGACATTCTCTGCAGGAATATGTGATTTAGTAATCCTTTTCAAATCTGTAAATGCGTCTGGCATTTGATTTGCAATTTTCTGCAGACGAATAATCTTTTGTACTTCTTGTTCGCAAGTAGAAGAATATGGATCAAGATGAGACAATGATAAATTTTTCCACAAAATTTCTCGTTTTATTTCACTATTCTCTCCCCCTAATTTTGGTAAAACTGTCTCATCAAACCGACAATGTGCAAATCTAGCAGTAAACATGTCTCCAGTCAATGGTTCAAGATAGCGGATAATGGAGGGTGACTCAAATCCAAATATATTCCTAACCTTCTTTGAGAGCCCATCTTAGTGCGGTTTGGTGGTGTCACAGGCACATGTACAGCACTTCCAAAAATTCTTAGATGGGATATATTAGGTTCTTGACCCATAACCAATTGCAATGGAGAAACCTTATGATAACTTGTCGATCTGAGACGAATAAGTGTTGCAGCATGCAGANTAGGGTTTAGATCGGTTGGTTCGCTCACATAGAAGGGTAAGTGTGGGTGCCAGTCGCGGCTCGATTTTGGGTCGTGACAAATGGTCTTGCTATTAATTGCAAATGTTTAATTAATGACTCAGCGAGACCATTCTGAGTATGAACATGAGCAGCGGAGTTGTCAACTCTTATCCCAATTGCGAAACAATAATCATTAAATGATTGGGATGAAAACTCTGCATCATTATCAAGACGAATGGACTTAATCTGATTATCAGGAAAATGTGCCCTTTACCTTATTATTGTGCCAATAATTTTTGCAAATGCCAAGTTATGAGATGACAATAGGCACACATGAGACCATCTAGAAGAAGCATCTATTAGAACCATAAAATATCTAAATGACCGACTAGGTGGGTGAATAGGTCCACAAATATCCCCATGTTACGTTCCAAGAACGCAGGGGACTCAATCTTAACTTTCATTGGTGATGGTCTCACAATTAACTTGCCTTGATAACAAGCAGTACAAGAAAATTCACCATTTAAAAGAACTTTCAGGTCTTTTAGTGGATGTCCATTCGAATTTTCTATAATTCGTCTCATCATTATTGATCCAGGATGTCCTAGACGATCATGCCAAAGTACAAATTTATTGTGTTGACACCCACTTTTGACCGACCTTTGACCATTTTTAGGAATACTATTCGATTAAATACATATTTTAAATTTTAGAATTTTTAGTCGACTTTGCTTGAAAATTATATATTTTTAGTGTCGTTTACTCTATAAAATTATTGTAAATATTATTATATTTTAAAACTATTCATGAATTTCAAATGTTTTAAAATTTAAATGATTTTCAATTTTATAAAAATATCTTAATGTATGTAGTATTTTAATTAAATAGTAATGCCTACACTTTCCTTAAAATTATTTAAAATCTAGCCAATTCTATTATAATTTCTTTCAATTCTAGCTACTCTGATTAAATTTTATTTCAATCATAGCCCCTTTTTCACTTCAATTCTAGCCATTTTAATTGCAATTGTAGCCATTCCATATTCAATCCAATCTGATTTCAATACATCTCATCTCTTAATCTCATCCATCTATTTTATCAATAGAATCCTATCCCTTCATTTCAAATTAGATCAACGATTGTGATTAAATCTCCTATTCTCTCAACACCAAAAGACCCCAAAACCTAAAATTCTAACCCATCCTTCTCCCTCCCCCTCCTTGGAAGCCGCCACTCTCTCTCTCTCCCTCCAACGCCGCTCCTCCTTTTTCTTTTTCTTTTTTCCGGCCGGTGAGGCCATCAGCCAGAGGTGCCAAAGCCCCTCTGTCGCCACCCCTCTCCTCTGCTTCCTGCCCTTCTCCCTCTCTCTGCCTCCCTCTCTTGTTTCTCTCCTCTCTTTGCCTCTTCCCCGCCGCCCCACTTCTTTTATTTTTGCAGGCACCAGCAGCTGCGACAAATAACACCAGCAACGGCGGACAGCAGCTCAAGCCACAGCTGCCTCCCCTCTTCCCCTCTCCCGTCGCTCCTCCTCCCTCTTTCCCTTTTTCCGACCAGCCATCCTCCTCCCCTCCTCTTCCTCTACATCCGCCATCTCCCTATCTTCTTCTCTCCTCCTTGGCCGCCCAGCCTGGTCCTCTCTCACTCTCCAGCGAGAGGCAGCGGCGACCTCTCTCCCTTCCCTTGTTTCCTCCCTTCTCCCCGCTCCTCTCCTCCCTTCTTCTTTTCCTCCTTTCCTCCTCGACTGACCGCCAGCAGCAGCAGCCACGACGACCAGCGATAGACTCCAGTAACCAGCCAGCAGTCGCTCCCCTCTCCCTCTTCTCCTTCTTCTTTTACAGGCAGCAGCAGCCTAGAGAGGAGCAGCTCCGACACCAACGACTCCAGCAACAGCAGCCGACAAGAACTCCAGCAGCAAGCAGCAACAACGGCAAGCAACTCCGGCGAGGCTTGAAATTCTGGAAACTTGTGAGACTGGTCTCAACAGATCCGTCCAGGTTTGTCTTTGATTAATTATCGGTTGTCTTCTGAACAATAATTTCTTTTCATATGTGATGTTGCGATTTTCTCATTAACAATAGTTGTTAATATTATGCTAAGCATGAATCGTTAAGACCCTCCGTATATTTGTTCATCTTACAATTTTATTCGTAGATTTGAGTTAATTGACTTTAAGCTTCGATTGGTATCACTGTATTATACGCTTGAATACTTTTATTTTTCTTCGTAAATGGGTCTAGCTGGTTCTTGAACTAATTGTTGTTGGATATGATTGTTTTGATCTTCCTAATGCAGGTTCCTTTTAAATTGATTGTTTTTTCTAATTAACTTTTACATGATTTCTTGTTGCTAGTCATAATTTGTTATGACCTCGATGTTGAGCTTCGACTTGATCATCATCCTACTTACTTTTTTTTTGAGTAGATTGTTAATTTTAATTATGATTGAACTGGTTATTCTCTTGTTGATTCGCCCTTTGAATGGTTATGGTAGATTGAAACAATTGGCTAATCTGTGAATAGTGATATACGGTTGGGTGTTTAAGTTCTATTGCTTCCTTTTAGTTAGCGATATCAATTGTCTACAAATATTAGTAATATGTTTAGTTAATATGAGAGCCTTAATTGACTTCTTTATCTAATCTAAATTTAATTAAATTGGTAAGTTGTTGACTAATTTATTTTTGGTGAAGTCTTTATGATTTGGTAAAATTGTGGCCGGTTTATGGTAAACTTTTTGCTTTACTTTAATCAAAACTTAAGGGTCTTTTTTTTACTTTGGTAGAAAAATTAATATAAAATAATTTATCTAAGGTAAAAAAATATATTTTATTTGGTAATGATATTTTTGAAATTTTCTGATTTTTGGCTCCTCTTTATTTAAGGAAAAAATATATTACTCTTCCCAATTTCCTTTTACTTGTTTATATTTGGTAATGAAATATTATTATAATTTTGATTTTGGCTATTTTGAAAAAAGGAAAATAGTATTAATTGACCTATTTTTCATTATTTGTAAGTTTATTGATATCTTACTCGCTTATTTATGGTAGAATAATATCTTTCTGATTTTGTCTCCTCTTTATTTAAAGAAAAAATATATTACTCTCTCTTAATTTATTCTTACTTGTTTATATTTGGTAATGAAATATTTTAAAACTTTTTAATTTGGTCCTCTTTTATAATAAGGAAAATAGAATATTTAATTGATTCCTTTAAATATTTCTTTTCCTTATTTATTTCCCCCTCTTTGCTATATAAATAAGACCCCCTCCCTTCATCAACTCATACAAACTCACATTCACTCTCAATCACAAGTTCTCTCATCACTTCTTATTCTCTCATTGCTCTCTTGCTACTCTTCAAATACATTAAGATTCCGGTAAACATTCAAGTGTTCTTCTTCGCTACTTTGCTACTTTGATTTTGTTTGAGTAAAAGTTGGATCAATTTATTTTGCTTAACTGGTTAGTATTCTTAGCATTTACATTATCTTTGCATTCACACATTTGTGTAAGCTATTGTCTGTTTTTTTTCTATATGTATAATTCGTCATTAATTAATTGCATTTGTGTCTCATCTTGGCTAAATAAATTGTGATTACTTGTGTAGTTATTTGATTGCTTTGACAGGTTTCAAACTTGAAGTTCAAGTTGAAGATTAGCCATGAAGAAAGATTTATTTGTTTAATTCATATATTTGAATCTATTTTTCTTATTTATTTATTTGGATTTTTTGTAATATTTGTATAACTCTAAAGCTCTCATATATAAATTTATTTGGGGGATCGTCTAAGGGAAGGGGATTTACATGCTACTTGTTCATTGTATTTTTAAAAGTTAGAAATCATGCCTATAGGTTTATTCTATTTTTCAAATCTTTAACCACCTAGAATTATTGTTTGTAGATGTTATAATCTAACCAATTTTCAACATGCTTGACGCTTTGTTTGTTAATAAGTTTAAAAATAACTAGATTCCATTAATTTTTGAATGTTAAAATCAAATCCTAATAATTTAGTAGGCTGATTCGATGTTTAAAAAATGTTATAACTTTTAGCATGTCTTGTCACGTAGAAACCATGCCTAAGGATAAAATGTTCATATCATTTAGATTTACAAAATCATGCATATATATGTTACTCCGTTTTGAACACCTAGAAATCAAGTTTATAGTTTGTAAATAAACTTTTAGCATATCCATAATAAAAATAAAATTTGTTGTGCATATTTCTGCCCTTCTTAAATTAGCTAATATATTTAATTAGTAATCTTATTTGTCCTCTTGAAGATTTCCGCATTTATGATGCAATATGTTTTTTTCTTAAAATAATAATGATATTAAATTAGAATCATTTCATGTATTTAACAAATTACTTCGCTTTTGAATATATTTCATAGCAAGATCTTTGTATTTAATAAGTTTACTACATTAATGTTCTACTAGTTTTTCTTTCTTACAAAGTTTTGCAACATGATTTTTTTAAAGTCATTATTCAATCCTCCTTTAAAACTTTGGATTGATTATGACATGGTTTATTTTTGAAAAAAAATTATAAGCACTATCTCCTAAGCTATCGTTAGTGGGAAAGTCAAAGGAACTACGAGGTCTAGTTCCAATTTTTAAATTAAACCGACGCGTCCCCGGAAGTACCACCTACTCATGAATTTCAAAAGGAATTATGTGTATTTATATGTAAATATTTATGTGCCTATATGCAAACTAAATCTTTTAAATCATTTTCAAAAAAATATACTATTGTTGTTTTTCTAAGACCGACCTCAAATCAAAATTGTTTCTATGGTGGAGGAGCGCGATCAACAATATCGTGGCATCACCCCTATAAAGAAACAAACATTTTTTTGAATTCCTATTCAAAACTTGCTCAATTTTCAAAACTTTACTTTCGCACTTATCAATTTCTTAATATTTGCCTGTTTTGTTTATAACATAGTCTTGTATGTTAAAATAAAAAAAAATTAATTCTTTGTTTATTGCTATCACCTAGCCTTGCATATCTAAATTAATAAAAAATAATAAATAGTCTTAATTGTTTTATATTTGTTATCACTTAGCAAGTATATTATTAAATAATAATGAATTGACCTTGTTTGCTACTTATAACCCCCACATAGATTGCATGAGACACGGCCGGGACCCACATTTGTGGACCTCGAGGGATGTCTAACACCTTCCCCTCGAGGTAATTTGAACCCTTAGCACGATCTCTGGCTCGTTGACCTTAGCTAGACTTAGTTAGGTTAGATAGGTGTCCTAACGCGCCTTTATTCGTTAGGTGGCGACTCCAAACTCAAAATACTGAAAGAGTTGTTAGGTCGTGCACAAAACCCGTTTTTGCAAAAAATGGGGCGCGACATATTGGAATCAGTAAACTTTTTATTTACTATAAAATGTGCCTCAATTGCACTGATTTTTGTCCAATATAAGCCAAAAGATAAAGCAGGGAACTTTTCTATAACACATGTCTGCCCAGGAACATTCTTGGTAATACCAAGATATTCAAGATTTATTTCATCCATTGATTGGATATGATAACAATTTTCACGGATATCTTTAAAACTCAACAAGTTTCTCTCAGATTTTGGAGAAAACGTAGCATTATTAATGATGAGTTTAGTTCCCTTGGGAAAAATTACAATGGCTCTTCCAAAACCGTCAATCATATTAGTACTATAAAAAATTGTAGTAACATTTATTTTACCCATACTTAAATGAGAAAAATATTTCTTATTTTGAATATCGTATGTGTTTTACCAGAATCAATCAAACAAATATCTTCATATTTCGATAATATGTTCTTAGAATTATCCATATCTTCACATGAAATGACATACACAAAATAAATATATATTAAATATTAGTGTTGTCAAAAGGGTACAATATATTCAAAGGAATAAATTAATAATTAAATATTAGAAATTGAGCCTTAATTTATTGTTTTCTCTAAGTCAAAAATGAGTTGTTAGAAAAATAAAATAAAATCGTTATTTAATCCTAGTTAATAACAGACTGCATGTTTTTAACATTAGATCAAATTAAAGACCTAATATAATATAAACTCATGATAAATCCTAGTTAATATCATAATTTATGTTTTTAACATTAGACCAAGTTAAAGACCTAATATAATACAAACACGTGATAAAGTTTCGTATTTGACTAACTCTATCATATTAGAATCATATAAATAAATCAATGAAAAATATATATTATTTAATTAAGAATTAAAGAACAAGCTAATGAACGACTAAACTAATTTAAAATACTAATACTCATGCAAACAACTATCATTACATGAAATTTATTAATAAATACTACCAAAAAAAAATCACTCTTCCATGTTCACAGAACCATCACCAATTAAGTGATCTATTTTTCCTTCAGGATGTGCGAAGAAATCTGCTACATCCAAGTGCGTGATGTCAACTTGATTTTCAGAGATAAAATTTGCCTCAGGATTTTTCTCTTTCTTCTTTAGTGATTCTTGATAAAGCTCAACCAAGTGTTTGGGAGTACGACAATCACGTGCATAATGACCTCTTCCACCACATCGAAAACAACCTTCCCTAGTTGCTTCACGTTTTTCATCCTTTCTTTTTTCCTTTTTATTTGATGAATGATTAATGCGAGGAATAGAATTACGTTCTTGACCATAATCACGGCCACGACCACGTCCACGACCATTATAAGGACCGCGACCTTTTCCACGCCTAGCATGGTGAGCATACGCCTCATTCACTTCAGGAAGTGGTTCAGATCCAGTAGGTCGATTCTCATGATGTTTCAATAATAAATCATTATTTTTCTCGGCCACAAGAAGATGAGAAATTAGTTCAGAATACTTTTTGAAACCTTTCTCTCGATATTAATGCTGCAAGAGCACATTCGAGGTATGGAAAGTGGAGAACGTCTTTTCCTTCATATCAATCTCACTAACCGTTTCTCCACATAATTTCAATTGAGAAGTGATTCTGAACATGGCAGAATTGTACTCATGTATAGACTTACAGTCTTGTAGCCTTAGATGCATCCAATCATATCGTGCCTTTGGATGTATGACCATCTTCAAGTGGTCAAATTTTTCTTTTAGGTTTTTCTACAAAACAAGTGGACCCTTAACTGTCAGATATTCGATTTTCAGAATCTTGTCAAGATGATGACGCAAGAATATCATTGCTCGTGCACAGTTTTGATTTGATGCCTTATTTTCTTCTTTTATGGTGTCTCCAAGACCCATTTTATCAAGGTGGATTTCAGCATCCAACACCCATGAGAGATAGTTCCTGCTCGAACTTTGAAGGGCAGTGAACTCTAGTTTTGTAAGATTGGCCATTAAAATTAAAAACAAAAGAATAAATAATACCTTTACTAATTCTTCAAATCTAACCTTCACTTTTGAGAAATTAGAGTTTCGTGCTGATAACATGTTATAAAACTATAGAATAAGAAGAAGAAACTAGAGAGAAAAGAAGTGAAGACTTGTTATTTCTCTTGATGAATGAATTTACAATGAAGGGGAGCACTCTATTTATAGGAGAAATCTAACTTGGTCCCCAAGTAGGACTATTTAAACATATCCTAAAAAGGACTCCACATGATAGACATTCACTATAATACAAATACTTTATAACAAATATAAATTAATTACATCAATTTACCAACTTAAACTAAAAACAATTTAATTCATTGCTTCCACTTAGGTTCGAACCCGGGTGGAGCAAGACTTCACTTCAAGAGCCAATTTTCGGTCCTCTTTCCCCAAAATGCCCCTCCGCCTTATTAATTAAATAACTAATTTATATATTTAGGGTAATTATGATACTACCCTTAGTCTGGAAAAAGACCATTTTACCCCTAAGCCATCCAAACCTAAGATTTTCCCTTTTTAAGTCCGGTAAAGACTCCTTCAAGTAAATCTTCGTATTCAAGAGCCCTACATGGTTGGACCCAACCTTTTCTACCTCAACTAACTCCCCAAGTTAGTTGGCTTGGCTGTAGCAATGGTTCAGAGATCTGGTTCTAAGCGCATCATCAATCCATGTAAACCCGGTCGAATCATAGGCATTCTAGACACATTAAGCATTACTTAGCATATTCATTTTTTTAGGTTTGTTACATTGTCCCCCCTTAGGGACATTCGTCCCCGAATGACACTAATCTTTACTAACAATAAGTAAGTCACCTATAGAATGTATGCCTACATAGGTAATTCAATACTCCCTATTAGTGAATATCTGATTCACATATTAACATGATGGTGCACATCCTTGAAACCTACTAGTATCTTCACATTAATGGACTAAGGAACTCTTTCCTAAACTAGTCTCATCAAAGCATACAACCTAAGTAAAGATGTAAGTCATACAAATCAGCAACCAACATCATGACTCAAACGTATTAACCTCATATTAGTGCATCAACACCATACACAGTCAAATACATGAAAGACTAATTAAGGCACGCACCCGAGACTTCACCAGAGGTGCCTTCCCATACACCCCTATACTTGAGTGCGAAGAATTGTTGACTCCTTGGAGCCTCTTCACTTGGACCATTAGGTTGAACTCTCTCCTTCCATTGTTCTTGACTTCTCCTATTCGGACAATCCTTCATCATTTGACCCAGTTTGCCACAACTCTAACAAGCGTTAGAGTCTATCATACATTCTCCCCCATGCAGTATGCCACACATCCTACAAGGAGGCCTCTCCTGGGCTGTAAAGTCTTACGAATCTCAGGGAGTAATCCCTAATTGAAATCGAGCCCTGCTTAAGGTTGATGAATTCCTCAACCTTAACCTCCTTCATTTATCTGGGAAAGAACCGCCCTAGAAAAGCCATCTTGAAAAAATCCCAAGTAATAGGACCCCCTCCTAAGGCTCTGCTATCCTGCCACACCTTATACCAGGATTGAGCTACATCCTTTAGCTGGTAGGATGCCAACTCAGACTTATCCACATCAATCAAACCCAATAGACTGAGCTTGTAAAGTGTTAGCTTAGACCATCTGTACCAAAGTTATACTTACTTCTCCATCTGTCAAACCAGCTGAGTTAATAGGCATCTATATTCCAGCAGTTGGAGCCTGGGGAGAAACATGAATTACCCCAGTAGCCGCTCCTCCAATCTCCGCTCCTGCTTTTGTCCTTTTATTTATCTTTTGGAAACTTCAAGAGTTAATGTTAGATATGCTCTTAACACCAAGAAATCCGACATTAGAGAAGGCATGGTAAGATTAGAAGAAGGGAAATTTTCCTATGCATCATGCAGTCTCTAATCCAGGATAGTGGTGCACTTCACTACCATGACTTATAAACTACTCGACGTGGTTGATGTGTACTTATTATCCTCAGAATTTAACCTAGTGCTCTAATACCAACTTTGTCACGACCGGAGTCTAGACCCCAGACGAGACCGACGTCGTTGACCTCTCATAGGTCGCACACAAGCCTTCATACGTCATTCTTACTTCATCTAGGTTAATTTTAGCGGAAAATTGGAATTTTTTTGTTTCCTAACATGCTTACTAAACATTCTATTACATATATAATTTTTCACCATAACCTATCTAACATTAAGATCATCAAATGAAAGAAGTAGTTTAGAATAACGATAAAGATGTACTTGCCAAAATGGCACCAATACAATGTCTGAACAAAAGTGGGAAAGAAACGCTAGTGGAACATACTCCACTAGCACAATCCTACAATTAAGCTAAAATGTAAATGGGCAAGCATCCTCGAAAGCATGAGGGTCTACCAAGTCCGGATGAATGCTCGACGTCCGGATAGATGCAGCGTTGATCTTGTAGCTCTAGCGTCCACCTGTGCCTGCGCCTAAAATTTTGGAGTTGTATAGGCTTAGTACACACTTGTACTAAGTATAGGCATATGCAAGCACACACCAAGGACATGCATGAGTAAGAATAGCTCTTTCCTAGCAACATGGTTATAGCAGGTCAAGTCAGTAAACTTGCCAAATTGAGATCGGGAAAGTGAGTGAACTTTCCAGATTTGGATTAGGAAAGTTTATGAGCTTTCCAAATTTGGATTAGGAAAGTTATGCCATGAGAGTAACATGCATCTTCATACTTAACATTTTGCACACAGCACACAACAGCGTACACATAGCACATATCATAATTCATATAACACATAACTTTGTTCATATCATTCATTAGCATGCCATGATACCTTGGAATCATGGACTTGACATTAAGATTTCCCAAAAATGAGGGCTCAACATATGGGACCTCAACTAGGGAGTCTTCTTTAGCAAACACAGAGTCTGCTTCATTCATTCATACGTACTTCATTTCATTTCATTCATGGGTCAGTGTAAACACCAGTTATACCTAGGATGTAGTTTAAGATTTTCTTCGGGTTCGTTGTGCAATGACCAAGAATGACCTAATGTCATTACTTGAATCTAACTCACCTCTTGATTATCCTATCCTAACACCTTTGGTATCATTCGTTTCATTATGTTCATCATTTGAGGCTGGCCTCATTCATTGGGAACTTTAACTTTAACTGACATAGATCATGTGAGCATCATGAAATCTAGTGTCATGAAACCCCACACCGAAAAGAGGTGGAATCACCGGCAAAACTGACCCAAAACATGCTAGCGTACATGGGAATTGAACCCCGCCAGATCCCTATATTGGCTGTATAGGTTCGAAGACTAGGAGATATAAGGAGACCCATACCCGGCATGCGGGACACTCTCATCTTATGAGAGTTACGTGAACCTCCGCCCTTTTCGAAAGAAGGCATCAACGCTCATGGCTAGTCTATCGGTGCTTAGTATAAAGTTCCATTACATTCAACTCATACGTCATTGAAGTTGGCTTCTAGTATGAGGACATCATATCTTAATAGATGATTTCTCATCTCATCATTAGTATTAAGTGTGTTAATAGCAATACTTTCATTAGAGTGCTCATAGAGACTGGTCTCTTCATTAACTTTACACTCTCATAGGTGAGTACGTTTTGGTAACATTTACTTAGGCTCATTTGAGATTGCTCTCATCTTTTACATTATCCTCATATCATATTGTCACCACATTCATTAACATTAGCACATTTGATCTTCATAATTATTCACCCCATTTTACGTGAATTTTCATTTCATCATATGCCAATGCACTTGGCCATTTAATGTGTTTCACACTCTTGCTTAACCCTTGTAGGGTTTTATTATTTCATTGTTCTTTTCATCATTTCTTTATTTATTTCATCATTTCATTGTTCATTTCTTCATACGCCAATGCACTTGGCCATTTAGTGTGTTTCACACTCTTACTTAACCCTTTTAGGGTTATATCATTTCATCACATACATCTTAGGTTCACTTACTTTTAAACGTATGCTAGACTTATGAGTCTATAGACACAAGCCATGGGGATTCATTCATAGTTTTTCTAAGTTATTCATATTTACCCAATATTATGTGATACAAGACTTATGCATCTTGTAGATATGTCAAGATATTGATTTCGATCATTAGAGCGAGCATTCATTAAATATTTGCTTACGTATGACTTATGTGTCAATACGGAATTGGGCAAGGGAACCCGATTTCGAATCCCTTGGTCAAAACTTAATCTTATTTTTTAAACTTGATAACCGCATTTTTCAGAGTTGGGGGACCCTATTTCGATCCCCATCAAACCCATAATATTTTCTCTCTTTTTCTCCTCTGCTTTTTCATTTAAGTCAAGGAGGTTGTGGGTTCAATCCCCCACAAGCTCATTATTTTTCTTTTAATTTATCTCTTAACTTTCTCACCTGTCCAAGAGGTTGTGGGTTCAATCCCCACTCTCCACATTTATTTTCTCCTTTATTTTTCTCCTAACTCTCTCATCCATTTAAGAGGTTGTGGGTTCAATCCACACTCACCACATCTATTTTTCCTTGCATTTTTTTCACAAAATTTTTATGATATTTTCATTGAGTGATGTGATGGATTCAACCCCCAATGACCTCACGTTTTAAAAAAATTTAAACGAAGCTCATTTTTTTAAATGTTAGTCGTGACTACAATTTCTAGAAAGCTGGAAATTTAATCTCTTCAAATCCATTTTTGTCTTAATCTTTTGTTGATTTTTTTTTGTAGCTTTCATGAAATGATGTCTCGGGTTAAATCCTTAGTGATATCACTTATTTTAAATTCATTTTTCATTGCATTTTGTACCATTTTGTTTGGCCGAACCCAACCTACCAAATGCTGGAAATTTGTTCACTATTTTCAGCTTGTTTTTATCATCATCCTTACGTTGATTCTTAAGGCATTTCGTAGATCATTTGGTGCATCTTTAAGCGTAATATTTTTATGATTATATTCAGACAAGAATTACCATTTCATACAGCAACATTACACACTTTTACACCTCATGATTTACATAAATATTCGCACATAAATTAAACCATAAAAACATATAATTTTTCACATACTTTCGGTTGACATAACTTAACATGCTTACAATTCCAAACACATAATCAAGAACAAATTATCGTGAAAATTTAAAATTCATACTTAAACTACCAGCAAACGTACCAACAACATGATCTCTAAGCTATTTCACATTGAGATCAAAGGGATACTAGGCACAAGTAGTACAAGAACGGGAACAACCCTAGTTCTCGAGTAGATTCATCTGAGCCTTAAGGGTCTCTTGGGAAAGGGACCAAGAGTAAGAAAACCCATACCTTTTATGACGTTCAAACCTCGACTTGCTGCCCAAAATATTCTCCAAAAATCACGTCCAAATCCCCTCAAAGTCAACACCAACTCGACGGACAAACTTCTTTTTGCCTACGTGATTGATTTCGTTTGTTTTCTTATATTTTCGTTGTGAGTTCTTCAAGTGTGAAGAAATTTGGTTTACCTACTATTTTTTGAAGTTATATGGCAGAGAGAATCGTGAGTGAGAGTGATAGAGACGTGAGAGAGAGAGATGAGCGTGGAAGAGAAGAGTTAGGATTAGGAGTCTAGTTTAGGATTAAGTCAAATAAGGTTTTTATTTAATTATTATAAATATTATTTTTTTATTTTAAATCAGCTAATAAATAATAAATATAAATTACTTACATCAATTTACCAACTTAAATTAAAAACAATTTAATTCATTGCTTTCACTTAGGTTCGAACCCGGGTGGAGCAAGACTTCACTTCAAGAGCCAATTTTCGGTCCTCTCTCCCCAAAATGCCCCTCAACCTTATTAATTAAATAAATAATTATATATTTAGGGTAATTATGATACTACCCTAAGTTTGGAAAAATACCATTTTACCCCTAGACCCTCCAAACGTAAGATATCCCCCTTTTAAGACCGGTAAAGACTTCTTCAAGTAAATCTTCCTATTCGAGAACCCTACATGGTTGGACCCAACCTTTTCTAGCTCAACTAAGTTGGCTTGGCTGTAGCAATGGTTCAGAGGTCTGGTTCCAAGCGCATCAATCCGTGTAAATCCGGTCTAATCGTAGGCATTCTAGACACATTAAGCATTACTTAGCATATTTATTTTTTTAGGGTTGTTACAAACTCCATCAGCAAGCACAATCGATTCTCACAAAGCAAGCAAAAGGAAACATAAAGTGGAACCACCACACGTAACCGAACAAGCTGGATCCAGTTTCTGTTTCGTTTTGAGTGATCCAGCTTGTTAAGGTACATTGGGTGGCTCCACTTTCTGTTTTCTTTTGCTTCCTTCATGAATGTTGATTGTGCTTGGTAACGGAAGAGAATCAGCAAAGTATTCCTTTTCGACACAGGAGTGGATGTACAATTTCAATGATCTTGTACGTGAAGTACGGGAAAATGTTTTCTTTGCTCGAACATGGAAGAGTTTGTTGGTAGTGTTAGCTTGAACATCTTCCATAGGTGGATAGTTGCACTAGGAGGAACAGTGATTTGTATTAGTTAAGTGAGAGTTATGCATATTATGATTTGATTAGAAGTAGGACCGCATCAGAAGCTCTTTTGCAAATTGCTTCTGCAATAAGGGACAATTAGTTTTTCCGCTACTTTATCCATAATTATTCCAATTGTTAAGACTGAGTTATCTTTGAGATCCATATCAAACCTGTGGAACTAGTGTTAGTTACATTTGCTGTGTAAATTGTACTTCGAGCATAGTTAGTAAAGCTTGTATTGTGATTTGTTGCATAGTTAGTTAGACTAATTGTAAGGTTGTTAGTTGGTTATGATAATTAATAATTCAGTTAGCCTAAACCACTTGTATAAATAGTAGATCAGATATGAATACAAGTAAGGGAGTTCATTTTACATTTTTTCAAGATCTTTTTTCTCTATCTCTCTACATATTCAATGTAACAGTAGCCATTAGAGCTAGGTTAATCCTTCCAACATGGTATCAGAGCAAGGTTTCATTGATTCCTAGCTATTTAATTTTTGTTTCTTGTCATTGAATGTATTCATGCAAGAGGAAATCTAGAAAAAATTAATGCAGATTGGAGAATCTGAATTTGGGTCAAATTAGGTCCAGGTTCATCATCCTATTCGATTCAACTGTTGCATTGTTAAAAGGAGCTTGCGTAATGGAAACCAGAGAAGATCCACTTGCATCAGTTCCTTCCACACTGCGTCCTTCCACATCACTGCAATCAAATTTGACACAAATTGGATTCATAGATATTCATCCCAAGAATCCCATGTATCTTCATCTTCATCCGTCAGACACTCCAGGTAGCATTCTGATTTCACAACAGTTAACTGGAATAAAAAATTATACAGGTTGGAGTAATTCTATGAGAGTGGCATTGTTAGCTAAGAATAAAATAGCCTTTGTTGATGGAACTTGTCGAAGGTATAAAAGAGATTTAGAGCATGAATGGGAAAGGTGTAATGCTTTTATGTTGTCATGAATTACCAATTCTATTTCAAAGGAACTGGCAAATGGCCTTATGTTTTCGTCTAATGCTCATAATGTTTGGTTGGATCTAAAGGAATGATTTGTTAAAAGGAATCTCACTAGAATTGACCAATTGCATTAAGAAGTATGCACTATGAGCGAAGGTGCTCTTAGTATTTCTAAGTATTATTATAAGCTTAGGAACCTTTGGTATGAACATATTTCTCTAGTCCCTCTCCCATCGTGTGAATGTGAGAAGTACAGAGAATATGCAGATCACATGGAGAAACAAAAACTTATACAGTTTCTGATGGGACTAAATGAAGCATTTGCTCAGTCTAGAAGTCACATTTTAATGACAGTTCATAGTCCTAATCTAAACCAAGCTTACACCATGATCATGCAAGATAAAAGTCAAAGAGTCCAGCCTCATATGATTTCATCTTTAGTTTCACCTCTTCAAAAAATGGATGTGAAGGATCCAACTGCCCTGTCATCTATGCACCATAGCAAGTTCAAAAAACCAAATGGTTTGTATTGTGAACACTGTCATATGAGAAATCACACAACAAAGTACTGCTATAAGCTCATAGGGTACCCATTTGATCATAAATATGGTAAGAAGAATATAAATAACACTGAAAGGAAGCCACTATCTAGAGATGAATGACAAACGTTTGGAGGTTATAGACAATAGAGATATGGTGGAGACAAGAGAAATCAGGCCCACAATGCTCATTACACAGATGGCTTTGAAGGTCAGATCAGTAGACAGGTAGAGGATTTAGAAACTGGACATTCCTCCTCTGCATCAATGGTTGTACCATCCTTCACTTCTGATCAATACAAACACATCATGACGATGTTGGATAATGACACCACCTCGCAGGCGAATGCAACAGCCAACATGGCAAGTATACCTCCCAACTCTAATACTTGCTTCAACTCTAGGTGTTTTTCTGCAGGATTGACCAAACCTTCGTGGGTAATTGACTCTGGGACTACCAATCATATGATTTATAGTATGGAATCCTTATTACAGTCCACTCCTGCACCTTCAAACTCCAATCAAGTTTTTCTTCCACATGGACAAAAAACTGAAGTTACACACATTGGTTCTGTTTCACTGTTTAACAATTGTGTACTACATAATGTACTTCTAGTTCCTCATTTTGAATATAATCTTCTGTCAATTTCTAAACTCACCAAAGAACTTCACTGTTGTGTATATTTTTATCCTTCTTTTTGCCTCTTTCAGGACCTTTACACTAGAGAGGTGATGCGGATTGGTATAGAAAAGGAAGGTTTATACCTACTTCCAGTTACTAAGAAATCATCTTCACCCACTGAACTAGTTCATTTCTTAGCTTGTTCATCTTCAACTTCAGTTTATCCCTCACTTTGATATCTCAGTTTGGACATGCACCTACTGCTGTTCTTTAGAAGATTCAGTCCATCAACTCGCATAAAGACTCCAACTCGTGTCCTATTTTACCACTTGCCAGACAAACTAGACTTTCATTTCCTAATAGTTCTATTAAGTTTGTATTTCCTTTTGAACTCCTTCATATGGATGTTTGGGGTCCATATAAATAATGTACTTACAATGGCTACAAACACTTTCTTACAATTGTCGATGATCATTCCAGAATGACCTGGATTTACTTGTTGAGATTGAAGAGTGATGTTATAGTACACATTAATTCCTTTCTTAATCTCATTAAAACTCAATTTTTAGCTACTGTTAAAAAAGTTAGATCTGATAATGTTTTGGAATTTTTAATGCTCAATGTGGCTCTCTTTTTGGATCTCTTCGCATCATACATCAAAGTTCTTGTGTGCACACACCCTAGCAAAATGGTATTGTTGAACGTAAACATATATACCTACTTGAAATGGCTAGAGCACTTAGGTTCCAAGCCCATGCGCCCTTGAAATTTTTGGGTGAATGTGTTTTTACTGCAACATTCCTCATTAACAGGTTACCATCCAGCACTCTCTCACACAAATCACCTTATCAAATATTGTATGGTCATCCTCCCAAACCGGATCACATTAAGGTGTTTGGTTGTCTATGCTATGCCACTAAACCAGTTTTTACTGACAAGTTCTCTTCCAAAGCCATACCTTCTGTCTTTATGGGCTATTTAGACACTTTTTTTGTTAGTAGATATGTCTCTTTTACAGAACTCATTTTTCCTTTCAAACACCCTAAATTTACTTTTCTAATTCCTGAATCCATCACTCCATCTCTCACTTTTCCTCCTTCCTCTGCATTTCCTCACCCCTTGTATGATGCTTCTTATCCTACCTTGACCAGCACTTCCTCTTCTTTGTCTGCTATTCATTCTCATCCTATATTTCCCGAAGTCCCTCCTCATGATCCACTACACCCCAGGAGGCCTTCTAGAGCTACCAAACCACCTCTTTGGCATATAGATTACATCACTAAATCCACACCCATACACCCTATATCTAATTGCCTTTCCTACTCTAATGTGTCTCCTTCCTACAAAGCATATCTCGCTGCTTTTTCTTCTACTATATCTGAACCATCCTCCTATGTCCAAGCTGCCCAGGACACAAACTGGCTCCATGCTATGAATCAGGAGATTATGCCCTTACTGCCAATCCTACTTGGGAGATTGTGGACCTTCCTGTTGGATAAACTCCTATTGGTTGTAAGTGGGTTTACAAGGTGAAATATAAAGTTGATGGATCTATTGAGAGGCACAAATCTAGACTGGTTGCTAAGGATTTCACACAACAAGAGGGTCTTGATTATCATGATACATTTTCTCCAGTGGTCAAAATGGTGACTGTTAGGCCTGTTATTTCTATTGCTGCTCAATCTCACTGGCATTTGTT
This sequence comes from Solanum pennellii, assembly GCF_001406875.1. Lineage (NCBI taxonomy): Eukaryota > Viridiplantae > Streptophyta > Magnoliopsida > Solanales > Solanaceae > Solanum > Solanum pennellii. The sequence continues at coordinate 15,102,824 of NC_028638.1, read as the reverse complement.
TCATATGGATGTTTACAATGCTTTTCTTCAGGGTGATCTTATGGAAGAAGTTTATATGACTTTGCCACCAGGTCATTACAGTCATGGGAGCATAAGGTGTGAAGACTACTCAAGTCCCTGTATGTCTCAAAACAAGCTAACATGCAATGGAATTTAAAGCTCATAACAGCTCTTGTTCAGTCTGGTTTCACACAGAGTAAACTGGATTATTCTTTGTTTACCAAAAGGAATCAAGATGGAATTGTTATAATACTTTTATATGTTTATGACTTATTGATCACTGGTAATGACAAAGGACTCATTCAAGAACCCAAGAGAATCTTAAATCACAATTTTAGAATGAAGGACTTTGGTGAACTAAGGTATTTTCTCGAGATGGAATTTGCAAGGTCAGACAAAAGGAATCCTAATGAATCAAAGGAGATATGCATTAGAGTTAATTTCAGAATGTGGTTTAGGGGGAGGAAAGCTACCACAACACCGTTGGAACAAAATCAAAAACTGACCAGCCTTGAATATGACAAAGTGTTTGAATCTCCAAGTGATGATGCAGAACTAGAAGATAGAAAAGTGTATCAAAAGACTCATAGGGAGGCTGTTATATTTGGCAATGACTAGACCAGATATATCTTATGCAGTACAACACCTAAGCCAATTCATGTATGCACCAAAAAAGTCACATTATGAAGCAGCCTTACATGTGGTCAGGTATATGAAACAATAGGCTGCACTTGGTCTCCTAATGAGCAGCAGAAATTCTGGGAAGGTCACTACATATTGTGATGCAGATTGGGCATATTTCTTATTATCCAAAAAGTCAGTCACAGGTTTTGGAATAAAGTATGGAGATTCTCTGATTTCTTGGAAGTCAAAAAAGCAACACACAATATCAAGAAGTTCAGCAGAAGCAGAGTATAGGAGCATGGCTACCACAGTGGCAGAATTAGTATGGTTGCAAAGTTTGTTCAAAGAACTGGGTGCCAAAGTGGACTTACCAATGGAGTTACACTGTGATAAGAAGGCAGCCTTACAGATAGACTCAAATCCCATGTATCATGAGATAACAAAGCACATAGAGATTGATTGTCACTTTATAAGAGAAAGGTTACAAGAAGGACTGGCTACAACATCATACATTGCTAGTAGAGATCAACTGGCAGACATATTCACAAAGGCTTTAGGGAAGCAACTGCATACAGAAATGTTATTCAAGTTGGTATTGCTAGATATTTTTCACCACCCAACTTGAGGGGGAGTGTGGAAATTAGTATTAGTTACATTTGTTGTGTAAATTGTACTTTGAGCAATAGTTAGTAAAGCTTGTACTGTGATTTGTTGCATAGTTAGTTAGACTAATTGTAAGGCTGTTAGTTGGTTATGATAATTTAATAATTCAGTTAGCCTTAACCACTTATATAAATAGTATATCAAATATGAATACAAGTAAGGCAGTTCATTTTACATTTTTTTCCAGATCTTTTCTCTTCCACTCTACATCTTCAATGTAACAATATCCATTAGAGCTAGGTTAATCCTTCCAACAAAACCTTCATTTATAGCATTATTATTATTATATATGTAAAACATAGTGATATGATGTTTTGAATAAGAAGAATGTGAGACAATATATGGGCAGAGACATATTATAATGTATCTGGGTACTATTTGATTTTTCTATTGAGCCTGAATTATCTTTGAGATCCAAATCAAACCTTCATTTGTAGCATTATTATTATATATGTAAAACATAGTGATATGATGTTTTGAATAAGAAGAATGTGAGAGAATATATGGGCAGAGACATATTATAATGTACCTGGTTACTATCAGATTTTTCTGGTCGCAACTCATACAATTAATTTCTCTTATGGTTGGATGGCGTACGTCTTGTCCGCAGTTTGAACAGACCAACACATAAAATTTCTTAAGGTCAATGGGGAAGGTATTTTTGCCTCAGTTGTAAATGTCTGGACCTGTCTTAGGAGAAATATAAGGATGATAAGTATTATAGTAGATTTGGAAGTAAAGGGAAAATATTGTACTGACATCTTGTTGCGAGTCAATGTTTGCAATAGGTATCATTTCTTCATCCATTGGAAGAGAGGTGTAGAATCCTGATGTGGATAAATTTCAGAGAGTGAAGGAGGTAAGTGCTTGAAGGTTCTCAGGGTCACCTGCATATAATACAGATGTTAATAGTTGATAGTATTTAGTGATAGGAAAAGATAGTGAGAATATATATGAAAGTAATGTAGTGTCATGCTTGTTGTTGCCGACGTTGTGGATATGGTGGATCAATTTAAATTATTGTGTTGAATTTTGTCATCAGTGATACACCTATGTCAATGAAATTGCAATAACAAGTTAATATAAAAAGAGTGAATCTTTTAGTTTTATATGAGGTATTCTCACATATCATTTTAGCCATAAAGCTCAATGCACACAAAGGTAGAGTCATTGAGATCTAGGCCAACGAAGAAACTTTGCATGGCTCCAGTTAGATGTTAAATTACATTGGAAAGAGGTGCACATGGAGATTGTAATTGTAGAATAAGTATCATAAATCATACTCCTTACTATTTCTCCCAGTTGATGACACAAACAAGAGTTTGGCTTCGTCCTGAAATAGTAGAAACTAAATAAGCTACTCCGTTAATTATTGATGTTTTATGGTTGATTACTCACCTATATGAGTTCTTTACAAGTTCAATGCGGAAAATAGATATGCAGTAACAGGAAAAATTGCTAATACAAAATTTCAAAGGACTTATTGAAGTTAATTAAGTACAGGAACAAGAGTTAGCATTGTGTTTCTTTCCTTCCCTTCTATTCAATGAAAAGTTTTTCTTTTAAATGGAAACAATGCTTAGAATTTAGAAAGATACCAAAGCATTTGAAGATAGACTGATCTGCAGGTCATTGTTCACATAGAAAGCAAAAAAAACCTGCAATGTAGACAATTACAAGACCTCTATGTGTATCAATACCAAGAGAACGCTTAAGAGTTAAGAAAAATGTTTAAAATGAAACCCATGTTATCAATATAATATCTATTGGAAATCTAAATTCAAAAAGAAATAATACTCAACTGTCAGAACATGGTGATATAATGAAGGGGAAATATTGGGCCTCTATCAGCAGCCCAATACAAGGAAATGAATTACCAGAAAACTTGGGCCTGATTACTCAAGCCAAGTGATTTTCAATGATATTTTAGGAAAATACCCAGAAGATGGAAGTTCTAATATATCGCTTGATTTAGTTGAACCGCGACACTGTCGAGAAACAGAAAATACACACATGTAGAGGGAAAATTAGATTTTCACGAGGAAAAAGAGATGGAAAACATGGTGGGAGAAACAATAATTGAATCACTGCACCACTTAATTGAAATAGAAGAGAATGATATGAGCATAATAGATACAGAAGTGGAGGACATCAGACCTTCCAAAATAGGAGACCAAAGATCGATCACTGAAGTGGGGGAGTGGGAGATAGAAGAGGCAGAACCACTACAGACTCAACAACAAGAAGTGGTTAGAAATAAAGAAAGGGAGACATCAGTATGGGTACAACAAAACCTAATCAAGTTGGGGAAGGTTCTGGGGGCAGGGTCAGAAAGAAGAGGCCCTTGAACTACTATTACAAGTGGATAGCGCGAGACAAGCAAGGAAAATGGAACCAGAAACAGTGTGCAAGAAAACAAGACCACAAGGCTCCTAATAATTGAAAAGCCTAGTGAATTTTGATGTTAAGTTCAAAAATAGTGGGAATAGGAGTAAGGGGAGAAATCTGTCTATATGTCATTGATGAAATTCATGTTAGTCATGTGGAATGTAAGGGGATTGAATGACAAAGACAAAAGAAGATTGGTTAAGAGTGTGATGGAGGGGTGGAATGCAGATATCAATTGTATGCAAGAAACCAAATTAGATGGGAATATGGAAGAAAAAGTTTGACAAATCTGGGGAGGTAGATAGATAAAATGTGCAAGTTTGGAGGCTAGTGGAACTAGAGGGGGAATTTTAATGTTATGGGACAATAGGGCCTGGAAAGGCGATATTGTGGAAACTGGAATGTACACTTTGACTTGTAAATTTGAGTCTCAATTGTACAACTACTCTTGCCATATCACAGGGATGTATGCCCCTTATTGTTATATAGACAGAAGGTCTGTTTGGGAGGAATTGGGGACTATAAGGGGTATAATAAAGGACATTGGGCTGTTTGTGGTGATTTTAATTTAGTAAGGTTCATCTCGGAGAAATGAAATTGTGAGAGAAGAACTAGAAGCATGAAGGAATTTTCAGATGTTATTGAAGACCTAAAATTGGTAGACCTATAGTTAGAAGACAATAATTACACGCGGTTTAAAGGGGACAATCTCGAGGCAGCCTACAGAATATATAGAATTTTGATATCAAAAGAGTGGGATGACAGCTTCAATAATATAAGGCAAAATGTCTACAGAGACTCATATCATACCACAGTCCTGTAGCATTACAAGGGGGTGTATGGAACAAAAAAAAGAAGCACTTTAAGTTTGAAAACTGGTGGCTTGGCACAGAAGGATTCACTGATAGAATCAGTAGCTGGTGGAATTCTTTCAACATCTCTGAGAGACCTGACTTTGTTCTTGCTTCAAAACTGAAGGCTCTAAAAACCAAACTTAAGGATTGGAGCAGAGTGAACAAGGGGATCTAGGATAAAAAAGGAGAGTTCTTCTTAAAAAAAACTATCTGAGTTTGATGAGATTATGAAAGGCAGAGGATTATTAGAATGGGAGATTTCAAGCAAGAATTCAACTTTACTAGAATATGAGGAGTTACTTAAAAATGAGGAAATCGCCTGGAGGCAAAAATCTAGAGCATTGTGGCTCAAAAAAGGGGATAAAAACACCAAGTTCTTCCACAAAATGTTCAATGCTCACAATAGATACAAGGACATCGATCAACTGGTAATAAAAGGGGAACTGTCTCATGATCATTCAAGAATATAAGGGGAAATTGAAAATTTTTACTAGAAGTTGTATACTGAAACAAACAGTTGGAGACCTGCATTCAGGAACAACAATTTCCCCACACTTAATGGTGAGGAAAAAATGCATTTACAAAGAAATTTTGAGGAAATTAAAGTGTTCTAAACTATTTGAAGATGTGTGCAATCGATAAGCCCCTGGCCCTGATGGTTTCAATATCGGATTTTTCCTTAAATGTTGGGTGGTGGTGAAAGGTGATATCACGAAACCTTTCCAAAACTTCTATGATCAGGACGTTTTTGAAAAGAGTTTTGAATGCCACCTTCATAACATTTATTCCTAAGAAGAAAGGTGCCAAAGAATTGAAAGACTTCAGGCCTACTAGATTGATTGGAAGTATCTACAAACTATTCGCCAAAGTTCTCATAGAGAGAATGAAAGGGGTCATGGACAAAGTAGTGGATTCTTAGCAAATGACTTTCATCAAAGGTAGGCAAATCATGGATGTGTTGTTAATTGCTAATGAGACTGTGGACTCCAGACAAAAACAAAAGAAGCCAGGAATCTTGTGTAAGCTTGACATGGAGAAGGCATATGATCATGTAAATTGGGAATACTTGTTAAATACTCTGGAGAGAATGGGTTTTGGAAGGAAGTGAATCTAGCGGATCAAACAATGCATCTCCACGGTGAGGTGTTAGGTACTCATTAATGGATAGGGGACTCAGACAAGGAGACCCCCTATCTCATTTTCTATTTTTAATTGTTATGGAGGGTCTGAATAGCATGATCAAAACTGCAAAGTTGAGGGGTTGGTTGAGTGGTTTTAAGGTTGGCAAAAATGGAGGTAACAGTATGGATGTGACTCATCTTATGGAAGTGACTCATCTGCAATATGCAGATGATACCCTTATTCTATGTGATGCTGAAGAAGGACAACTCAAGATTTTAAGGGTGATTCTGGTGCTTTTTGAGGGGTTCTCAGGCCTACACATCAATTAGAGGAAAAGCTACTTGTACCCTATCAATGAAGTACAAAACATGGAGTATCTAAATGCAATATTGGGAGGGGAAATAGGTATTTTGCCAACAACATACTTATGTATGCCTCTGGGAGCCAGTTCTCAGTCTTGTGAGATCTGGAACAAGGTGGTAGAGAAGTGTGAGATGAAGTTAGCAAGGTGGAAATAACAATATTTGTCCAGAGGCGGAAGACTCACTTTTCTAAATTCATCCTTGATGCCCTCCCAACTTACATGATGTCAGTGTTTCCAATTCCTAAGAGAGTCATTGATAGATTGGACAAAATCAGAAGAAAGTTTGTGTAGCAGAGAAATAATGAGAAAAAGAGTTATAACCTGGTTAAATGGGATGTTGTAACAGTGAGTAAGAGACAAGGGGGATTGGGTATTAAGAACTTGAAAAATCAGAGCAAGGCTTTCAGAATGAAATGGTTGTGGAGGTTTTGCAATGAAAATCAAGCCTATCGGAAGGAAGTCATAAGTGCAAAGTATGAAGAAGAAGATTACTAGATGACCAAAACTGTTACTACACCTTATGGAGTAAGTGTATAAAGGTCCTTTAGATACTTGTGGGATGAATTCAAAAAAAATACAAGGATCAAAGTGGCAAATGGGGAAAGAACTGACCTGAAGATGGATGTATGGCATGAGGCTGGCAGGCTGGAAAATTTGTTCCAAGATATTAGTACCTTAGTGTCACACCAACACAAGTCCATAGTTGATCACTGGTCTCCTCAAGGGTGGAACTTCATTTTTAGAAGGCACTTAAATGATTGGGAGATTCAGAGAGTTGCTAACTTTTACAACACCATTGGTCCACTGAACAGATTGGAGGGTGATCACGATACTTTATGGTGGAAGGGCAACAAAAAAGGTATTTTCAAGGTAAATTGTGCTTATAACTGGTTGAACAACTCCTTCCAATTGACAAGTAATTTGCCTTGGAAAGGAATCTGGAAATCCAAAATACCCCTCAAAGTATCATGTTTTGTGTGGTATTGGCTAAGGAAGCAGTTCCAACCCAAGACAACCTAATGAAGAGAGGGATTCCATTGTGCTCAATATGCCTATTTTGTGGGAAAACTGTTGAGACAGTTAACCATCTTTTTCTGCATTGTAGAGTAACTATCCAGCGACGGAGACTATTCCTAAATCTCAAAGGAATGTCATGGGTAATTCCAAGCAAGATCACTGAAGCCATTCAGAGTTGGGAAGAAGCTGGAATGCAGTCTAAAAGCAGAGAGAGATGGAGAATTGTTCCTGCTAGCATTCGGTGAGAAATATGGAAGGAAAGGAATTCTAGATGTTTTGATAGTACAGAAAATAGCATGGAAAAATTCAAGCTTAATTGCTTGTTGCTACTATGTTTTTGGTGTAATCAATTATACTCAAATGACATTATTCCCCTAATTGATGTACTAGACTCAATTTAGGTACAGATAGCTGGATTTGATGATCTTATTGTAAATATGGCTCAGTACTGCCTATGTAGTGGTTGTAGTAATATACAAAGTTACCACTTTCAAAAAAAAAGAACTTGGTGATATAAATCTTTTTAAACCAATACATTCAAAAAATTCTAACATAACCTTTGCAAGTAAATTACGAAAACTTCAACGTCACTGCATATGCAGTTATAAAAGCACATCAATAATGTGGCTTAAGTTGAAGTGAACAAATTGTTGCTGTAAATAATCACGAAGGTCAATGACAAAGAAGTAAGAGCACATCCTATTTCACACTGCTAACTTACAGCTTTGGTTGGTTCAATAAACATGAAAAGTAGTCGATCAACAAATTACTTCTATGCCTCAAATACTTTGACTTAAGTTGAGGCTGGTACAACTGTTCATAAGCTTCAAATCATGAATCTTTTTTTTCAGATACCCACTTTCAATGAAGAAATTAAGTAGATGTGCGACTTAACTACACTAAAGCGTTACATATTCACTTTCTGCTAACTTGTTCTCCATTGTTGGAGTAATTAGTCGGTGGTGAGTGATTTAAAGAGATAAGATTTTTTATCATTGTAAAAATCCACGTAGGCGTGTGTGTATTCCCCAACTTTGTAGCATCTCAGGATTTCAATGGAAATCTCATTTGTTATTAAAATGTGATATCTATAAAAGCTAAACTAATTTGATTTACATCAAAAGTAGAAAGAACAAGTTTATTAATGAAGTCAAGATGAACAGATTTAGGGCACAACACAACAAATTCGAAATAGGTATTACCTGAAATCGGTGAAAGCACATCGAGAATGAAAGAAAGCTGAAGGAGGAACCAAAGAGAGTTTTAGCTAAGTATTTAATCGGTATACGTGCTGATAAGGCATTTCTTGCTATATGCACCCGCGAATTATGGAGTCTGATCAGCAGTAATTCTGATTGCCACTGCCTGTCCATCATTGCAGAAGACCAAAAAAAAAGGAAGCAAGATGAATCTACATGCACCAATTGCAAAGGTCAAAAAGGAAAAATAGATAAAGAGTATACTTCAAAGGTGATGTTCTCACCAATAAAATTCTCTCTTTCCACAAAGTACACCCACACCGACATGTGTCAGTATCAATCAACCTTACAGCCTAGTCATCAGATAGAATCTATATTAAGAACTGAATTACACAGTGGTGTACATATAGAGTAAAGATGACGTTGAACCATGTTCAAATGTTTCGTCTAAAATATTTAACCGTTAAAAATTAAATTTTTTACTTTATTCTGTTTTACACTATCGTCACCTCTTTAAAGTCCAGGAATATTCCAAAAAATAGGAGGATATATTGAATAAGATAGAGAGCGTAAAGCTATGGGTTAGAGTTCCAGGCTTCTACATGCAGATAAAAAGGCAAATGAGCTGACTTTCCCAAGTAATGGAGAGTGACATAATATTAAGCAACAGTAATGTACGCAAACTAGGGAAAGGTACAAAGTAAGGTACGAAAACTGGATAAAGTTATGAAAGCTATACCAATCTGAGCAGATTAAAGGCACATCACAAGAAATCCCAAAGAGGTATTACCTAAAATCAGTGGACGGAGGAGAAGGGAAAGAGAAGAAGCTGAAGGAGGAACCAAAGAGGAATCCCATTGCAAAGTAAATGAGAGTGTGAGCTAGCACACGCGATGGAATCTGAAATTATCCAAGGAAAATCAGTATGAAGCACTCTAACGGAGTCAGCATCAAAAGAACATGAACATATATATGAGGATTATAAGAGGTAAAGGTATATTATTTCGCTATCATGTTAGATAACATACAGCTTAGGCAGAAATAACACTCTCATTTGCTGATTTAGTTTGGAGATCATCTGAGACCTTCGTGTTGGACAACATCATCCATGAAGATGTCATTAGAAAAGTTAGCTATTTTATATACATGTTGATAGTTCCTGACTACACTATCTCTGCAAAGGCAAAGAAAATATTAGCATCTGCAGTATGATGTAAGCAAATTAAAGCAAATAACGTGTATAAACACTTGTTCGGTTCTTTCAATTCAGCGAGTATGCAAGTTGCAGCACACCAAGCTCTGCCTCAAACTGAGAAGATGGAACATAAGTTCACATATGGCAGCTGTTCGTAGTAGACCTTCGTCACAAGGAATGAAAAAAAACAGCATTTATTTATGAAGACATGTGCAGGAAAAATGACATGTGCAGTAAGAAAATGAAGGCATACGAGACAACAAGTAATAAAAACAACAGCAAGACCTTAACTCTAATAGTTAATATCTCTGAAATGTAGTAATATTTATAAACCTTGGGTTTTTACTGATAATGTTACGACCGGGGTCTAGACCCCAGACGAGACCGGCGTCTAGACCCCAGACGAGACCGGCGTCGTTGACCTCTCATAGGTCGCAGAAAAGCCTACATACGTCATTGTTACTTCATTTAGGTTAATTTTAGCGGAAAATTTGAACTTTTTGTTACTTAACATTCATATAAGACATTATACTTAAACTCATAAATGTTCACAATCAACCATCTAACATTAAGATCACCAAATGAAAGAAATAGTTCCATACTACATTAAGTATATACTTGCCAAAATGGCACCAATACAATGTCTGAAATAAGATGAGAAAGAAACGCTATTGGAACATACTCCACTAACTCAACCCTATATCTAAGCTAGAATATAATGGGCAAGTGTCCTCGAAAGCATGAGGGCCTAGCAAATCCGGATGAATGCTCTACGTCCGGATAGCTTCAGCGTCGACCTGTAAACTCTAACGTCCACCTGTGCCTGCACCTAAAAATGTAGAGTTGTATGGGATTAGTACACACTAAGGACATGCATGATTAAGAAGATCTCTTTCCTTTCAATATGAATTATGGAAAGTCAAGTCAATGGACTTGCCAATTTCGGATTAGGAAAGTCATTCCATGAGAATAACATGCATCATCATACTTATCATTTTGCAAACAGTACATAACATATTACACATATCATATCACATAGTTCATATCATTCTTTCGTATTCCATGAGACCTTGGAATCATGGACTTGACATTAGCACTTCCCAAAATGAGGGCTCAACATATGGGACCTCAACTAGGAAGCCTTCTTTAACAAACATAGAGTCTGCTTCATTCATTCATACGTACTTCAGTTTCATTCTTTCATATAGTAGTGCAGCCACCAGTCATACCTAGGATGTAGTTTAACACTCTTATCGGGTTCGTTGTGCAGTGACCAAGAATAACCTAGTGTTATTACTTAAGTCTAGCTCACCTCTTGATTATCCTATCCTAACACCTTTGGTATCCTTCATTTCATTATGTGCATTCGTTGAGGCTGGCCTCATTCTTTCTTTGGGAACTTTAACCTTAACCGGCATAGATCATGTGAGCATCATGAAATCCAATGTGTAATCCCCATACCGAAAAGAGGTGGAATCACCGGCAAAGTGAACCAAAACATGCTAGCGTGTATAGGGAATTGAACCCTGCTAGATCCCTATATTTGCAGTATAGGTTCAAAGACTATGAGATATAAGGATACCCATACCCGGCATGTGGGACAGTCTCATCTCATGAAAGTTACGTGAACCTCCGCCCTTCCATTCTCACAACTAGCCTATCGGTGTTCATTATAAAGTTCCATTGCATTCAACTCATACATCATGGAAGTTGGATTCTAGCATGAGGACATCATAGCTCATTATATGATTTCTCATCTCATCATTAGTATTAAGTATGCATTAACTTCAATACTTTCACAGAGTGTTCATAGAGACTGGTGTCTTCATTAGCTTTACACTCTCATAGGTGAGTACGTTTTGGTAACATTTACTTAGGCTCATTTAAGATTGCTCTCATCTTTCACATTAGCCTCTTATCATATTGTCACCTCATTCATTAACTTTAACACGTTTGTTTTTCATAATTACTCACCCCTTCACGTGAATGTTCATTTCATCATATGCCAATGAACTTGGACATTTAGTGTGTTTCACACTCTTACTTAACCCTTCTAAGGGTTACCTCATTTTATCACATACATCTTAGGCTCACTTACTTTTAAACATATGCTAGACTTATGAGTCCACACATATAAGCCATGAGGCTTCATTCGTAGTTTGTCCAAGTGATTCATGTTTACCCAAGATTATGTGGTACAAGACTTATGCATCTTGTAGATACGCCAAGATATTGATTTCGATCTTTAGAGGCAGCATTCAATAAATATTTGTTTACGTATGACTTATGTGTCAATACGGAATTGGGCAAGGGAACCTGATTTCGAATCCCTTGAACAACACTTAATCTTATTTAAACTTGATGATTGCATTTTTCAGATTTGGGAGTCCCTAGTTCGATTCCCATCAATCCCATAATATTTCTTTCTTGATCTCCTCTCCTTTTTTGTTTTAATGCAAGGAGGTTGTGGGTTCAATACCCCACAAGCTCATTATTCTTCTTTTAATTTATCTCTTAACTTTCTCATCTATCAAAGAGGTTGTGGGTTCATTCCCCACTCTCCACATTTGTTTTCTCCTTTATTTTTCTCCTAACTCTCTCATCCATTCAAGAGGTTGTGGGTTCAATCCCCACTCACCACATCTATTTTTCCTTTCATTTTTCTCATGAATTTTTTATATAATTTTCATTTGGTGAGGTCATGGGTTCAATCCCCAATGACCTCACATTTAAAAAAAAATTAAAAACATAGCTAATTTTCCTCATCCTTGGCCGAGACTCCAAATTTCCAGCAAATTGGAAATTTGGTCTTTTCCAATCCATTTTCCCCTCAATCTTTTGTTCATTTTTTTTTTTTTGTATCTTTCGTGTAATGATGTCTTGGGTTCAATCCTTAGTAATATCACTTATTTTACATTCATTTTTCATTGCATTTTGTACCACTTTGTTTGGCCGAACCCAACCTACCAAATGCTGAAAATTTGTTCACTATTTTCAGGTTCTTTTTATCATCATTCATACGTTAATTCTTAAGGCATTTCGTGAATCATGTGGTGCATCTTTAAGTGTAATCTTTTTATGATTATATTCAGCCAAGAATTACCATTAAATGCAGCAACATTACTGTTAGGATCGAATTCACGCACACACACTAGATGAATGAAGAACACAAGAACTTTCAAGAGAAAGAGATGAGAGATCTAGAGAGAGAAAGAGAAAACCCAATATTTCGTGGTAACACCCCGTGAGTAAAATTCCACGGCGGTGAGGTATATTTATATTAATAAATCAGAGTATTTTTAGTTACAGAGAATAAATAGGAAAGCCTAAAATAGAGAATAAATAGGAAAGCCTAAAATAGAGGATAAATAGGAAAACCTAAAATTAATCAGGCTCCACTACCTAACAATTCTCCCACTTGGAGACTGACTCAGTCATCCAAAAAATACATTCTCAAAAAAAAATCTCTTCATCATCAACATCTTTACCGCACCGCAACATCTGTAGCAACAACTACAGAAGACCAACCGAGGTTTTACATAACCTCAGTTTCCCAACATCAACACATTTCGTCAACATGTCTGTCGGGTTCTTTGCACCCTCTATCTTCTCCAAGCACATATCACCATCCTCCACTGCCTTGCGAGTGAAACGGTATCGCCTTCTGATGTGCTTTGTCTTCGAATGATAGACTGGATTTGTCACCAACTGTATGGCACTCTGGCTATCTGAGTAAAGAATCTTCTCGCTCTGCTTCTTGCCCAATTCCTCAAGATAATCTGCCAGCCATATCATCTCTTTCCCAGCTTCAGCTATTGCCACATACTCAGCTTCAGTAGATGAAAGAGAAACACACTTCTGAAGCCTGGACATCCAACTCACTGCTGTTCCACCTATGGTGTAAATGTACCCGGATGTACTCTTGCTCGAGTCAACATCCCCACCAAGATCAGCATCCACAAAACCCTGTAGAGTCACCTTGCCTTTGCCAAAACAAAGTGAAGTACTGGATGTACCTCTCAGATATCTCAGAAGCCACTTCACAGCTTCCCAATGCTCTTTCCCAGGGTTCGCCATGTACCTGCTAACAACTCCCACTGCATGTGCTATATCAGGTCTAGTGCAGACCATAGCATACATCAAACTACCAACTGCTGAAGCATATGGAACAAGTGCCATGTGATCACGCTCCTCGGCAGTCTTGGGTGACTGCTCCTTTGACAATTTAAAGTGATTTGCCAATGGAGTAGTCCTGGGTTTAGCATCATTAACCCTGAATCTGCTCAGCACCTTCTCAATGTACAACTCCTGAGATAGATTTAAAGTGCCAGCAGATCTATCCCGAGAAATCTTCATCCCCAAAATCTGCTTTGCTGGACCCAAATCTTTCATCTCAAACGCTGCAGACAACCTTGTCTTCAGATTGTTAATCTCCCTCATACTAGATCCTGCAATCAACATATCATCCACATACAAGAGTAGAAAGACATATGAATCAGTGTATTTCTTGAAGTAACAACAAGGATCCTTTTCAGCTTTGCAGAATCCACTCTTGGTCATGAAGGAGTCAAACTTCTTGTACCACTGCCTTGGTGCTTGCTTTAGTCCATACAAGCTCCTGGTGAGCTTGCACACCATGTGTTCCTTGCCTGGAACCACAAATCCTTCCGGTTGCTGCATATAGATCTCTTTGTCCAGATCTCCATGTAAAAACGCTGTTTTTACATCCATTTGCTCTAGATGCAAATTCTCCGATGCAACAATACTCAACAGAATTCGAATAGAGGTTAACTTCACAACAGGAGAGAATATTTCAGCATAATCAATACCTTTCCTTTGTGAATATCCTTTAACCACTAAACGAGCCTTGAACCTTCTTTTGCCATCTGGTTCAGTCTTGATTCTGAACACCCACTTGTTCAGCAAAGCTCTCTTCCCTGCAGGTAACTCAGTCAACACCCATGTGTCGTTCTTCTCAAGTGACCTCATCTCATCATCCATGGCTTGCTCCCACTTGATCGAATCCTCCACCTGTAGGGCCTCATCAAAAGACTCTGGTTCCCCCTCATCAGTCAGCAATAGATAGTGTAATGAAGGTGAATACCTATCTGGTGCCCTGATGGATCTGGATGATCTCCTTAACACCTGCTCAGGTGTAACTTGCTCCACTTCAGATTCTTCAGTAGGAGTTGGTTGAGTATCTGCTTCGACATCTCTGGGGTTACTCTTCTCCAACTCAACCTCAACTCCCACTTGCTTTGTAATCTCTAGAACCTTCTGCTCTCTGTCCTTGTACAGGACAGACTCATCAAATGTCACGTCACAATGTCTCAGGATCTTTCTGTTCTTGTCATCCCAAAACCTGTAACCAAACAAATCAGAACCATATCCTATGAAGTAACACTTCACAGCCTTGGCATCAAGCTTGTCTCTCTTTTCTGGATCAACATGAACATAAGCAGTGCAACCAAAAGTCCTCAAGTGTGAGTACTTGAGTTCTTTTCCTGTCCACACCTCCTCTGGAATCTTGAACCCTAAAGGAACTGATGGTCCCCTGTTGATCAAGTATGCAGCTGTGCTCACAGCATCCGCCCAAAGTGTTTTGGGCAGCCCACAGTGTATCCTCATACTCCTTGCACGCTCATTCAATGTTCTGTTCATCCTCTCAACAATTCCATTCTGCCTTGCCTTACCAGGAACTGTTCTCATCAATCTGATTCCCTCAGCTGCACAGAATGCCTTGAACTCTGATTTGTCATACTCTCCTCCATTGTCAGACCTTAGGCATTTGACTTTCAAACCGGTCTGATTCTCAACTTCAGCTTTCCACTTCTTGAAAGTTGCAAACACATCTGACTTATGCTTCAAGAAGTAAACCCATACCTTCCTGCTGAAATCATCAATGAAGGTAACATAGAATCTGGATCCTCCAAGTGATGATACTGGAGATGGTCCCCAAACATCTGTATGGACCATTTCCAACCGCACTTTCTTTGGCTCTCTAGGAGTCTTTGTGAAGCTTACTCTTTTCTGTTTGCCCATAACACAGCTCTCGCAAAGACCCATATCAATAGACTTCAGACCCTCTAATGCTCCTTTTGTAATCAGCATCTTCATTCCTTTAGTACTCATGTGTCCAAGTCTGTTGTGCCACAAACATGAATCGGAAGCACCTTCAGCGACAGCGGCCATGTTTATACACCCTGTAGTGGTGTACAAGGTTCCAGATTTGGTGCCACGAGCTACTACCATAGCACCTTTCACGATCTTCCACGAACCTTTCCCAAACTCTGCTGCATATCCCGTGCTATCCAACTGACCAACAGAGATCAGATTTTTCTTGATCCCAGGAATATATCTGACATCCTCCAATGTCCACTGGTTTCCCGAGGTGGTCTTTATGCAAACATCCCCCTTTCCTTCAATCTCTAAGGCTTTATTGTCAGCAAGATATACTTTTCCAAAATTTCCAGATTTGAAATTTTGGAACAACTCCTTGCTTGGAGACGAATGGAAAGATGCACCAGAATCCAAAATCCATTATTCAACCGGGCTGTTCACACTAAGGATTAGAGCATCCCCAATGTCCTCTGCTGAATTTACAGAATCATTGTCATCTCCATATTTCTGATTCTGTTTCTTCTTTGGCTTTGTACAGTTCGTCCGAAAGTGCCCTTTTTCTCCACAGTTCCAACAAGTCACGTTTGATCTGTTCAGGGATTTTCCTCGATTCTTTGATTTTGATCGACCATGTTGATTTTGGCCTTTCGTCTTACTTCTCCCCCTTCGATCAACGCTGAGAGCACTGCCCGATGAATCTCCCACTTCTCGTTTGCGAATACTTTTGCTAAGAACAACCTCACGGATTTCATCAAACTTCAGTTTCTCAGATCCACGGGAACTGCTAATCGCAGAGCAACAACAGTATCCCAAGACTCGGGCAGAGATGACATCATAATCAACGCCTTAATTTCATCTTCGAAATTAATGTCCACATAATTGAGTTGACTCACAATCATGAACTCGTTTATATGATCAGAAACGGATCCATTCTCAGACATCTGTAAATTGAACAATCTACGCATCAAATATACCTTGTTCATATCCGATGGTTTTTCATACATGTTTGACAGTACCTTCAACAGACCGGACGTAGTCTTCTCCTTCACGATGTTGAACGCCACGTTTCTTGACAAAGTCAACCGGATCAACCCTAGAGCCTGGCGATCCTTGAGTTTCCACTTCTCCTCCGTCATGGATTCAGGCTTCACCCCGGTCAACGGTTCGTGAAGATCTTTCTGGTACAGATAATCTTCGATCTGCATCTTCCAGAAACTGAAATCGGATCCATCAAACTTCTCGATTCCATGTTTCGAACTATCCATCTTCAGTGATCGTGTTGAATCTCCTTATCTCTGATACCAGTTGTTAGGATCCAATTCACGCACACACACTAGATGAATGAAGAACACAAGAACTTTCAAGAGAAAGAGATGAGAGATCTAGAGAGAGAAAGAGAAAAACCAATATTTCGTGGTAACACCCCGTGAGTAAACTTCCACGGCGGTGAGGTATATTTATATTAATAAATCAGAGTATTTTTTGTTACAGAGAATAAATAGGAAAACCTAAAATAGAGAATAAATAGGAAAGCCTAAAATAGAGAATAAATAGGAAAACCTAAAATTAATCAGGCTCCACTACCTAACAATTACATCACTTTTACACCTCATTATTTACACAAACATTCGCACATAAAAGTCAACCATAAAAACATATCATTTTTAAGGCTTAAATCCAAAAATCAAGTCACGACATACACATACATTTTTCACAAAATTTCGGCAGACATACTTCATCGTTCATTCAATTCTGAACACATAATCATGAACATATTATCACAAAAATCACACTTCCTACCTAATCTGCTAGCAAACATACCAACCTAAGATCAATTATAGGAGCTAGTGACAGGGAACATGTAATGGGGAACAATCCTAGTTTCGGAATCGAATTATCTAAGTCTTAAGGGTTTCTTGGGAAAGGGACCAAGAGTAAGAAAAACCATACCTAATTTTAACGTTGTTCAACACTTGAACTTGCTGCCAAAAACTTCTCCAAATTCACGTCCAATCCCGAAACTCACACATTACTCGACTAGAATATTACGTTTTGCTTAACGTTTTCGGATTGCTTTGTCGTTTGTGTTTTGCGTGCAAGTTCTTCAAGTGTGAAGAACTTTTGTTTTCTGACTTTTTTCTCACGTTTGACAGTCAGAAAGAAAGTGTGAAATGAGAGGAAGATAGACGTGAAGGAGAGAGAGATAAACGTGAAAGAGTTGAGTGGCTTAGGATTAGGTGAATAATTAGACTTAGTCAACTAGGACTCTTTCAAACTTTGAAAATCTGATTTAATTAGTTTAGTGAAATGACCATAATTCCCTTACAAAATCTTATTAGAAACCTCAATTTAATCCACTTAAATGTTGCTTCCATCGAGTTTGAACCCTGACGTCCCCATCGCGAAAACGGGTCCCTCCGGGTCGACCCGACCCAAACTGCCTCATTAATTAATTAATTGATAATAATAATCTGATTTTCCTTTTTATTAAATCAGCATTTAAATATGAAGTAATTTAATTAATTCACCAATATAAATAATCAAGTTAAATCATTGCTCCCACCTAGGTTCGAACCCGGGTGGAGCAAGATTTTGCTCAATGGACAATTTTGGCCCTTTCTATCAAAAATGCCATTCCACCTTATTAATTAAATAATTAATTTAATATTTAGGATAATTACATACTACCCTTAGCCTGAAAAAAGACCATTTTACCCCTAGACCCTCCAAACTTAAGATTTCCTCTTTTTAAGTCCGGTAAAGACTCATCCGAGTAAATCTTCGTATTCGGGAGCCCTACATGGCTAGACCCAACCTTTCCTATCTCAACTAACTCCCCAAGTTAGTTGACTTGGCTTTAGCAAGGTTTCAGAGGTCTAGTTTTACGTGCATCAATCCGTGTGAACCCGGTCTAATTGTAGGCATTCTAGACACATTAAGCATTATTTAGCATATCCATTTTTAGGGTTGTTACAAATAAGGGTTAGATTGTCCGTATGCATAGTCATTATTCCAGTAAAGGTAACTTGAGAAGTAAATGAAGACATGATGGTCAAGTATCCCCGCCTCTTTTCTTTCAATTTGGTTCGAGTGTGAGGTAATAGTTTCTCCATAATATTCTTTCAGATTTTCAGTTATTTTTTTAGCCTTTAATCTTGGGATACCAAAAAGTCTATAATAGATAATGTGGACTACTCTCATTAGAAATCGAGTGGCAGAGTTGGCAGTATTAAGCTAATAAAAATGATAACCTTTTTCAGAAAGCCTCGGAGTTTCTCAGATGATAAATGCAGTCTGTTTTGGAAAACCATCTCTGTACAAAGATGATGTTTGCTGCATTGAGGTTTCAATATTGGGATTTTCAAGAAGATTATGCCTTGTA
This sequence comes from Solanum pennellii, assembly GCF_001406875.1. Taxonomy (NCBI): domain Eukaryota; kingdom Viridiplantae; phylum Streptophyta; class Magnoliopsida; order Solanales; family Solanaceae; genus Solanum; species Solanum pennellii. The sequence continues at coordinate 15,083,896 of NC_028638.1, read as the reverse complement.
GAATATGTACGGCAACATAGCAACAACACCTCTTTTTTGTGAGCAGACACCTGGTCATACGTATTGCGCCGCTTAAGTTGCATAACAACCTTCCTTTTTTCCTGCATATGAACAGACGTTCGTGTTTTTAGAATCAATCAGCTATATAATTTAGTTTCTGTTTATACCTGTAGTTTTCTAGAAGAGGTAAACAATATTATATGTTTGAAACAATAGTAAATGGGCAAGTGTAACCACCATCCTATAAAATAATAGTTTAACGTCTATAGTAACATCGAAAGACTATATGCACATTACCGAGGAATTCTTATCAGGGAGATTAGATACTAATGCCCGTGTTGTGCACGGGCCCAATACATGATTTGGAATTTTTAAGATGTTTGGATGAAAATTATAGAGATGTGTTAAAGAAAACTATGAACTTGTTGCAAAATAAAATTATAAATTTTCTTGTCTTGGTAAATGTGGAAACAAGACATTATCAAGCTAAAAACGTAAATTTCCTAAAGGAACATTGAAGAAAAACCTAATTAAACAGGGGATATCATTATACAGCTATACTCTACTCCCTAATGGTATATTGTGGTGCAAAATATACTTCAAACTTTATTAGATGAAATCCAAAATCTAATAGATGTGTGTGCTCACCCAAAACGGCCCTTACTCCAATACAATTTTTCATCCATCCAGACGTCTCTCCATTATTTGTCTTTTACCTATCAGCAACAAAAAAAATTACACCCCGAGTGCATATAGTTGTTAACTGACGGACAGATATCTTTGGACCAAATTTTAGTGAAACCAATAGGTTCAATGATAAAATGGCTTTGATAATTGTAGGAATACTTCCGCAATAATTTCAAAGAGTATAATTACTTAGTTGAAGCTACAACTTTATATGCTCAAGCCAAAACAGAGAGAAATTCTCTTTCCATTTACTCTAAAAGATTATCCATGTAGCTCCATTTTCAAAAAAAAAAAATTATACATGTAATATGTAGCACCTTGACATTAACAAGACAGATGAAACTATACATATACATCAACATAAAATACAACATATCCTGTGTAATTCCACTTGTGGGTCTAGGGAGGGTAACATGTACATAGACCAGTGGGTCTAATGTGTACGTAGACCTTAACCCTAACTTAGTGGGTAAAGAGATTGTTTCCAATAGACTGTAAAATAAGTTTTTATCACATCAAGAGATTGATTTACACCTATAATATATCAAATGAATTTTCTGAATTTCAAACTACAAGTAACTAATACATGCAAATACGTTGGTTCCTCGCAAGAAAAGATTCTTGCTAAGTTAATGTGAAATAGTGAAATCACTCACAATAGCTTGTCAATCATAACTTGTCAGATAAATTATAAATTCTAGACTATTTGCTTACACATTCATTACAGAAGTCATAAAGAAACCAGTGAAGCTATATATACATGTGTTATGAAAAATGAAAATGATATTCATCTAATAATTATATGGTTTACTTGAATTCACTATTGTTTTCCTAAAGAGGTGGTATTTATATCATTTGAGAGATGAGTACATGCATAAATAGAGAAGCCGACAAGTCTCAATGTTTGAAGGTCTAGAACAGAAGAGAAAAGGGTGAAGAATAGTAAAGGGATTGCTCAGAAAATGGAATTCGAATAGAATGAAACCTAAAAGAAGATGACGGGATAATCAACTTATGACATTTATGATGAATATAGAGATAAACACCAAATTCTAGTACATAGTTCATGTTGAAATATATCAGTGAGCATTTTCAAAGTATGAAATTTTTCACAAAAAGAAAACTACACATCAAACCTGCACCCACAAACAGTTGTGGCTACAAGTATGATGCATAGGAAACCGCACTTAAAAGTCTTTAAATGGCATCCCAGAATTTAAAAAAAAAAAAGTCGCAACCCCAACATCATCAGGCTAACACATGAAAAATGACAGGGCAATCACAAAATCATTTTTCAGCTCACATGAGTTGAGAAAATTTATCATTTAAAGGACAAAGTAGGCAAAACGGACAAATGAATTGTTCTTGTTGTTTAGAAGCAGTGAACAACAAATAAGTACAATACGCAAAGATTGATCGGAGGAAAGAACTAACCAAAATTGAGAGCTGAGAGCTGTTAAATATTCATACTGACATTTTGGCCCTAATTTCAAATTGCATGAACTCATATAAACCAAATATAAAAGAAAAGCTTTATAAATCTATTCAGCAAAATGTAGGGTTTTTAAAATATAAATTCTGTCATTATGGCCCTAATTTCGATTCTTCTCAATCTAATACGAGCGCTTTTCTTCAGCCAAATGTAGAAATCACATGAAAAATTGAAACCAAAAGACAATTTAGGAGAAAACTAAGTTGATGAAAACTTAGAAAATATTATATAAAAAGTGAAGAGCGAAGAAATGAGAAAGAATTACCATAAATTGCAGCAATACTTGAAGAACACTTCTGTCTATTTTTTCTTCCATAACTGAGAGAGATGCCATGAAAGTGGGTTGGGGATGCCACATAGAGAGACAGATGGAAATAGCAAGGCAGCATTGATGCGGTGGCAGAATAACAGTAAATTCAATAGGAAAGTATTCCTTCGGTTCATAATTAATTATCATGGTTCCTTTTTTATTTAATTCAAATTATAAAAGCTTTTATAAACATTTTATAATATATATTTTCATCATATTGGTACAAAAAAATTGCTATTTACAATATCTTTGGTATAGATTTTAAATATCTATTTTTTAAAATTAAATATCAAATTAACATAATCTAATTTAACTCTAAAAATTAGTCAAATTAACTTTCAAAAAATACAAAATCACAAATAAATGACTGAAGGAGTATTATGCTAAAGTCTGAGATGCCCCTATTGCAAATTTAATTCCCAATCAACCGGCATGTTGATACCATGGGTATTTTTGGTATGTGTTCTAGGAAAATGTTTTTTTTTAAAATGGTTTTTTGTGGAAAATAAATTTTTTATATATTTTATTATTTTAATTGGTGAGTAGAAAATATTTTCCAAAATTATTTTTTAGTGTTTAATTTATGGAAAAAATATTTTTAAGAAAATATCTCTTATTTTTACTAGAGAGTTGAAAATAATTATTAAAATTGAATATATTTTATCAAAAAAATTTAAATTTTATTAGAGGGAAGCGGAGGACTGATGGGGGGTCGCGGGTAGGCGTGGTGTAGGGTGAAAAATTAAAAAAATTGAAATTAAATTTTTTTTTTAAAAGCAAACTTTAACTTTTTCTTTGGAGGTGGGGTAGAGGGTAGGGGAAGGGGTGAAAATAAAAATTTTAAATTTAAGATATATTTTGAAAACAAATTTTTATTTTATTTTTTTTGAGGGGG
>NC_028638.1:15069870-15079813 GCF_001406875.1 Solanum pennellii | reverse complement strand
TGGGGTGGGTCAAGATAGGGGTGGGGTGAAAAAATAAAAAATTGAAATATTTTTAATAACAAATTATAATTTTCTTTTGGGGGTGGTGGTAGGGGGCTGGCGGGGGTAGGAGTGGAGTTAATAATAAAAAATTAAAGTTAAAAATAGTTTTTGAAAATTTAAATCAATAAAAAAAATTATAATGTGAAGTTGGAGGAGAGTTTTGGAAAATATTTTGCTTAATATATGAATGTAAGTCATTTTCCTTAATTTTGAGAAAAAATGAATTGATTTGGAATAATTTCCTAAACATTCAACCAATTAACAATGAAAATTTTGAAAAACATTTTCAGAAAATTATTTTTCTTCATACCAGACATACACGGTATCTCTACTCACTCATCTACTATAGTAGAAAAAGCAAAAAAAAAAAAAATGAAATACCACATCAAAATTTTCTACTCCTTTTATCCCATAATAACTTATCACTTTCTATTTTACACTATAATTAATAAATTATAAATAATTTGATTAATTTACCGTTTATCCATAATGATGGATATCAATAATTTATGATAACATAGGGCATAGAAACGATATAAGTTGTCCAAAATGGGTGAGAGTAATTAAGTCATGAACTCTTTTGAAAGACAAATTTGAAGAATTTTAGTTTGGCTTAAGATTTCAAAGAGAAGTTATGAAAAAAAATTAAGCATCATAATGACAAATGTACCCCTAAATTATTATAAATTGTATGCAAATACCTTTCGTCATATTTTTGGAACATTAGTCTCGCTGTCCAAAAACTAGAGCATATATACCCTTTATACTAAGGGACATACATGTGTCATAATCTTATCCATCGATTCGACATTTATGGATGGATAAGATTGTACCACTTGTCTATATTTAGTCTTCCGTTAGAGTGAAAGGCATTTATGCTCTAATTTTAGATGGTAGGGCATCAATGTCCCAAAAATATGATGAAAGATATCTCATACCATTTACGATATAGGTATGAAATGAAAACAAATTGAATTGATTTATTGGGAAAAGACATAAATTACCCCCTGAACTTGTACCGAAAATTCAGTTACACACTCCAATGATTGTGGTGACTTATTACACACCTAATCTTGTTCAAAGTGATATTAATATCTCCTTCCGTATACGATCTCAATTCTATAAAAAGAAGTATTGTACACGCGTTTTCATATATAAATAATTTTTAAAAAAAAAATTAAAACCTTTAACTCTTGATATTTTCTTATACTCTTGCAAAAGAATAAAGATTTTGGGTATCTTACTCCTCTCACCATACTTTTCTCTTTTTAAAATATGTTTCGTCTTCTTCTCCATTGTTCATAAATTGAATGAAAAATAAAAATTTGAAGAGAAACTAGGAGTAAATAAGTCAATTATGAAGTTGAGAGATGTTGGCAGAGGCGATAGGCGATGGGCAACACCACTGTTGCCGGTAGAACAAATAAAATCTTCAGATTCGTAAAATTCTTTAAAAATCTTGATAACTAATGTGTAAATCAAGCATTTCATTAGTATTCTTTGTGGGTAATGATTAATCAAATATGCTATTGATGATTTGAGACATAAAAATGACATTGTAGTGATTGTAGGTGGTGCTCCGACGAGAATAGAGAAGACAAAGATGGAGAAATCACTTTCTTCTATATTTTCTGAAAAATCTAGGCAATATAATCATGATTTTTATGCATAAATGTTATAAGATGTTCAATAAAAATCATTATCTTTCTCATAGTTATTTTTCAGTAATTTTTTCTAGTGAATCCTCCAGCAAGTTCGAACGGAAAAATCATGAATTTTAAGTTGAAAATTATTAACTTTTCTTTTGAAGTCAACATATTCTCCACTCCTTTCTATTTCTTTTTATAAGTTTCTCTTTAAGGGTAGAGTATTGGATGTGCTTCCATCAAACAATCAATGGTGACAAATGTAGTAATTCCTAAAAAGAAGAACTCAAAATTAAGAAAAATGTAAATGCTTTAAAGAAATTGGGGCCAATAAAAGATTAAAAAAGAAACAAATTGAAATAATTGATATATTAAAAGTTGTAATACATAATTGTATAATGACCAATAAAATAATGTTATGTGTTCAAATTTTTCGTTCTAATATATATTTTTTTCTTCTCACGCACCTTAAGGAAGGTGAAGACACTTTATTTGTCATGTCACGTTCTGATGGGTATTAATATCACTTTAAACAAGATTAGATATGTAATAGGTCGCTGCAATAATTTAAGCGTGTAACTGATTTTTCAGTATAAATTTAAGGAGAAATTTATGTAACTAATTTATTTCGATATAGTAAGTAATGAAATAATTTGGGGCTAGTATTTATAAATTAAAATTATTCCGAGTCGGAAAAGAGGAGGGAGGGAGTATATACAATATAAATTGGTATGGGGAGGAGTGAGTAAAGAGAAACTTAATATTTGGGGGCGTAACCTAACCTAAACTAACCTAAAAAGGGGTTGGATAAGGGGAAATTGTAAAGCAATGAGTTGGTACTGTTGTAATCGTCTTTCCACATCAACTTCAAGTGATTTGTGGAGGCAATTCAATATACCAAATGTTGTAGGTGTTTTGGACTCTACGGCGTGGCTCTTACTCTTGTGTTTATGTATGTATTAATTGTGGTTTGTGTTGTTTACATTGCAGGGTTTGAGGCAGAAGAAGAGAAGCGTTTCTGCTTATTATGGCCTTAAAACCCCACCTTATAAGCTTGTAAGTCGTAACTGGTTTTTTTCGTTTTGGGTCAAACTCAAACTGACCCCTGTTGTTGTTGGTGTTGTTGTAGGATGCACTAGAACCATATATGAGCCAAAGGATGGTTGAGATACATTGGGGAGAGCATCATCGTGGTTATGTTGAATCTCTTAATAAACAAATTGAAAACAATGACATATTTTATGGATGCACCATGGAACAACTTATCAAACTAACATACAACAATGGAAATCCATTACCTGAATTCTCTGATGCTGCCCAGGTAATTTTTTGTGTATTTAAAGTTCAAAGCTTTTCCATTTCTACTAAATTCAACTATATCCCAAGTAAGTGAGGGGATTGATTACCCATAGGAATAATTTGTATTTACTACATATGTAAACTTCATTGGATTTTGATAAAGAACCATTCAAATTCATATCTACAACTATTAGTATGTTTTGTATTTTTCCAATAAAAGCACAAGTTACAATACTTATGGATCTTCTTATCCCAGGTATGGAATCATGATTTCTTCTGGGAATCCATGCAACCGGGAGGTGGTGACATGCCTAAATTGGGATTCCTCCACCAGATTGACAAGGATTTTGGTTCATTTACCAACTTTAAGGACAAGTTTATTGAAGCATCTCTCACATTATTTGGCTCTGGGTGGATTTGGCTTGTCTGTAAGTTGCTGAATGTTTTATGCTTCTTGTGTATGAAAGAAAAGCTCTACTAGTCTAGAATTGTTGTTTCACTTCTCCTTGCATATGTTTTTTCTCCAAACCAACTCATTGACGGACATCTTGTGCTCAGTTGTATAACTAAAACATTTTATAAGAATAACTTGTGCTTTTTGTTTCTCAAACTCGTTCATTAAATTTCCTGTTCCTGTCATTAATTTTAATTTAGTATGTTTGACAGTTAAAAAATGTGAAAGATCAACCTTAGATTTTGGCCTCAGTCTCTTGTACAGAGTGTGTAAACACCAAGTTCAGAATGAAGTTCTGGACTTCATCTTGTGTGTCAACTCAATTCTCGTACAATTTGGTAGATGCAAAAAGGTTTGGCAAAATTATTATTTCTAGTCATCAAAACATCTATACATGCTCATTTTTCGCAACCTTTAAATATTGAATATTCCTCTAGATCCCTAAAGTTTTCATCGCATGAACCTCCTGATTCATCTTTGGAAAGTTTTATAGCAGTCCATACATACATCCATCTCCTTGAAGGTAACACCTTCAATTTGATTATTTCAGTGAGCAGAGAGGAGAAGCGTCTTGCAATTATTAAAACATCAAATGCTGTCAATCCTCTTGTGTGGAATGATATCGTGAGGATTCTTTAACACTTTGTTAGAAATTTCATTTTCTTGGTTACCCAATACTTGCATTTTCATTTTGTATCTTTTTTATTTTGCAGCCCCTGATCGGTTTGGATTTGTGGGAGGTAAGTTTGTAGGCGCCCATGTACCCTTCTCTCATTCTCTGAAAGAAATCACAATTTTATATTGGGAAAAGATTTTCATTAATACTTGGTCTTTCTATTTTGCAGCATGCTTATTATCTGGATTACAAGGTAACCAACCAACCCACAGTTGTTCTTCCCTTGTGCTTTATTTCTGCACAAGATTTTTATTAATGCGTGTCCTCCCTTTTGACAGAATGATAAAGCAAAGTATGTTAATGTGTTTATGAATCATCTTGTTTCTTGGGATGCGGCATTGGGACGCATGGCTCGAGCACAGGCCTTTGTAAATTTAGGGGAACCGAAAATTCCTGTTGCATGATCATCAAATCCCTGTGCAAGAAGAGCAGCTAGTCTAGTTTAGTAGAAAGAAAAGCTTGTGTTCCACTGCAGAATATAATAGGTAGGTAGGGATGTATGTTAGTACTAAGCCTTATCATCTTGTGCGTTCATTCCATGCACATGTACTTACAATGATCAATGGTACATTTCTTTTGTGGATCACAACAAATACATTAATTTCATTGATATATAAAGGCTTAAGTCATCTGCAGCCCCTTAAAGTTGTCCACATAATTTACTTAGATACATGAACTAGGACTTATACCTATTGAACACCTAAATTATCAAGAAATGTGCCTATTAAACACAAAACGCTGATGTGGCAAAATAAGTGTATCTCACTGCTGCTGAGCGTGTGAAAACACTCTTTTAATTTTTTTTAAAAATATTTATACCTACTTTGTTTACACTTGGCATGCATTGACTAAATATATTTAAAAAATTAATTTAATTAAACATAAATCTTTTAAATCATTAAAAAAAAAACACCTCCACACTCATCTTCCTTCAACCCACCATTTTAAAAACTTCAAATTTCTCTGCCTTTTGTTATGATTCATTTTTTTTTCATTTTCTGTAAACAAAGTACCTGTTGAATTTTCAAGAAGAAGAAAAAATGGACCATTTGGAGTTAAAAAATTGACCAATATTTGTACATTTTTATTTTCAAAAACTCCAATTGAGCAACTATTATCATTCATAAACTTATTAGAAATGCTATAAAATATTTGATATAATTTTAATTTCTCTTTGTTGTCGATTTCAAAATAATTTATCAAGGTCGATTATATTTACAAAATCGGAATAGTCGTCGGAGGAATAGCATATAACGAAGAAAATGAAAGAGGAAAACATTTGGTAGATGAATTTGGAATGAGATGGGGTTAGGCATTTTCTTTTTTGTTATGCAGAGGAATGGTGATTGTGGAACAACAGAGAAGAAGATGAAGAAAAAAAGGCAATAAGTTAGATGGGGTGGGGGTGGGGTGGGGGAAAATATTTTTTTTTATCAATTTAATTTTTTATATATTATTAAAGGCAGGAAAATATTCTTTATTTTTTGAAAATTAAAATTATGGGCCCATATGCCACGTGTCGTAGTTCTATTCGTAATTTTGTCAAGATAATGAGTGTGCATTACACGCACAATATTTGTAAAAGTAGTTGCTATTTTATGTTCAATAGATAAATATTTATTAATATTAAAGTGTCTAATAGGTATGAGTCTCAGTTGAGGTGTCTAAATGAGTTATGCGGACAACTTTAAGGGGCTATCGATGACTTAAGTCATATATAAATGATCTACAATCGAACTCCATATAAATGAGGCTTGAAAAAACTAATATAAATGGAAAAAATGTACAAGAGAAAAAAATAAATAAAACGGAAAAGGACCTAAAATACCCTTGAAGTATTGAAAATGGTATACAATTATCCTTCATCCACCTATTGGCTCTAAAATGTCCTTTTCACCCACGTATTGGCTTCAAAATACTCTTGACATCCACCTATGGGTTCAAAATTGACTACTTATTTAACGGTTTCATATTTAAACTATTTAATTTTTTTTAAATAGTTGGCATTCGACTATTAGATATAATTTGATTTATTAATATCATTTATAAACCAATCCACTACCGATCAATTACTAATTAAACCCCATCCAATTAATAAACAAATTGTAATATCAAAATCTCCCTAAACACTACTAGAACACGACGAAATTACAGATTCCTAAAACTGACATCCAAAATTATTTAGTCCGAATTAAAGCCCCAATTGAATTTAGGTTGAGCCGATTATTTAGGACACTTTCAATAGGATTCTCTTTCAAGCTTGAATTCGAATTTTATGATTAAATGTAAAGAAGTAGTACATCCCGAATTAATTTATGCACTTTTTAAATATAATTTTATATAAATTTATTATTTGTTTTAAATACTTTAATATATTCTTTTTAAAAAAAGTTATCCATTAAATAACATCACATAATTGAGAGGAATGAATTACTAAGATGAACATAGTTATACTTTTAAGTTTATCGATAATTTTATTTTAGACACTTGAATTATAATATGTTTTGATTGATGACTTGAATGTATGATAATGTACTTCTATAGATATTTTCGCCTCAAAATTTTAAAAACATGCAATAGTTTTGTGTTGTTGCATTAGTAATAGGGTGGGTTTATTAATTGGGTGTGATTTAATTAGTAATGGGTGATAGATTGATTCATAAATTATATTAATAAATTAAATTATAACAATAGTTGAGCCTCATGTATTTGAAAAATTATTTAAATAGTTTAAATATATAATCGTTAAATAAGTGGTCAATTTTGAACTCAAAGGTGGATGAGAAGGGTATTTTGAAGCCAATAGATGGATGAAAAGGGTATTTTGGAGCCAATAGGTGGATGGAGGGTAATTTTGTACCATTTTTGATACTTCAATGATATTTTAAGCCCTTTTCCGAACATAAAATGAAAAGAGTAATGACAAAAGAAAATCAAAGATCAGTGGCGGATCTAATATTGTAGTGAGCTCCTTATTTTTAATATAAATTTATATAAACCAAAGAGCATAATTGCAAGAGAGTTTTTTTAAAAAAAAATCAGTAGTCAATCAAAATTCTGTGGATTAGTTCAAGAAGAAAAATAAGAGGAACATTATACCTTGAGGATTTTTTTTGCTTTTGAGTTGGCTAACGTAAATGAAGCTCTAGAACATAATATTTTTCCCTTCCCTTTTCATTTCTCCTAATTAGACTGATGAGAAAGAAAAAGTAAATAAACATGAAAAATCATGATTAAGTTGCATAATAGATATGAGCAGTGTCAGCTTCAAGATTTTAAGATTGTGGTTGCTTCTTTAACTATCAATCACAAAATATAAATGCTCAAATTTAACATTAGTCATAAAAATAAATACAATAGGGGTGGGGGAGGGGGAATTAATAAAAATCTAGAGTTAAAAATATATTGAAAAAAAAGGAATTTTGCAACTTTTCTATAAAATTTAATTTAATTAAGAAAATTCAGCGGGGAGGAAAATAGGTCAAGAACATAAGTAAATAAATAAATAAAAGAAAGCGTAACTGGAAATCATAAAGTAGAAATAATGTGTTTAGAGGGAATCGTACTCGGACTGAGAAGTAAAATGTAAGCCTTGAGCACCCCCTTCCAACCAACATGCAACTGAATAATTTGTTGCATGGGTACAATTTTGTCTTAATTTCTATATAAGTATATATAGTTTGATACGAGGTTAACGGGTGCTCGAGCACCCGAAAACCTCCATGTGGGTCCGCCCCTTACCAAGATGAAAAGATAAAATACACAAACTAAAACAATATCCTGTTGTTACCTAAAGTATACCCTAGACGTGACATGTCGAATAGGATTTCGAGAGGCTTAAGTGAGTCACTTCGAACATAGTTCATTAGAGATACGCGCAATACTACTTTGTTTGACACAAACCTCTAAAACATCATAAGAATGGCTAGTTAGTAACCGATACACCACGTACAAGTCTTAAACAAAAAGACAAGCAATAAAGTGTCTATGATTTTTCCCTTGATACAGGAAGACTCACCAAATTCAAGTTATCAAGTTGTGCAATCCCTAATAACCACGTCTGGGAAGAGGAACATCAAATCCTATATTATAAGATAATATAGACACATGTATGCATTAGTTCATTGAATGTACTAAATATGGAGAATGCATAAAAACTCAAGCATAATAATATGAGGAACTTTGAACATAATATGCATGACCAAATAAAACATAACAAAAGTTTGAAAGGAAAATCATGGATTGAGGGTGTCAAATGGACGGGTTGGGTTGAAATAAAATTGGATTGAGTCATGACCCGTCCAAATTTACTTAGGGTGCAATTGGGTTAGGGTCAAATTTGTTTAAAAACAGGTTGGTGTATCTCAGAAAGATAAATACAAAGGGGTCACTTATTTTTTGTGTTATCTGTCCGTTTTCTCTAAATTCTAATAGAATAACATTTAAATATTTAAAAAATGTTTTCTATCATAAAAATATTTTAAGGTTCTAGTTTAAGTTTGTGATATAGTTTAAGAATGATTTTGGATAAAAACCCATTCTAGTTTCAGATTTATTTCAAGAATATCTACAAAATACAAAGAAAATGAGCAAAATGATCGTTTTACATATGTATAAGGGTCAAATAAGTGTGGTCCTTCATATATACTATCTTATTGAAATAGTCCTTAATGTATGTTAAAAAAAATCATGGCCGTTAACCCTAAATCTAATAATAAAAGTTAGAAAATTTTGTTAAATTGTGGATCCCACAAAAGTGACAACTATCCCTCTCCCTCAATCTTCTTTCTTTCGTCTAGGGGTGTTCATAGGTCGATTATTAGTTAAAAATCAAAATCAAACCAACTTAATCAGGTTTAAAATTATCAAAACCAAGTAAAATTAAATATAATATTTATTTATCGATTTCGGTTCAATTGTTTGTGTAACGACCTGTTTAGTCGTTTTGAGCAGTAGAGTTTATTTCTGGTAATGACTGTCTGGGTCGACGGATCCCACGACGGACCGTCGAGGGGGTCTCGTTCCAAAACACTTATATTCTGAAAATTTGGACACTGAGATCGACTCTCTGAACTTTATGACGGAATGGCAGGACGGACCGTCGTTGGCACGACGGACCGTCACAAATCTTTCCACAGAATTAACTCTCTGACCCTTGTGACGGACCTGCAGGACGGACCGTCACAGGCTCCGTAAGTCCACTCGGGTCGGAATTCTGCTAAAGTTTTTAAAGGGGTGTTTTGGACTATTCATGATTATAATTATAAAGTTAGTGGGTTAATGTTAATAATTCAATTACTTGGGGGTTAAAGGAGATAACCTTGAAATAAATTGTGGGTTATTTTTATCATCTTCTATACTTAATTATATGACAATTAGGGTAAAAGAAGAAGGGTTTGAATAAGGAACATAGAAAGAACAGAGGGAGAACGAACGAGCGAGAGAAGAGAGAACGAAGAGGAAAGCAAGGATTTTGAAGAGTAGCTTGCGTGATCACGAATTCTTCGGTGGAGGTAGGTTATGGTTTATGCTATGTGATAGTAAACTCTTAATAGCGATTGATATGTATTGGGTGGTATTGTAAAGTCTTCTATGCGCTTAATTGTGTTGTTGCATGATTGTGATTATGTAAATTGTGATGGATTATAATGATGATATTGTGAAATCTTAAAAACCTTAAGTTCACTCTAATTAATGATGATGCCTTGGTATAAAGGAAGGCTTGATGAACTAAAAGACTGAGGTTAATGGATCGGGTGTCACGGACCGACACGTAGAATTAGGGGATCGGGTGTCACGGACCGACACGTAGTATTAGGGGATCGG
>NC_028638.1:15060384-15065954 GCF_001406875.1 Solanum pennellii | reverse complement strand
ACAGATTCAGGTACTCCTTTTCGCCCTTGTTTTTCTTCTTGTGATTGTTCGAGGACGAACGATGGATAAATTGGTGTCTATTGTAACGACCTGTTTAGTCGTTTTGAGCAGTAGAGTTTATTTCTGGTAATGACTGTCTGGGTCGACGGATCCCACGACGGACCGTCATGGGCACGACGGACCGTCGAGGGGGTCTCGTTCCAAAACACTTATATTCTGAAAATTTGGACACTGAGATCGACTCTCTGAACTTTATGACGGAATGGCAGGACGGACCGTCGTTGGCGCGACGGACCGTCACAAATCTTTCCACAGAATTAACTCTCTGACCCTTGTGACGGACCTGCAGGACGGACCGTCACAGGCTCCGTAAGTCCACTCGGGTCGGGATTCTGCTAAAGTTTTTAAAGGGGTGTTTTGGACTATTCATGATTATAATTATAAAGTTAGTGGGTTAATGTTAATAATTCAATTACTTGGGGGTTAAAGGAGATAACCTTGAAATAAATTGTGGGTTATTTTTATCATCTTCTATACTTAATTATATGACAATTAGGGTAAAAGAAGAAGGGTTTGAATAAGGAACATAGAAAGAACAGAGGGAGAACGAACGAGCGAGAGAAGAGAGAACGAAGAGGAAAGCAAGGATTTTGAAGAGTAGCTTGCGTGATCACGAATTCTTCGGTGGAGGTAGGTTATGGTTTATGCTATGTGATAGTAAACTCTTAATAGCGATTGATATGTATTGGGTGGTATTGTAAAGTCTTCTATGCGCTTAATTGTGTTGTTGCATGATTGTGATTATGTAAATTGTGATGGATTATAATGATGATATTGTGAAATCTTAAAAACCTTAAGTTCACTCTAATTAATGATGATGCCTTGGTATAAAGGAAGGCTTGATGAACTAAAAGACTGAGGTTAATGGATCAAGTGTCACGGACCGACACGTAGAATTAGGGGATCGGGTGTCACGGACCGACACGTAGTATTAGGGGATCGGGTGTCACGGACCGACACGTAAAATTAGGGGATCGGGTGTCACGGACCGACACGTAGTATTAGGGGATCGGGTGTCACGGACTGACACGTAGTATTAGGGGATCGGAGTGTCACGTTCCGACACACGAGGAATAAAGAGAATGAATCTTGAATTATGATGATATACTCAATTTAAAGAACCTAATTCCCAAACGAGTATGGTGTGGAGTCTTGAGCCCTCATAGATGTGCTTAGTGTTATTGTCAAAGGGTTTGTACTTGTTGTTGTCACCTGTTGAGTGTCATAGTTGAATTTTTATATTATTACTTGATATATATTGCTTTCTATTTTGAGTTGGCCGATGATACCTACTCAGTACTTGTACTGACCCCTACTTTTATTTCCCTTCTTTGTTGTTTGTGGAGTGCAGCAAGTGCACCAGTGACTTCATCTCGTCCGCAACTCTAGCCAGTCTACAGCACGCCAGATTTCAGGGTGAGCTATTGTTCCTAGCTCGGACTGGATTCTCTCATTCACGTCTTGATGTCCTTGAAGCTCGGACATGGACTACCGTTTTATTCTTTATTTTAGTTCTTAAATATTCTTAGACTTAGTAATTTTGAGGATAGTTGTTCTTAGGGTGATGACTTCCAGATTTTGGGGATAATAGTTGATGAATTTTAGAATGTTTATTTATTGGTTTTATTAATAAGATTTTGAGTCTTCCGCATTATGTTGGGGTTTAGATTTGTTGGTTCGCTCACATAGTAGGATAAGTGTGGGTGCCACTCGCGGCTCGTTTTGGGTCATGACAGTTTGGTTATTAACCATATACAAAAAAAAAATATCAGTCAAAATGAAAAATAGTTACAATGACTAATATTATATAACTTTTGATCATTAAATTTAAAAATTTACCATGCAAAAAGCTTCAAAGTTCATTACTTTGACCTACAATGAAGAGACAATGGAATTTTCAATCCCACAAGGAACCGACATAAACAACATATACATGAAACCACCAAAATAAATGTTCTCACCTTAGATGTTTTTATTGGGCAAAAAACATAAAGATACAAATCAAGCACCTTAATAACCAATATATAACAATTCACCACTATGACAATAGATTTTTTTAAAAAACATAAACTAATATTAATAAAAAGAAAATGAAACAAAGTAGGAGGGAGATAATTATGACCCACAATTTTTTCTTATTTTACAAGAATTTTTTCTCATTTTTTTATTTACCTTCCACAATTAACTCAAATTGTCAAACATTCCCTTACATAAAAGAAGAAGAAGATATTTTAACCAAATTAGAACTCTCTACCTCCTCTATTATGAAAGTCTGTACAATTATTGATATAAAAAATATTTCAATTTTAATTCAATACAACTAAGTGAACTACCGACGGGATGAAATAAGTATGTGTTGCTAAATCACGTCGAAATTAGTGATTGTTATTTATTTTCGTTATTAATATTTTATGATATGAAAATAGTAGTGTTGTATGTGATAGGTGTTGATATATTTGATATAGCATAGATAATTTAGTATACACCAAATTTGGTTGGTGTATGTGTAAGTACGACGAAATTGATGATTTGTTAAGATATGAATTTAAAAGATTTGATATTTTTTTCGTGCTTGTTATTTTGAAATCTGACCATATTAGTGTTGTATCTTTTGGTGCAGTGAATTTAATTTTAGATATTTAGCTTCTTTATTTTGTGATAGATGTGTTGGTGTATTTGATATATTTTAGATATATACACCAACTTTGCTGGTGTATGTGTATATATTGGGAAACTTACATAAATATACTATAATAAAAAAATATTTATCATTTATAGCAATAATATTTTTATCTCACTTGATCACTTTTAATTCATTTATAATATAAGTTTAATACATATTACAAAGAACAATTTATTATTCACATATAATACAAATTTTAATGATGAATAATACATTTATCACACATTTTAATACACTTATAATACAATGTGACAATTTTTTACCAAACAAAGATGATATATTTCAAAAAATAATTATAATTCATATATATTGCATAAATAACTTATTTTCCAAAAATATTTAAAAGTACTTTCCTCTATTAGTTTCTCCAATATAATAATGATGATTTTCTTACTTGGAAATATATATTATAAAGAAGAAGTAAAAATGAAACAATCAAAGAGAGTGTATGTGTACTGTACAACATATGAGGACAATATAGAGGACTTACTACGTACCCCATTTTCATTATTTGTTTCAAACTGTCCATTGGGGCTAGGAAAGGATAAGGATTACTCATTTCCTTTTTTAACTTAATTTATGACATTAAATAAAAGATATCTCAAATTTCTAAGTGCATTATAATTTTACTGATTAAAAAAAACAAGCTAATTTTGTTTTTGGCAAGTAGTTTTTTTAATTTCCTATTAATATTATTTAAATTTAAACTCTATTAAGTTTTGAAATTGCTTTATAATGTCTATTTTGGGAGGAAATGGGTTGTTGCTCATAATAACTTTTTATATTTTTATTTTTATAATTCATCTCTAAAATTTTTAATTAAAGCTATCAAGATTTCAACCTTTTTAACAATTACTCGTATTTCGATCTCCAATAGCATATTATTATTAGTAACATATGATATAATATATACTATTCCACTAATAAATAGGGCTAGTTTTATTTTATTTTTGAAATTATCTCATTTGTATTTCAAATCAGCTAGAAATAATTATGAATGGATAATCAAGATAGTTAAATCCATTACTTTCTCACTTTATTTTTCATGGTCGTTTCTTTAGGTTTCTCGCACAATCAATATTGGAAATCAGGTTGGGGTTAAAGTTACAAAGACGTAAATCTTTACCTGCACCACCTTACCAACATCGCCAACCTATAACTCACTTTCTTATCTCTACCGGGTTGTTGCATCTCTGTTCCGCTCAATTCTATTTTTTATTTTACTTTTATTTTTCACACAATCAACTCTCTATTATATTCTCTAAAAAATAATTTTTTCATTCTCTCTCCTTAATATTATATTAGTATTTTTTATTTTCTTATTTCATAATATAAATCATTTCTTCTTTTTAAAAATAATTACTCTATAATATTTATGTGATACAAAATTAATTCTTCATTTAGTATAAAATTATATTTTATTCTAAATAACATAAATTGCGATAAATATTATTATGTAATACATATTAACGAATAAAAGTCAAATCATTGATGAAATATAATTGCATTATAAATATTGTATTATCATCAAATTTATTTTAAATCTTAAATAAATACTCAACTTTCAAAACTATTATGTTACTCTCATGGATGTTCTATTAATGTAGTACGATGAGCATTTTTTCTCTTTATTTTTTATGTATTTCTAAAAATTGTATAAATTAACAATTTATCTTGTATCCAATTATTTCGTGTACTAATTTACATCTCATATTCCATTTTGAACTATTGAATCAAATATTTTCATGCTATTTGAAAAATGTAGTTTAATAATTTATCACTATAACATAATTGAATTATCATGTAAATTGTCTATTTCATAATGAAAAATAATTATAATCCAAATTACATATTTAAAATAACCAAAAAAAATTAAAATCAATAATATGTTTAAGATGCTATATTAATTAGAAAATATTAGAGACTTAATTAATAATCTTAAATAATATAAATAATACTAAAATAACTTTAAGTTACATAACTAAAGTGACAATTACTTTTGAAAAATAAAATAAAAAATGATTAATTTGCCGAAAACAGAAGCGAATCAGGATTTTCAATAAAGGAGTTCAAAATCTGTAGAAATAGATAGCTAAGGGAGTACAGTATATACATATAAACTTATTTTAACCATGTATAAATAATATAATTTTCCACCAAAGCCCTAGGCGAAAGTAGTAACTTGCTAAATATTATATTGCATTAGAAAATAATTACAAATATAATAAAATAATATTATAATAATCAAAATGGTAAAATAGAGATAGGATTGAAGATGGTGTCACCAATTTATATATACAGAAAGTTGTATTTTGTAACAACCTGTGGGTAGGTTCGAGCAGTAAAAATTATTTTGAAAATAACTGACTAGGTCGACGGACCACGCGACGGACCGTCATGGTCACGACGCCCCGTGATGGATTCCGTCGTCCCATACTTGTGAATTTTCTTCTGCTACTCTTCTCATTACCCTCGACGACAAGTAGGACGAACCGTCATAGGCACGACGGACCGTCGAGGGCCTTCGTTCCAAAACACTTCAACTCTGATATCTGGGTACTGAGATCGACTCTCTGAACTTCGCGACGGAACTGCAGGACGGACCGTCGTAGGTACGACGGACCGTCACAAACCCTTTACTGAATTTAACTCTCTGAACTTTGTGACGGACCTGCAGGACGGACCGTCATAGACACGACGGACTGTCACAGGTTGCGTAACCCCAACTGGGTCGGATTTCTGCTAAAGGTTTTAAAGGGGTGTTTTGGACTATCCATGACAAACTTTATGAAACTAGTGGGGTAAGTTTAATAATTTATTTACTTGG
>NC_028638.1:15034875-15046905 GCF_001406875.1 Solanum pennellii | reverse complement strand
TTTAGTTTCTTAAATACTCTTAGACTTAGTAATTTGAGGATAGATGTTCTTGATGTGATGACTTCCAGATTTTGGGGATGATAAGTATTATAATTTAGAAGTTTATTTAATTGGTTATATTAATGAGTTTTGGGTCTTCCGCATTATATTTTGTTCATTATGGTTGAAATATTGGTAAACGTTGGGGTTTAGATTTGTTGGTTCGCTCACCTAGTAGGATAAGTGTGGGTGCCACTCGCGGCTCGTTTTGAGTCGTGACATATGTATAGTTCCGTTCCGCAAAAAAATTCTTTACAAGTTGAAGAAAGGAATACAGCTCAACAGATGAGATTTGCGGGGCGCACAATCTTTCTTTTTGTGTGTATAATTCACGACTGCTTTGAAGTGGTAAAATAACTATACACAAGTAAACAAATATTTGTATCCTTCAAATGAAAATAAGTATCTTTAAGAAATTTTTGTTTAATAAACAAAAATTTTATCCTTCAAATGAAAATAAATATCTTTATGTAATTTTTGTTTAATAGGAGTTGATATCATGACATTTTTGTTTCATAATAATTAATATCAATTTTCTATAGATGTATCAATGATGTGAAATAGAGGGAGCGGAGCATATACTAAGGAGGGCAATTGGACAAGATTGATTACTTTAGCTGGAGGAAGTACAATACAGTAGTGAACTAGACTGGAAACAACTTTTACAAACATTTCGCCTTTTTCTTTTGGTCTTTTCAACTTTACACATTCTTTGTATGGTCATAAAGTTTTCTAACGTAAAACTTGCACATTCCAAAACAAAAATTGTCAATTACTTAAAACACAAAATACAACTAATGAAGCATACTTTTTTTAAAAAAAATATAACATCTACCAATGAATGAAGCATACTTTTTTTAAAAAAAATATAACATCTACCAATGAATAACACAATATAAAAAGAAAAAGTAGGTAAAATAAATACTTTAAACAAAATAAATACATTTTAAACAATGAAATGGAATATAACTGTAAAAGAAAAAAACAATGACACATGATCAAAAAGTCACAATAATACATATGGAAACAATTTTCACTTAGATGAATATTATTCTTTCTTTTTGGACTTTTTGTTATCTTCTTTTACAAATAATCTACCAATTCACCCCCAAAAGAAAGATGAAGATAAGAAAGAATGAAATCATTCAACAAACAACCTTTTAAATTGTAGAGCAATGTTAGATACATAGAGAGAGAGAGAAAATAGAGATAATGTGTAGAATAATTTTAGATAACCACTTTAAATAATCAAATTCTAATAAAAAAGGTAAATACTTTAAAATAAGATTACGTGGGTTTGAAAAAGTCACCTTTTAAAATCAGTAAAACAAATTTAACTGGTCTTTTAAAATAATAAGTTTTTTCTTATAAAAGAGTACATTAATTCTATTTAAAATTTGAAATGTTTAGGATGTAGTTAAGTGTTGTTGAAGTCGTTCATTATGAGTAGTTATTATTACTATTATTATTATTATTATTATTATTATTAAATGAGAAAGAAGAGTCTTCAAATTCAACCTGCAAAAACACTTATGATGAAGAAAGAGTAGAGAAAGCTTCAAGACAAGACAACTTTAGCTGAAGGAAGTACAAGAGTGTACTAGACTGGAAATAACTTCTTTCTTTGTTGCTTCATTTTTTTTTTAGTGGGCAATGCCTGTTTAGCTTAAGGAAAATTATCAAAATATCAATATTTTAGCATTTAATACAGTTTTTAAGTTACATTTTTAATATTTTATTAAAATATCAATATTTTAGTTTGTTTTATATCTGATTTATATATTTTTAAAATTTGTTAAATTTGAAAGGATACAATTATTTAATAACAGGATAAAATCAATGAAAATTTTAAAAATGGTAATATCATTTGAGTTTTTTATCAGTTATATTTTCAAAAAAAAATAAACATTTCTCATAATGTATTTTTATGATTTTTTTCCAAAATTTTGTATCTTTTTAAGATTGTATTTATTCTAATTTTCATGTTGTATTTTGTATAATAAAACTTATATTTTTTTTATTAGTTTATATTCATTCTTATAGGTATACCAAATGATCATATTTGTATTCATGTATTTTATTACAGCATATTTATTTTTTCAAAATCTTGTATACTTTCTCAACTCGTATTCATTATTCCCGTATGTATTTTATTTATATTTATATTCGTTCTAATTTTTAATTAAAGGTATCAAGATTTCAACCTTCTCAATAATTACTCATATTTTATCTCCAATCACATATTGTTATTTGTAACATATGATATATACTACTCCACTAATAAATAGGGCTAGTTCTATTTTATTTTTGAAATTATCTTATCTGTATTCCGAATCAGCTAGGAATAATTGTGAATGGATAATCAAGATAGTTAAATCCATTTTTATATACTACTCCTTTTATCGCTTTATTTTGTATTTAAGAAATCTAGAGTAATTTTCTTAGATAGTCACCCATTTTTTAAAAATTACTTAGAAATATCAGTTATGTTTGTTTTAGGACTAAAATATCACCTAAGTTTATTTGTCTTCCTCAAATTATACTTGACACAAAAATCGCTATCTCTCTCCTCTTAGGATGCCATGTCACATTATTTATTTATTTATTGTTAAAAAAATATGCTTTAAACCTATTTAAATGTTGAGTTGCAATATGTTTTTTAAAAAAATATTATTTTTCTATTTATGTTTATTGAAATGTTTTGTTTTTTAGATATATAAAGACAAATTTTTAAAATGAATGAAAAAAAAAGTACCCTCTAACTATTAATGGACCATTTTAACTATTTTTTTTAAAAAATAAGTTTTTTAATTTTTTAATGATGATTATTATTTTTTACTATAAGTTTTCAATTAATTTTTTAAATAATTATTATAATTTTTTTATGGTGCACTTTTTCTTCTCCTATTTAGATAGATATTTCTATATTCCATATTGTTGGTGCATTCCCTAAAATCACTGAAAGTATGGTAAGTTTAAATAGGCATTACAATTTTTTTATAAAATAATTCTATTTTCAGTTTTCATTTTTTAACCTTAAAAATTGAAATTTGAAGCATTTAAAGATCTTTCATTTTTTTCCCAATAATTGTCATTACTATTTTTATAAAAAAAATTAGTTCAACTTCATTTTCTTCCTTTAAAATTGAAATTAAAGGCATTTAAAAATCATCCTTATTTGTCGTTACAGTTTTTTTTAACAAAAAAACTTTTGTTTTCTATTTAAAATAGATATATTAAAGTTCCTATTTTTTTTTAAATTGTATTTTTAAAGCATATTTAAAATGTTTTTGAAAAATTAAAATCTTGAATATTTGTGGTGCTGACATATGACACTTTCTACTTCTCCTATTATATATAGATAGATTTTTTAAAAAAATAGACAAACCCACAAATTATACCCAATAAAAATATTACATTAAGAACTGTAGTATGAGCTCCTCCAAATCTTCAAGTGGGTTCCTCCAAATCTTTAAAAGAATTAGAAAATATTAATAATAAATTAAAAATGTGACATGACACCCTAGTAGGAGAGAAATAATGTATTTTTTTGTGTCAAGTATATTTTGAGGAAAATACGCAAAGTTGGTGATATTGTAGTCCTAAAACAAACATAAGTGATATCGTAGGTAGTTTCCCAAACATGGTGACTATCTAGGGAAATTACTCATAAATCTATTAAGAAAATAATAATTGACACAGTAAATTTATCATTTTATCTGAATCAATTGAGAAAATTTAAGATCAATTTATCATTAAAGAGGTTTTACTTCTTTCAAAAACATTAACTATCTAAATAAAAATAAGAGTATTATATGTAAAAAAAAAAAGTACATTGTTTCTTGATTCATAAGAAATGACAAGTAAATAATAAAATTGAACAAGTAAAAAGAGACAAATAAACTATATTTTATTAATATTAAATTTATTGTTCATCTAGTTCATTACCTTAGTCTAGTTAATGATGTTTCATTTAAAATTAATTATACACAATTTTATGCTCAAATTATTTTTCTCCCAAGTACTCTAAACAAATGATCCCTAAAAGTCAACAAAAAAAAAATTAAAATCAGATGATTGTACTTGCTTATTCTTCTTCTTCCATCTTCTATATGTCAATTCCAACAAAAAGAAAATTTTTTATACTAGAATCTCAATATAAATATAATTGTTATAAAGTATTTGTATTACAGTGAATGTCTATCATGTGAAGTCCTTTTAGAATATGATTAAGAGTCCTACTTGGAGATCAAGTTAGATTTCCCCTAAATAGGGAGCTCCTCTTCATTGTAAAATCATCCCTCAAGAGAAATAATAAATCTTCTCCTCTCTATTTTCTTTTTCTTCTTCTTCTATAGTTTCATAACACGTTATCAGCACGAGACTCTACTTTCTCAAAAAGTGAAGGTTAGGTTTGAAGAATTAATAAGGTATTATTTATTCTTTTATTTTTATTTTTAATGGTCAATTTTACGAAACTAGATTTCATTGTCCTTCAAAGTTCGTGCAGAAACTATCTCTCATGGGTGTTGGATACTGAAATACACCTTGATGCAATGGGTCTTGGAGACACCATAAAAGAAAGAAATAAGGAATCAAAATAAAACTGTGCACGGGCAATGATATTCTTGCGTCATCATCTTGAAGAGATTCTGAAAATCGAATATCTAACAGTTAAGGATCCACTTGTTTTGTGGAAAAGCCTAAAAGAAAGATATGACCACTTGAAGATGGTCATATATCCAAAGGCATGATATGATTGGATGCATCTAAACGCTACAAGACTTTAAGTCTATACATAAGTATAATTCTTCCATGTTCAGAATCACTTCTCAATTGAAATTCTCTGGAGAAACGATTAGTGAGATTGATATGATGGTAAAAACATTCTCCACTTTTCATGTCTCGAATGTGCTCTTGCAGCAATAATATCGAGAGAAAGGTTTCAAAAAGTATTCTGAACTAATTTCTCGTCTTCTTGTGGCTGAACAAAATAATGATTTATTAATGAAAAATCATGAGAATCGGCCTGCTGGATTTGAACAACTTTCTGAAGTGAATGAGGCGTACACCCACCATGCTAGGCGTGGAAAAGGTTGCGGCCCTAATCGTGGTCGTGCACGTTGACGTGGACGTGGACGTGATCGTAATTATGATCAAGAACGTAATTCTTTTCCTGGTGTTAATCATTCATCAAATAAGAATCACAATCAAAAGTAAATAAGAAAGGATGAGGAACGTGAAGCAACTAGGGAAGATTGTTTTCGATGTGGTGGAAGAGGTCATTATGAATGTGATTGTCGTACTCCCAAAAACTTGGTTGGGCTTTATCAAGAACCACTAAAGAAGAAAGAGAAAAATCACGAGGCAAATTTTATCTTTGACAATCAAGTTGACATCACACACTTGGATGTAGTGGATTTCTTCGCACATCCTGAAGAAAAAATAGATCACTTAATTGGTGATGATTCCGTGAACATGGAAGAGTCATTCTTTTTTCTAATAGTAGTTATTAATAAATTTAATATAATGATAGTTGTTTACATGAGTATTAGTATTTTGAAATTAGTTTAGTCATATTCTTGTAGTTCATTAGTTTGTTCTTTCTTAGTTAGATAATATATATATTTTCTTGATTTATTTATATGATTCTAATATGATAGTGTTAGTCAAATACTAAACTTTATCACTTGTTTGTATTATATTAGGCCTTTAACTTGATCTAATGTTAAAAACATTTAATATGTTACTAGCTAGGATTTATCATGTGTTTATATTATGTTAGGTCTTTAACTTGATTTAATGTTAAAAAAATATGCAGTTTGTTATTAACTAGGATTTATTATGTGTTTATATTATATTAGATCTTTAACTTGAACTAATGTTAAAAACATGCAATCTGTTATTAACTAGGATTAAATAATGATTTTTATTTTATTTTTTCCTAACAAGTCGTTATTCACTTAGAGGAAGCAATAAATTAAGGCTCAACTTCTGATATTTAATTATTAGTATATTACATTGAATATATTGTACCCTTTTGACAATACTAATATTTAATATATATTGATTGTGTGTATGTCATTCATGTGAATATATGGATAATTCTAAAAATATATTACCGAAATATGAAGATATTTGCTTGATTGATTCTGGTACAACAGATACGATATTCAAAAATAACAAATATTTTTCTCATTTAAGTTTGGGCAAAATAAATGTTACTACAATTTTTGATAGTTTTAATATGATTGAGGGCTTTGAAAAAGCCATTGTAATTTTGCTCAAAGGAACTAAACTCATCATTAATAATGTTATATTTTCTCCAAAATCTAAGAGAAACTTGTTGAGTTTTAAAGATATCCGTGAAAGTGTTTATCATATCCAATCAATGGATGAAATAAATCTTGAATATCTTGGTATCACCAAGAATGTCTTTGGGCAAACATGTGTTATAGAAAAGTTCCCTACTTTATCTTCTGACTTGCATTGGACAAAAATTAGTGCAATTGAGGCACATTTATAGTAAATAAGAAGTTTACTGATTCCAATACATTTGTACTTTGACATGATCGTTTGGGACATCCTGGCTTATAACGATGAGACGAATTATGAAAAATTCGAATGGACATCCATTAAGGACCTAAAAGTTTATTGTGAGATCATCACCAACCAAAGTTGAGATTGAATTCCCTGCGTTCTTGGAATGTATACATGGGATACTTGTGGACTTATTCACACACCTAGATCATTTGAATACTTTATAGTTCTAATGAATGCTTCTTCTAGATGGTCTCATGTGTGCCTATTGTCATCTCGTAACTTGACATTTGCATAATTATTGCCACAAATAATAAGGTTAAGGGCACACTTTCCTGATAATAAGATTAAGTCCATTCGTCTTAATAATGCTGTAGAGTTTTCATCCCAATCATTTAATTATTGTTTAGCAATTGGGAGAAGAGTTGAAAACTTTGTTGCTCATGTTCATACTCAGAATGGTCTCGCTGAGTCATTAATTAAACGTTTGCAATTAATAGCAAGACCATTACTTTTTATATGGGGACATGCAGTTTTGCATGCTGCAACATTTATTCATATCAGACCGACAAATTATCGTAAGGTTTCTCCATTACAATTAGTTATGGGTCAAGAGCCTAATATATCCCAACGAATTTTTTTTGGATGTGTTGTACATGTGCCTGTTGCACCACCAAACCGCACTAAGATAGACCCTCAAAGAAGGTTAGGAATATATGTTGGGTTTGAGTCACCCTTTATAATTCACTATCTTCAATTATTGACTGGAGACATGTTTACCGATCGATTTACAGATTGTCAATTTGATGAGACAGTTTTCTCAAAATTAGGTGGAGATAATAATGAAATAACACGAGAAATTTTGTGAAAAATTTTATCTTGTCTCATCTTGATCAATATTCTTCTACTTGTGAGCAAGAAGTACAAAAGATTATTCATCTGCAGAAAATTACAAATCAAATGTCATATGCATTTACAGATTTGAAAAGAATTACTAAATCACATATTCCTGCAGAGAATGTTTCAACTCGAATTGATGTCCCTGTAGGACCATCCACGAGTGTCATAGCTAATGAGTCAAAAGAACGCCTAAAGTGTGGTAGACCATTGGGTTCTAAGGATCAAAATCCTAGAAAAAAGAAAGATTAAATGCCTAGATGACACTATGAAAGAATCTCATATGGAAGTTCAAAATTTGAATAATTCTGATATTCATGAAAGAACCAATGAACTTGAAACTCAAGAAAATAATGAACTATCCATAAATTTAAGAGATATTGAAATTAATCTGAATCGATCAGAAATAGTGGTTGATTATATTTTTGCATATAATGTTGAAACAAATATCATGAAAGATAATGAGGATCTTGAACCTCAATCTGTTATAGAATGTCGACAAAGAAATGATTGATAAAAATCAAAAAGCAATTCAATCAGAGTTGAATTCACTTGCCAAGCGTGAAGTTTTTGGACCTATAGTTCAAACACCTAATGGTATTAAAACTTTTGGTTGCAAATGAATTTTTGTGCAAAAACGAAATGAGAAAAATGAAATAAAAAGGTATAAATCACGCCCAGTGGCACAAGGATTTTCTCAAAGGCCTGACATCGATTATGAAGAGACATACTCACCCGTTATGGATGCAATAACATTGTCTTATCTCATTAGTTTCACAGTCCATGAGCAATTTGAAATGCATTTGATGGATGTGGTTACAAAATACCTTTATGGATCAGTTGATAATGAGATATACATGAAAATTCCTAAAGGATTTGCAATGCCTAAATCATGTAATTCAAAATCTCGAGAAATGTATTCAATTAAATTGTGAAGATCATTATATGATTTGAAGCAATCTGGAGGCATGTGGTATAATCGTCTTAGTGAGTATTTAATAAAGGAAGGTTATACAAATGATGCAATTTGTCAATATGTCTTTATAAAGAAAACAATATCAGAATTTTTTGTACTTGTTGTTTATGTTGATGACATAAATCTTTATTGGAACTCCAATAGAGCTTCAAAAGGCAATTAATTATTTAGAACGAATTTGAGATGAAAGATCTGGGATGGATAAAATTATGTCTTGGTTTGCAAATTGAGCATTTGACAAATGGTATTTTTGTTCATCAATCTGCCTACACAATAGAAGTGTTGAAAAGATTTTGTATGGATGAAGCACATCCATTAAGTACTCCGATGGTTGTTCGTTCACTTGATGTGAATAACGACCCATTCCGACCTCAAGAAAAGGATGAGGAAATTCTTGGTTCTGAAGTATCATATCTTAGTTCAATTGGTGCACTAATGTATCTTGCTAATACTATAAGACCTGATATAGATTTTGCTGTTAATTTGTTAGTAAGGTATAGTTCTGCTCCAACTAGGAGAAATTGAAATGAGATCAAACACATTTTGCGATATCTCAAAGGGACAAACGGTATGAGCTTATTTTATAATTGTAGCCCCAATCTTGTTGGTTATGCTGATGCATGATATTTATCTGATCCATACAAAGCTCGATCCAAAATACGCTATGTGTTTATATGTGAGGGGACTGTCATATCTTGGAGATCTATGAAGCAGTACATCATAGTCACTTTATATAATCATGCTAAAATAATAGCTATTCATGAAGCAAGTAGAGAATATGTGTGGTTAAGGTCTGTGATACATCTATCCGAGAGAAATGTGATTTGGAGTGTGATAAAGTACCCACCACTTTATATATAACATAATGCATCATGCATAGCATAACTTAATGGAGGATTCATAAAAGGAGATAGAACAAAATACATTTCACCAAAGCTTTTCTATACACATGAACTTCAAAAGAATGGTGATATAAATGTGCAACAGATTCGTTCAAGTGACGATGTGGCTGATCTATTCACCAAGTCTTTACCAACTGCAAATTTCAAGAAGATGGTGCACAATCTTGGAATGTGAAGATTCAAGTCTCTAGATTGATGTTCTCATTATAGAAAGTTAATACGCGTTGTACTCTTTTTCTCTTACGAGGTTTTGTCCCACTGGGTTTTCCTTGTAGGATTTTTAATAAGGCAGCCTAGATGCGTATTAATAGCCATGTGTACTCTTTTCCTTTACTAGAGTTTTTCTTTTCTTAAAGTTTTTTTACTAAAGTTTTTGACGAGGCACATCATTTATGATGAGACATTCAGGGGGAGTGTTATAAAGTATTAGTATTGTGATGAATATCTATCATGTGAAGTCCTTTTAAGATATGGTTAAGAGTACTACTTGAAGACCAAGTTAGATATCCCCTACATATAGGAAGCTTCTCTTCATTGTAAAATCATCCCTCAACAGAAATAATAAGTGTTCTCTGTTAGGATCGAATCCACACACACACACTTGATGAATGAAGAACACAAGAACTTTCAAGAGAAATAGATGAGAGATCTAGAGAGAGAATGAGAGAAACCAATATTTCGTGGTAACACCCCGTGAGTAAACTTCCACGGCGGTGGGTATATATATAAATAACTCAAAGTACTTTTTGTTGCAGAGAATAAATAATACAGCCTAATCAAATATAAATCAAGCTCCACAACCTAACATTCTCTTCTCTTTATTTTCTTCTTCTTATTCTACGATTTGTTAACAATAATAATAGTCTTTTCAATGGCATCTAGTTATTTTCTCATTTTACCCTTTATTTACTCTTGTTAATAACATACAAAATTGTGAATAGTAAGTCATGGTGCAAAAATGAGACACGTACGTCTTCATTCGCTAATAAATGAAACTCAAATTTACTTTACAATTAAGAGATGATATGTTCGTCTGCCACTTCTAAATAACGTTAACGTAATTAGTTCATAATGCTAGTATTAATATAAAATAATAAACACTTTTAAATTTGTTAAAATGGATTAAGAAACAAAAAAGTTAAATTTTAGTATATGGCTCAAGTAAAATGATATAGATAATATCAAAAACTTCTAAGTAAGTCTCTAATCATTTTTTATTGTGAATAAGATTTTATTGAGTGATTCTAAATTTTATTGGTGTCAAGTCGAATTAGCCGTAAGAGTTCACAACATAATTAATATAGTTGCTACTTTGATTTTGAAAAATTGTTTTGTTTAGAGTAATCAACTAATTTTAAGAAAATATTAGGAAAATCATTTTTATATGTCAATGTATGCTCTATTTTGATTTATGAAATCAGTGAAATTCTGAGCAAAAATTTTGATTACTCGAGGAGAAGGTATTTAGCATTTCTTAGAGCCTATCCGAAGATAATCCTTAAACTCAATTTAGAAAAACTTATTTATATTTATTTGGTTTTAAAATTCATGATAAGTTCAAGAAAAATAGTAAAATATAAGGTATAACATATATCTATTAAATAAAATTAATAATAGCATATTTATCATACGGTAATAAGTAAAATAAATAAATGCATTTAGAATTTACGCTAATTTTAATATGTTATAAAATAGTGTATCATAATAAACTTATCCTAAAAAAATGTGAAATTTAAAGAATATCAAAATTTGTTGTTTTATTTAAGAAGTAAGAAAATAAAATAAAATGATATAGTAACCGAGGTAGATATGTAGTAATGTGTGTGAAAAATGAAGTTTAATAAAATGATAATGATACTAAATGTTAAAATATTATAAAAAGTTCGTGATCTTAAATAGATTTATTATAAAGTGTAGTATCTACATGTAAATTGTTTTAAAACATATGAACACTTACTTTATTTACATGTATAGACAAATTGATGATAGATTATATGTAGTAAAATAATATGTATATTTTTGAGTGTAGGAATTTATAAATTATAAAAATAAATAAGTTATATTAGTAAAAGAGATACAAGATAAAAATAAGAAGAACTTTCACATATAAACACTTAAAAATAACATAATTATTCTCCATAGTTATAGTTTGATAATTCTGTCACGCTTCTTTTATTTTCAAATATTTTTTTTATTTGTATTTATTGTTTTGAAAGAAAAAAAATTTTCCAATTAAAGTGACGTTTTGAAAAGGGATTACTTTATTATTCAAAGTCAACACTTGGAATTGAGTTTTGGTGTTCCAAGTCACCTTTTATTTAAATCCCTAATCAAAAGGAAATTTGACTCTATTTTATTGGTCTGCGAATTAGAAATTCGGGTAAGGAATTCTGTTGACCGAGGGGAAGGTGTTAGGCACTCCTCGAATCCCGTGGTTCTAGCACGGTCGCTTTATTGACTTTAGTATCACTTAACTTAATTTTTGGACATCATATTATTTAATTAATAATAAAATTATTATTTACCCTCAAATTTATGTTAAACTTATTTGAAATTGGCTTATTTATTTTAAATGGTTTTAATTTTTTTCACTGTGCATCCATTAATTTTAAACTTGAAACATCCGTGTGTGTGTGTGTGTGTATATATATATATATATATATATATATATATATA
>NC_028638.1:14955228-15032532 GCF_001406875.1 Solanum pennellii | reverse complement strand
TATATATATATATATATATATGTAATATGTTTAGATATTTAGCTTCTTTTATTTTTTGGTTGATAAATATCTTGGCGTTAGTATATGCACATCATTCATGTACGATATAATTAATGTGTGAATTTTTTCCTTTTAAAAATTAGTTTAATCAGATTATTATACCATAATATAATATTTTTTCTTTTTTACAATAGTAACTAAAAGGATAATATGATCGATATATAAATTAGTCTGCAGAAATAATTATTATGTTATACAAACATTTTTTTTATGATTTTTTTTATATTGATACTTCATATGATGAAACATAAATTGGTATTGCCATTATCTCCAATTACTTATCCATTTTTGAATTGATACACCTATTAAGAACCAATTATTGACTTAGTTATTTTACTATTTTATTCCTATTAATTATGACTAGATGGATTGAAAATTTAAGATTTTGAAAAAAAATTGTACCTATTTCAAAGTAATTAATTGAGGGTCATAATAGGTAAATTTATTTTATTCTT
Source organism: Solanum pennellii (assembly GCF_001406875.1). Taxonomy (NCBI): domain Eukaryota; kingdom Viridiplantae; phylum Streptophyta; class Magnoliopsida; order Solanales; family Solanaceae; genus Solanum; species Solanum pennellii. The sequence continues at coordinate 15,032,017 of NC_028638.1, read as the reverse complement.
TTTATTTATTAAAAAAGATAAATAATTAAAGACAACTAAAAAAATAAATAAATAATTAAGGACGAAGGAAGAGGAAGTAATTCTTTAACAAAAGAATTGAAACGGAATTGGAGAGAGAGTGAGAAATTGCAAGAATAATTGTATCAAATAAGAAAAGTGGCTAGTGATAGGATTCCTATTAATTGGACAGTAAATTCTCTCGTAAAAAATTAACACAAATTCAAAAAATCAACCAAAAAGAAAGAAAGAAAGAAACATACATCCTCAAAAGAAGGGTCTTTCAAAAATAATGATATTAAAATATGATTGGTATTGAGAATATCAAAAAAACTGTATTAAATTATGAGTCCCACAAGTAAGTTTTTTCCGTCCCACAATATTAGCACACTGACCCAAAAAATAGCAATTAAAAAATGTGTATTATTTTCAAAATCAGTTCCTTATAGTGTTGAAATTGAAAGGTATTATTGTCGAAACATTGATTTTAATTATGGTATAAAATTAACTTTCGATACAGGTTTGTGCCTTTCTAAAAATATTAACGGATTTTTGTATAAAATGATACATATTAAGGTCTTTTGTTAGATTAAAATATCATATAATACTTTTGCTAAACTGGTAGGTTGAACACAAACTTCAAACCATAGCTTATGTCATATAATATACCATCTGTTAATTATTGTATTAATATATATTTATCCAATTAATAATTTTATAACACAACAACACCAATATTTTATCAATATCACCTTTCAGTTCCAACACTGAAATGAAGAACACCACATCTTAAAAAATATGAATTTTCAAAATTTTAAGGACTAAAAATTAAGTACAAAGATAAAAAAAAACATCAAATTTATCCAATTGTATAAATATAAAATTTTCTCCTTACCCTTCCTTCTAAACAAACTAGATTGGAACGGCCCGTGCTAGCATGGGCCCAATATTTTATATTTTTATATTTTAAGTTGTGGTTTTTGTGCATAATTATTTGATGATAAAAGATAGCAGCAAACAATAATTAAAAAAAAATTGTTCAAAAGTAGGAAAATAAATTAAGCTTAAATTGCATATGTTGATATGATTGACGCAAGAAAAAGTTGATTTTGTACAAAAGTTGATCAGTGATAGATGCCACAATAGAGCAAATAAAGTACAGTCAATGAAATATCACCACATTAGCTACCGCGCTTTGTAAAGGTGAATTCAACTACAGGGCTAAAAATGATAAATCAAATTTAAATTGTAACAATTAGCCAAAATATTTACTCCAATCCTCAATTAAGGAAATAATTGTTTGTCTGGACCTATAACAACATAACTATATACACTGGTGTTATTCTTGAGACAATTAGGCTTCCATACATGAAAAATAATATAACACCAATAACGACTAACAAAATTGCTCATTTAATTCTCAAATCTTAGACATAGCTAACTTGATTATTGAACTCAATTGGTTGTCTGCTAATTCCACGTAGATCATCTCCTTCTAGCTCATATTAAATGAAAAGTACAGTGAGATAGAAGTAGCATAGTTTTTTTTTTCCAATCTAGATGTAAGAATAGCATAAATGAACAATATACTGCATTTCTCTTATTTTTCATGGTTATGATGTTACACACTATAATAGACATTTATCAACAGTAAGAATAGGAACGGGGCTTTGAGTTTGCTTCATCTTGAAACGTGTAAATCAGCAATTGTTTTTTGATTTTAACTTTAAGAAACATAAGAATGTGCTTTTATCTCATAATCCTCGCACAGTCGACATTTTCTTCTCAGATTCACATGTATTTAGATACCAATGCTAACAACAATAAAATGTCGCAGTTGCCCTTTTTCTTTATATTTTATTTACGCACTATGAAATTGTACCTAAAGGACTTGAAAATTAAGAGAATCTGAAATCAACCCTTCCCATAGTCTGCTTGTTGTTTTGTCTCTAAACCTTGGTTGCTTTCTGCCATTAGCTAAGTCGAGTTATAATTATAAAAGCGAGCAAGCATCCAAAAGTATTAATTTTCACGTATATCAAAAGTTTTCTAATCATTAAGGAATTAAATCCGTAAGACCTCAAAATAAAAGTAGGTGACCTCATCAGTTGTCGTGCCAAAATACTATTTTGCTTTCATCATCTGAAACAGAGCATACATTAGTTCAAAAAGATCCACATTCTTCTTATATGCTTTCCATACATCATTTTCAAATTGCTCCATAACTTATTTATGCACCATTCATCTTTTTTTACTTCATACTTTTATAATCACCCTTCTCTAAAGTGTCTCTTTTTTTACAATATATCTCCATAACCACTTTATGAGTAAATTACCATTTTTTATTCTTATTCTCTTTATTTCTAAACCTACTATTTTCTTCTCCAATGTGACATTGTTCCACTTTATTAGAAGTATCACTTGATTTTCTTTAGTTTTTATAGTATTGAGGAAGAGTGACATTACTATTAAAAAAACCTAATTTAAAATGTTATCACGCAATATTTGTTCCGAGCATACAGATAATTCATTAGACAAAGATAATATGTGCAACACAAAGAATAAGTATATACATTCAAAGGATAAAAAAATTGGAGATGTGTCGGAAAAAAATACAAAAATAAAATTAGTATCATCACCTATTCCTTTGTCGTTATCATTTCCAATGACATTTAAATATCTACAGCTTCAACACGCAGCAACAAAAATGCAAACACCCTTGAAACTTGAGAGCAAGAACAATAGCAGGGACAAATCCACTGAAATTACAAAGAAAGAAAAAAGATACTTTACCTGTCGAAAATTCAATTACATTCATACCTTTAACGTATGGAAGGCCATAACAGCCAATATGATGAACCAATTTCCTCGCTGCAACACAAGAAGGAAAGAAACAATCAAGTACTCCATATAAAATGACTCAGACATAACACCAAATACTATATGTCCACAATTCACTTAGAAATCTTAAGCTATAATCTATATTAAAAAGTTTAGGAATCTAAGGTCCACATACCGAATTGTGATCACTTTTAATTATTATAGAACTCAAAAGAATTGAAGAGAACAGAGCAAACAAAAATGATACTTGAAAATAAGAAGAAAAAAGGTAGACACATGTCCAAGAAGAAACAAATCATGGGACTTCAAGTAAAGTGCAATACATGAGTTGCGTTGTTTACTCATTATTGCTGTCTTTTTCTTTTATTTTCAATCAAAATATGCTAGTATCTTTTAAGTATTGCATATTTTTTTTCAAATAAATTTTAATATTTTGAGACTTAAATCAATAGGAAGTGGAAAATACCCAAACATAAATTCTAGTAAGGGATAATGTTGAGCTTATTCACAATCAAATGACATGTTAAAGACTCAACATGGAATTTTCATCACTAAATATCTAACTATGATTAAGCATTTTATTTTAACTTTAAAATGTGTCACTTGAGGTACTGGTCTTTCCGAAGTAGCCTCCCTATTTCAATGAGGTAGGATTAAAGTCTATGTCCACTCAATCCTCCCCAGACCATACAAAATCAAATTAATATAATACAACCAAATCAGCTTCTAGTGAAACTTTCTGGCAATCCTTTTTTTTTTTGACAATGAGGCATATTATCAAACAATTTAGATGCACAATCCGCTTAAAAATTTAAGACACGGGCATTGTTGATATCTTAAATTTTGCGAGACGGTCTAATTTTTGCAGTAAATTAGTTGACTATAAAAAATAAATTTATCAAAACAAAAACAAAAAAAGAAACTCAATTCATGTGCAAATCAAGTTCTTAATTAGTAACATGTATGTAGAAATCTCAGGTAAAAATTATATCCAAAAGAGAGAGAAACTTACACATACTAAATTTTAGTTACTGAATCTCAAAGAATTGAAAGTCGAAAGAACTATCAGAGCAAACATCATAGAGAAAGAATCAGGGAGAAATGAAAAATCTACCCAAATGAATCTGAAAAGTTATACCTCTGTATAATATTGTAGGTAAATGAGACTGACACGTGGTTTGGCCCAAAAAAAGTGTTAGTACACGTGTCTCACCTCAATAAAAATAAATGCCAAATATGCAGTACAATTTACCCAACATCTTGTACAATTAAATAATGCATTGTTCGTCCACTCAAACTCCCTTTTCTAAATAAGGGAGATTATGGGTAACAGAGATATACGTTTCATTATCAACGGTAGGATTTTTTTTTTCGGTATTCACTCACCAAAGATTTAGATAGTGAAAGCTTTCGATTCAAAATTTGATCTCAAATAAGCTTGTTAATATTCTATTTATATTCGTATATGTCAAAGAAAACATATAATTTTTGGATGACACTAAATAGCCAGAAATTTGTCCAGAAAATTAAAAAAAATTATAATATCTGTTATAAGCAATTTGTATTATAGTGAATGTCTAATTATGTGGAGTCCTTTTAGGATATGGTTAAGAATCCTACTTGGGGACCAAGTAAGGTTTTCCCTATAAATAAAGGGTTTTCCTTAATTGTAAATAAGATTTGTAAAAGATCTATGAATCCTAAATATACTTCAAGAGAAATAAGAAGTCTTTTCTCTTCTCCCTACTTTCTTCTTCTTCTCAATTTATATAATTTCATAACACGTTATCAGCACGATTGTTCTATTCTTAAAGAATTGTGATAGAAGACGAGAAAAGTGCAAAAGAGATCTTGCATTATGCAAAAAGGTTGAAATAAGGTTCTTATATATTCAAGGTATGATTTATCTTTATGTTATAATTATTTATATAACAAATCTGGAGGTACCATCTAAAGTAAGTATTTAAAGAGACTTGTCGACTTTCTATACGTTTAATTTAAACCGGTTGGGAAGAGAATTCCTTAATTTATTTTAATAATTAAATAAGCACAATTTAGTGAAAGATATGTTTCAATCTCTACATGAGGTACGTGATGTATTAAACTATATCTATTAACTGCTAGTGTTGATTATAATAAATCTTTAGTCTCAATTTTATGTGTAATTATAATATATAATCATATTAATGATCATCAAAAGTGATAAAATTGTAATTATCTTCAAAAACTTGCGGTTGAGCCTCATTGTGGGTAAGACAATGAATTTAAGTTATATCGCACCAAAAGAATAAGACGATGGATTTACGTCCAATCGCACCAAGAGGGTAAGACATCAGAAGTCTTGATGCTTTGTGATGAAAGATGTTGGATTCAAGCCCCTCATTGATTTATGGCATAAGACGTTGGGTTTTGAGTCTCAATGCACCATATTGATGATATTATGATGACTAAGGGAAATAATGAGTTTTTGATAAAATTAGTCATGAAATATATCTCGTTGAAGCAGATCTATTCCCTAAAGTGAATGTGGTTGTAGTGCATAATATGTCTGAAAGAAGACAAGTGATTGAATAATGCACATAAATATGGAATGAGGTACTAAAATTTATCATAAAAATTTGATAAGCTCACATGTTTGTGTTCCATTCATGAAGAATGAGAACTTCTGATAAATGCTAAAATATGGATCCATTCTCTAAAGGGAATGAAGTGTAAGCCACCATGCTAGTCATGAGAAAGATTGCGACCTTGGTCAATGATGTGGTATCACCAAGAATGTCTCTAAGAAGACATGTATTATAGAAAAGTCTTACGTTTTATCTTCGGGCTTGTATTGGACAAGAATAAATGCAATTGAGGCACTTCTATGGTAAATAAGAAGTTTACTAATTTCAATACTTTCTTAGTTTGACACGATTGTCTGGGACATCGTTAGTCTATAATGTTTAGACGAATTATGAAAAATTAAAATGGACTTTCATGGAAGAACCTAAAAATTCTTTTAAATGGTGAGTTTTCTTGTAATGATTGTTAGCAAGGCAAGCTAATTGTGAGACCATCATAAACGAAAGTTGAGATTGAATTCTCTGCGTTCTAGGAACATATACAAATATTTGTGGACCTAGTCATCCACCTAGTGGATTGTTTAGACATTTAATGGTCCTAATAAATGTTTCTTTTCTATGGTTTCATGTGTGCCTATTATTATCTTGCAACTTGATGTTTGCAAAAATGTTGGCACAAATAATATGTCAGATGCACAATTTTCTTCAGATTAGTTCATTCAATGATGGGATCATGACTCACCTAAAGGGTGAAGTAATTGAAAAGAAATAAATCTGAAAATCACTCTTGGATTAATAAAATTGAAATTTACTCATATAATAGTAAATCAGAAATTTACTAAAGCAAAAGGCACATGACGTAGTAAACTTGGAGTTTACGAGTACTAATAATTTTATTAGTTGGCATGAATAATTTGGTCATCCCAAAGATATCCATACTGAGTAATGGACATACATTGAAAAACTACAAGATTCTTCAAAAATTATTTTGTTGTTTGTTCTCATGACAAGTTGATTGGATCAACTAATGTTGAGATTAAATCTCTAAATTCTGAAAAGTATAAAAGGTGAATATGGGTCCGTTTACCTATCATGTGATATGATAAAAGGATACATCTATAAGACAATCACATGTATTTTGTTGTCAACATGTAGTTTGACATTCACAAAATTGTTTGTGCAAAAAGAATTGAGTTAAGAGCACAATTTCAGAATGTGTAATCAAGACAATTTATCTTGATAATATTGATAAATACTCAAGATGATGTGACACTAAATGTCTCAAATAGTAAAATCATTGTTTATGAAAATAAAGCTTCATATGTTGGTATGAAATACGATATCGCATACAAAAGTAATTGTATGCATCAAACCAACAAATTATGATAAGATTTTCTTTCTGTTGATTTATGGTCATGGACCAAATATTTTTCATCTGATTATTTTGGTATGTAGTATATAATCAACGAATATACAATGATGCACAAAAATAGATTCTCCAAAAGATTGAGATATATGTTAGTTTGTCTAACATAAGGGAGACTAGAAGCAACACAAGAGTTGTAAATATATCTATTGAATGTCCCTTAAGGATAAAGTCTATGACATGCATGAAGCGTGATGGACTAATCAATTCTAAATAAAATAATCCTTGAAAAAGGGGGAGGATCAAAGAATCAAAATGATCATAATAAGGAGACAATGCACTCTTGGAGAGCCTACGACATAACACTTTATGAAAACCTCATGAGAGGTGTAGCTACCTAACAATAATGAAGTGATGAGATCTCAATAAGTTTAGTCGTATTGTGAATCGATACAAAATGGTATATCGTTGACGATATCTTTGATACAATAACGCGCAATATTGTAAAAGATTATGAGAATATGAATTCTACATCTATTAAAGCATGCTTGTGTAGAAATAATTATCAAGTGAAAAGTGGAATGATGCATCTTGGTAAGCGTAAAGCTTATTTGACTTGCAATCTAGGCACTAAAAGATGTCATACATCTAATATTAAATGTTGTTACTTGACAAAATTGATATGAAAATATCGAATGAGTTCGAAATCTAAAGCATATACAAGTTTTTGAAAAACTTGTTTATCATCCTCATAAGAATTAAATAGATTCAAAATGGATAGAGCATATACAAGTATTATTATGCAAGTTGATGACTAGAATTGAAACTCTTGGCAATAGATTATTTGCTTAAAGAAGTTGAAGTAAGGAACTTACAGAAATCTTTGACCCTAAAGGGGAGATTTATAAAAGCAGATAGAAGAAAACATATTTCTTCAAGGTTTTTCTACACTCATAAGCTCCCAAGAATAGTGATATCAACATGTAAGAGGTCTGTTCAAGTAATACTAGAGTTGATTTATTCACCATGTCTCTACGAACTACAACTTTCAAAAAGATGGTACACAAGCTTGGAAAACGAAGATTCTAGTCTCTGAATTGATGTTGCCATAAGGAGGAGTTAATACGCGATGTACTCTTTTTTCCTCACAAGGTTTTGTCCCACTGGGTTTTCCTTGTAAGGTTTTTAATGAGGCATCCATAATGCGTATTATTATATATGTGTACTTTTTTTCCTTCACTAGATTTTTTCCCACTGGATTTTATCTAGTAAGGTTTTAACGAGGCACATAATCTACTGACATTTAAGGGGGAGTGTTATAAACAATTTGTATTATAGTGAATGTCTAATTATGTGGAGTCCTTTTAGGATATGGTTAGGAATCCTACTTAGGGACCAAGTAAGGTTTTCCCTATAAATAAAGGGTTTTCCTTAATTGTAAATAAGATTTGTGAAAGATCTATGAATCCTAAATATACTTCAAGTGAAATAAGAAGTCTTTTCTCTTCTCCATACTTTCTTCTTCTTCTAAATTTATATAATTTCATAACAATCTTTTTTATTTGAAGTAATGATCTTTTTTCCTTTTTTTAATGAAAATATATTAAAATTAAAAGGATAAAAATATTTAAAAGATAAAATAACATAGATAAAATACCATAGAGGCAAAAAAAAAATTCATAACTTTATCTCAAATTATTGGCAATTTTGAAAAGAAAAAAAAAGTTTTGAAGACTAACCAAAATTCTTAATGAGAAAAGATGTAAACTTTTAAGGAGTATAATCCGTAGGAACACACACAATTTTCTTTATTTTTCGGTTAAAGATGATTTTGAAAAAAATAAAACAAAGACACAAATCAAACCCATTATCCAAAAAATATGAAGTGAATTTCTTACTCCTAGATAAAACAAAGGGATTAATTAGATTGAGGATATTTTAGACTTTTAATAGTGGATTCTTATGCTACGTGTAGCCTTTGATTAGTCACCACTCACCGCCTTCTCATTCTTTTTTTTTATTCTTCAATAAAATTCTTGTCTATCAGTTGTTCCACGATGTTTACCTTCACCGATGTGTGGCTTAGAGTATTTTTTTTTTTTTGGATTTGTCAATGTATCTTCTCTTTTTCAATTATCCTTTTCTCTCTGATTTCTTTCCTTCAACAATGGACAGTTGCTATCAAATTTCTAAATCAAGGGTTGTTTTTCCTTATTTATACTTGCCAGATAGTACTCTGTTTTAGAATTCGATAGATTTTCTAGCAAGTTCATATTATGACTCTCGTTCATAATTGTGTCGACTTCTAGAACAAGAATTGTTTATTTCTTCTCTTGCGTGTTGAGATCTTCTTTTCATATTTTTCATTCTCTTTGCAGGTTTTCAAATTTTGCAGATAGTTGACAAAGTTTTGTATGTTTGTGAGATGATGAAGATATGGATTTAAGCAGCAGTCCATCCATCCATCTACAGCGTTGTTAGGTATAAAATTCGGCTTTAAATTTCAACTTTCGTCAAGTTTTTCCCTTCCAACTATCTTTTCTTATTGCGCTCTATATATTTTTTTATCCAGTTCTGGCCCTTTATTTTTCTTAATTATTTGATTATGACTAACAATCATTGAAGTGAAATATTCATCCAACATGTTTGATGATACGTCCGACTCATTTTATTTGGAGTTAATGTTCAAAAATTTTATTTTGTAACAATGAAATTATACCGTAGATGATTCAAGTGTGACAATATTTGACAGAGGTTTCGACCTTCATGGAATTTGTTGGCACCATGAAAAGAGGTCAGTCAACTCACACTATAAATTGTACTAAATCTCTTACATTCAATCTCTTACCTTCCTTCTCCCGGCAATGTTGGCATGTTTAATATGTTATACAAGTATCTGTTAAGTATTTTTTATATTTTTGTCCAACAATATTTTATTGTCTTGAGAAATAATACAATGTGTCTCTAAGGAGAATGTTTTCCATGAAAATGTTTTTCTGAAACACAAGTGAATTTTGGACTTATTTTATCATGTTTGATGGGTGAGCATTTTGTTGTAAAGAATGAAGCTTTTCAACATGTTTTCTCGACAAATTTTTCTAGCTGCGCCTATGTGCACATTATTATGACATAAACCCGATGCAAACATTCTGAATGCAATAGCTTTTGTTGGCATATGATGTATTAACATTTTCTCACGATTGATGAGCGGACAAGGAAGATGAAGGTGATGTCATGACAGGTTCCCTCCAGCATCTTCGGTTTCTACTCTAGAAAAATGAATCCGCAGAAACTGGTCTTATGATCTGCTCGTGTGAGGCAGCCCTTGTTGGATTTTAAAAAAAGTGTGAATGAGAAATGAAGAGTTGCGACTTTTATGAAATGTTGCAACTTTTATGAAAAGTTGTGACTTTTATGGAAAGTTGTGACTTTTATGGAAAGTTGTGACTTTTATGAAAGGTGACGACCTTTCTGAAAGATTGTGACTTTTCCAAAGATTTGTGACTTTTCCGGTAAGGCACAATAAGAACCTTTTCACACTATCCTTTGTTTTCTATAAATTGAGGGATTTCCTCTCATTTTAAATAGAATTTATGGACTTCTTCTTTAACTACTAAATCTAGTATTCTAAGTGTACTTTACTGCCGTTGAGTGGTTCGCTGACACCGGAGTTTTTGGTATCTATACTCTGGTGATTGAGATCATTTTACCTTGGGAGGTCATATTCCAAATCAAACCTCGGATACTAGAGGGGAATAATTTCCTTAAGGGGACACTGTGAATTCAGTGGACTTGATCTTTTTCCTATTAAAATTTTTCCAGATTCTGGTACGTGTTTTACAAACTTTAGATTTGTGAATTAATTTCAGTTCTTCTATTCTTTTGTTCTTCACTGGTTCATTAAACTTGGTAACTTCGTGTTTCTACAAAATTTGTTGGAATCAGTAAGATTCTTTAGACACATATTAAAAACAATTCTTCTTTAAGAAAAATATTTCGTATATTTTTTTTTTAATTTGTTTCTGATTCTAGTTTCGCTACTAGTTTAATTTTCTAGTTGTGAAAATGTTCTTAAACTTTGTTTTCTCACAAAGTTGTTCAAAGTTTTGTTCTAAGTATGTTTGGAATACAAGACCCTTCTCTAGACTACTCAAGTCTAATTTTACAGTCCACAGTCATAGATCCTATTTTTATTCTTTTAGGAATAGGATCTTGGACTTTGACTAAATACCCCACACTTTGAACAAAACTTTGAACATCTTGTGAATATATNTAATTTTATTATTAATTAAATAATATAATGTCAAAAAATTAAGTTAAGTCATACTAAAGTCAATAAAACGACCTTCCCCTCGGTCAACAAAATTCCTTACCCGAATTTCTAGTTCGCAGACCAATAAAATAGAGTCAAATTTCCTTTTGATTAGGGATTTAAATAAGGTGACTTGGAACACCAAAACTCAATTCCAAGTGGCGACTTTGAATAATAAAGTAATCCCTTTTCAAAACGTCACTTTAATTGGAAACACACTAATCTTTCAAAACAATAAATAAAAATAAATGTTTGAAAAAAAAGGGGCGTGACAGATGGCGACTCCGCTGGGGATCACTAACTAGAATTCGAGCTTTAAATATTGATTTATGTATGACTATGATTTATATATTTACGCTTTTGGATATTGTATTTATTTAACTGAATATGCTAATTGTTTATTTATTTAATGTTTTGATAATATTTGAATTGGATTATAAATGTCTTCTCTCACGAACGATTCTGAGTCTTCTATAATAATAATATGGGAATTGCGACTGCGCACCCCGCTTCTATCAAGATAGCCATTGGATCTTCGGTCCATGGTGAAGGATTTTTAGTCACACATATTTAGAATAGGGAGTACCCATGAACAAAGTCGGATAGCGTTGCTACCGGTACGTTGCTACTCCCTAACTCGAGTTGTCTGCTCGTGTTAAAGCCAGCTAGATACTTAAAACCACGAGTTTAAGCTTGATAATTGAAACCAAATATGATTGTTCCTAGTAGACTTCATTATTTGAATCATTTACATATGATTTAATGAAATACTCTACATATGATCGGATCTATCTAGGATAGCTAACTCAGTTTACCATTTTAAATTAAAATCACAACAATAGAAAAAAAGTTTTTCTTTTTCAATGTGAAGTTCACAAAAAGAAATTGTAAAAGTTTTCTCATATCACTTTAGACGACGAAAAGAGTTGAATTTGTCAACAAATTTCTAACAAAAATTATTGAAGTGTTCAATCTGAACGAACTACGCACACCTGATTCTCACCTTGATGAGATATGTAGGCAACCTTCCTTGGGTTCGGTGATCCTTATTTCAAAATTACAAAATTCAAAAAATACCTTAATTATTATTTAAAAATTAAAAAATGAAATAATATGTGTATATATTAAAAAGGGAATTTGTCCTTAAGAAAACATATTTTTACTTATATTTTGGAACTACGTTAGACCTGATTCTTGTTTTAACAAGATACGTAGGCAACCTTATTGTAAGATTCGGTCCAATCAAGAAAATATCTAAAAATCCTAATCACATAAACTGGGGCAAAAAAATATAGATTTTTTTTTACTTGGTTGGTAACAACATGCTTAGGATTATGCATAAGAAAAAAATAAAGTGTTAAACTATTTGGTAAGACAGATCAACTTTGTTGTGACCTATAGACTTCTATTGACATTTCTCAATATATTTATGTCATACTTGAGAAATTATCTTATTTAAAGTTATGGATAAAATAAAATTGACCTCGTTGTTTCAAATGCATTGTGCGGTGAGCTTTAGACGTAAAATTCAAAGACATGATTTTGCTGATCTATAACTTGGCCCGAATGTTGGTTGAGACGAAATTTTGAGCAATATTTAATTTGAGAAAGGATTATAGGTTTTCTTTGAATTGATTGTGCCTTTCAAGCCTACCGAATGACATGTTATCCACAGAACTTCCATTTCGACCCTGAAAGCTTTTTATTTGAATAATCACATCTTAGCATATACCTTAGTGTATAAATGCACTAATCCCTTTATCTCACCTCCTTGACCGCACTATGAAATATCTACATAACATCAAAGACATAAGTTGGGTAAGAAAGTGAAAAAGATCAAATATGTCCAAAAAAAAGATAGGATGAAAAATGAAAAAAATCTCCAACAAAAAGGAGAGAAAATCAAAAAAATGAAAAAGATTTTACAAGAAAATAAAGGTCAAATGCAAAAATGAAAAAAAAAATATTGAAAGCATTATGCAAATTTTAAGGAGAAAATAGTTATTTTATCTCGAATTAATATATTACCTTTTCCTAAGACTACATTACAAGCCATTGACAAGTCCTATTTGATCTTCATTTTTATGTTCTCACCTTAGTGGATGCTTACATGAGGGTCAAGCATATGGTATCTCAATCTCGTGCATTGATATCTTTCTGAGTGTGAGTGACTTTCAAAAATGTCCTACGATCTAAATTATTATGTTGTGTGAAGTAGGACTTTCATATATTGAGAGTGCATTTGAAACATGAGGATACGAATAATTCTATCCCTTAATTTTGGCAAGATAAATTGATCTTGTAATTACTTAAGCATATTTGAGATACAATTTGAAACTATATAAATTACTCAAAGTTGACCTCAAATTTATTTGAAAGTAGTTGAATGTAGTTCATATGCATAATACTAATTGTTGGTACCAACTAAAGTCAAGGCATTATCAAACATGGACTAATTTTTTTTCCAGTTTTTTATTATATTTCTAAAAATAAATCAAAAAAAAAAGAAAAATATTTTTTTATTGAACTACGTTTGACCTGATTCCTAAAAGGATACGTAGGCAGCCCTTCATTGGGGTTCGGTCTAATCACTCAATAAAAAGATAATCATGTTCTTCAATTCTCTAAAGGTTGAGACATTATGTAGGCGAACTACGAGAGAAAATAAAGAAGAGAGTTTTGTGAGTGAAAATCCTTAAGGGAACTATAAGACGATGGTTAGTTGAGTGACAAAGATTAGAATGTCTTATTGGTGAAAAATCATGAAAGGCGCTACTGATCAAATGATGACATTTTGTCTTGACATGAGCGCAATCATGATAAAAGTCAAGGTTAGGCTGAAAGGTGCAACATTGTTTCCTGAGATTCAGACAACTCGAAAAAGATTAAACGTTCAGTCCAAATGCATGTCATGTTTTAAAGTTGTCACGTACTTTCAGATAAAATTCTTTTCACTCATTTAAACATTTTCTTATTTATCTACTATTTCTAAAGACATAATTTTTCCTTCATAACCCTTTCATTAGTGTCATTTGTGCTTGTGTTTCTTTGAGTTTTTGTTTTTTTTTTTCTTTCTCAGCATCAACTCGTGTCAAATGAGAAAATAAAATTAAATCCGCAAAATTCACTACGGTATTTCAGGTTGAATGTTGGGGACATGCATCATATTGTCTAGGGTTGTGAACCTATCGAGAAAATAAATATCATAAATCGATACCGTGTGAAAATAGATAAAGCAAAAGAGTTGCTTGGGAACGAATGAACCACACAACATGCACAAAATGGTAATGAGTTAAAATGTCCATGAAAAGTGTTTCAAGGAAAGATAAGGACTGTTTTTAAAACATCTTCAAGATATTCGCACAATCATCAATGGGATGAATCTCCCAAGCGGGGTGGATCCAGAAGTCAAGCTTTACAAGATACTCGAAGTCACGAATCAACCATAATTTAGAAAAATGAACAATACATTTCTTTGACTTAAAACAGGTATAAGGCAGAATCATGTAAATAGTTTGCGAGAGACAAACGCCACGATGGTAAATTCTTGAATCTTTATTTTTCATATAATATGCATGATAAAATAATAATAACAATAAAAATAATTTTTAATTGAATCTGGGGCATTTTATTTTATTTTTAGTTTGTTCAATGTAAAAATAAAAATAAAATAAAATAACGATGAATACTAATATTAATAATGATAATAATATAAGTGAAAAGAAGAAATGTATATATATATATATATNATTTTTTATGTCTTCACAGGGCATAATAACCCCTAGTTGCATATAGAGCACAATAACCCCTATCCTATTTTTCATGTCTTCACAGGGCACAACAACCCCTGGTTGCATATATGTCACAATAACCCTTATTTTATGCTTCATGTCCTCACAGGGAACAATAACCTCTGGTTGCATACAGGGTACAATAACTCCTATTTTATTTGATGTCTTTAGAGGGCACAATAACTCCTGGTTGCATATAGGGCACAATAACCCCTATTCTATGTTTTCGTGTCTTCACAGGGCACAATAACCCCTGGTTGCATATAGGGCACAATAACCCCTATTTTATTTTTCATGTCTTGAGAGGGCACAATATCCCCTGGATTACATATAGGGCACAATAACCCCTATCATTTTTTATGTCTTCACAGGGCACAGTAACCCCTGGTTGCATATAGGGCACAATAACCCCTATTTTATTTTTCATGTCTTCAGAGGGCACAATAACCCCTTGATTGCATATAGGGTACAATAACACGTATCATTTTTTTTCTTCACAGGGCACGATAACCCCTGGTTGCATATAGGGCACAATAACCCCTATTTTATTTTTCATATCTTCAGAGGGCACAATAACCCCTGGATTGCATATAGGGCACAATAACCCCTATTTTATTTTTCATGTCTTCACAGGACACAATAACCCCTGGTTGCATATAATATAGAAAATATTATGAAAAAGTATAGAAAAAGAAAAGAGGAGTCCTAAAAATTTCAAATTTGTTTTACCTTATCCTAATTATTCCCAACTTCCTAACTTATTTTCCTAAAAAATCTCATCTCATCTATTTATTTTTTATTTTTTGACTTCTTTTGGACGATTTTTTTTAAACTTTACACAATTTTTTTTCATTTATTTTTGTTTTGTTAATTTGATATTATTATTATTTATTTATTTTATATCCTTATCTCAACCCCAATTTTCTCAACTAATTTTTAAATTAAATCCTAATCCCACTCTATTACGTTCCTTTTAATTAGCACCAGACTCTCAGTCAAAATTCTTAATAAAGACACGTTCAGTTGAATAGAAAAAAAAGAAGAACAGAGATTGAAAGAGGAGAGAAAAAAAAAGCAAGTGCAAAAATCAAGGAGAAGAAAAGTGAGTTATTCTTTTGAAATTTAGGTTAGAGTTAGAATTTTGTTCGTGGTTCCAATTCGTGTCTCATTAAAGTTAATACTTGTTTATTAACTTTGGAAATCAGTAGATCGTAGCAGTTATTTTTGTGGTGAATCAATAATACGAGGTAACTCTAAATTCTTGAATTCTTATATGATTTTAATGAAATGCTTGTAAGAAAGTTTAATTCTAATTATATGAAATTCTTTTAATAGTGTGTTATTATTATTATTATGAAATATCATTTTTGTGATTGATGTTATGAGTTATTTTTAGAATTCGCAAAAGCTTAAGAAAACGTTGTCAGAGATTCTTATTGTCAAAAATAAATAAATAAATAAATAAATAATTTAAATATGCATCATGTATTATTATTATTATTTTTTTATTATTATTATTATTATTATTATTATTATTATTATTATTATTATTATTATTATGCTTGTTAGATACACTTTGTAACTTATATCTCTTCATGATATTGAATTGATAAATTTGAATAGATTTGTATATCTTTCTGTTTAGTTTTCACTTTAGAAGATTTTCTTGAATTTATTGTTGACTTGTTAGATTAGGATATAAATATAATTGGAAAAATTACATAAATTAATACATTTTAAAAAATAATTACTGATTTTAGCAATACTTTTTGTTTATTACCATTTATAGCAATGCTTTGTTAAATCTGTAATATGTATTAAAAGTGAATTATGTATGCAATATATATGAATTATAATTATTTTTTGAAATATATCATCTTTGTTTGGTAAAAAATTGTCACATTGTATTATAAGTGTATTAAAATGTGTGATAAATGTATTATTCATCATTAAAATTTGTATTATATGTAAATAATAAATTGTTCTTTGTAATATGTATTAAACTTATATTATAAATGAATTAAAAGTGATCAAGTGAGATAAAAATATTATTGCTATAAATGGTAAATATTTTTTTATTATAGTATATTTATGTAAGTTTCCCTTTATTATAAGTGATATTTTGTGTTATTCTCCCTAGGCTAACTCAATTAGCATTTATATTGATTATATTAAAGGATTTAATAAAGTGAATAAATTAATTTATTTAGGAGGTGAGAGGTGTTTTTTGTGATTAAAAATTGTGTTATGTGTGGTCCACTAAGTAGGAGTTTCATTATTTTCTGGCATTAGCTATTGTAATTTTATATTTGCGTATTCATTAATAATAAAATGTGTATCCGTACGTGCTTTTTTAATTTTTAGGTATAGCTTGCTTCTGTTTTCCTTTGCTTGAATTTTTTAGCCAGGAGAAGTTACATTCCGCCTTTTACATATTAATTTTCTACACTGCAATCAGTATAATATAATAAAAAAATATATTATTTTTCTTTAATTAACCTAACTTCTTATTTATAACAAGTAATAATAATAATTCTATAATAAGTAGAAATAGAATAGTGTACACAAATCCATCTTACAAGCTTTGAGTTAAAACTTGTCCATGCATGGGATGGAGAACATTGGTGATATATATATAGTCTAAGAGTATCTTGTTTGTTTTCACTCTTATTTATGTTTTGGATATACATACGTACATCGGTTCACGTCAAACTATTAACTCGATCGTTCGCACTTATAATATTCATCAGGTAAGTACCAGTAGAGTTTGTTCATTTCTCCGATCCAATTTGCCAGTCTAAAAGTTTCAACAATGTCCAACGGTACTATATATAGCTGCCATTGCCAATAAATATTATTCCATCCGTTTCAAAAAGATTGACATAGTTTGACTAGGAACGGATTTCAAAAAAAGAAAGAAGACTTTTTAATTTTGTGGTTCTAAATTAAAGTTATGTCAAACATAGCAAAATGCCCTTTAATTTTGTGATGCTAAATATGCCACGTGGAAAGTTAAAGTTAAAGTGTTATAAAAAAAGGAAATGAGTGATTCTTTTTTAAACAAACTAAAAAAGAAATACGAATATTCTTTTTGAAACGGAGAAAGTACTACTTCTTTGGCTCGGAAAAAACGTGCAAATCCAAAAAAGCACTTAGCAAGTTTGCACTGCCTTTAATTTGAAAAGTTGGAACATATTTGAACATAGAATAAATATGGACGATGTTCAATGCCTCAAAAAGGTTTTTAAACTACATTGCAATATCGATATTTTATGACTCGTACCTTATTAGAGTAATAACAATTTCCACATTTGATGACTTCACATTGAATAATTTATAGCAAACAACCACGTTTTTCATCTTGCATTCTCAACAACTATACACACATGACAACTTTTAATACACCATAACATTTTACATTTGTCATTCTCAACGACTTTTAACTTGTACCATTTACTCTATCAGAAGTTAGGTGCCTCAGTTAAATTGAATTTGCAAAATACATCTTTTTGTGCTTTATTAGAAGGAAAATAAAAAGACACGTCTAATTACATATATTTTAACATATTGAAAATTTAAGCTCAAACATGCATATGAGTAAATTAGAGGAATTACTGATATGCACGTACAAAATCTAATAAGAAACAATCCAAAAATATTACTCCCTCTATTTCAAAAAAAATGACCCTATTTTTGGTCTGTTTCAAAATAATGACCCATTTTGTTTTTTGTCAATATTTTAACTTTAACTTTCCACGTGACATGTTTAAGACCATAAGATTAAAGGGTATTTTAATACATTTGGTATAATTTTAATTTAGAACCACAAGATTAAAAAATATTCTTTCTTTTCTTAAACTCCGTTCTAAATCAAACTAGGTCATTCTTTTTTCTTTTCTTAAACTTCGTTCTAAATCAAACTAGATCATTATTTTTTTGAAATGAAGGGAATATTAATAATTACAATCAAAGAAAGTGCACAAATTACGAAAAAAATGCACCCACACAAAAAACACACCTACGCAAACACAATTAGAGAAGGATGAATAACGGAAATGAAAAAAGAGAGGAGGAAATTAATGAGAAAACGATTGATACCTAATAAACAATGACATCAAACAGAAAAACCCAAATGAGTGAAGAAGATTGTTTACTAAAAAAAAGTGGAAAGTAATAATTTGTTTCCAAATATGTGAAGATAAAAGGGGAAAGTTAACAACCTAGGTAGTGAAAAGTTCTCTTTTTCCCTTTCATAATATTAGGTAAAGTATTTCTTTTAAAAAAATAGATCAAATTTACGAAGATAAAAATTTTCATAGAAGTTATCAATGTTTATGTTTAAATTCGAAAAAAGTCACTTAATTTTATTTGTCATGTTTGTGCATTTTAATTTATTTTTTTTGGATAATTTCAGATCTCCTTTCAGATTTCACTCTATAACATTCATCTTCCCTGTAATTTTACAATATTACATATCTTCTTTATTTTTATTTTCTTATAACCATTCTTTAACCTATTTAAAATAAATAAATATAAATTAATTTATATTTGACATTTTTACCTACATGAGAGGTGAGTGTTATAGATTTTCAAAATTATCATTTTCTTTTATTATATATATGTTTATTTTGCGCATTTCCCATATATGTTATTTCAAAAAGAATATCTAAATCGAACCGAATTAATTTAATTCGGTCAACTTGCTGGCATGTATGGTCACTCCTACCTCTATATAATGAACAACACCTTCTGTCTTCTATTACAAAAAAAAAAAAAAAACTTTTCATATTCACCTTCTATCTTCTATTTCAAGCTCTCAACTTTATCAGTTAAGTATCTCTTAATTAGGTTGTAAAGAGACAATAATATGGGTGATCAAATACGCATCATGCAATTTATTTTTGAAATTTTTGGTTAGTTAATTTCACTTTAATTTTATTAAATAATTTTTTGATTAATTAATTTTTGATTGAGTTTCTTCTCAATTTTTTTTTGTGGCTAATTAACAGGAAATATTGCTCCTCTTTTTCTATAAATGATACCAATGTAAGCATAATTTCGACAATACTTCTTAGAATGTAAAAAGAAGACTTCTTGTCAAGAGATTCATGTTCCCCTTTTAATTAATGTGATATTTTTCAAATTTTGGTGTCAAATAATACTTCCTAATAAATTGACATAATAGATTTAACAAAGTGTGTTGAAATTAAAAAAAAACAATTTAATATTTTTTTGGAATTGACACTCTAAATTCAAGCAAATCATAAATTGTAAACTTCAATCTTTTTTGAAATAATTTTTTTTTGACCAATCTTAATCTAAATAAAGAAAACAAACTACTTCATTTACTTTGATCGGTCACATTTTTCTTAATATCATCGTGACATTTTTTTTATAATTATTGTTTTTAAATAATTATGGATTTTTTTTGTATTATTTATCATTTCAATGAAAACCAATTTTTTTGAATATAATTTATAAACCATAAATGATATAATAATTTTAATTCTTTTGTTTGATCGAATATACAAGCATACATTCAAGAAAATTGTGAAAAATAAATCAACAGAATAACATTCAGGAATGTCATATGTATGACATTTCTCAATTACTTTCTTTCTGCATGATGACTAGCTATATCCAAGCAAACTTTACTATTTGACTATCTTAGGGTGAAAGTAAGCATTCACATGTATTAATTTGCCACATTTATTTGTCATCGAACTGGAATATGCTGTTAAAAGAAAATAATGTGTCACTAAGTTATTGACCTTTAATGAATAAACAAGTATGGTTTACCATTTATAACACCAAACAATATGCTCATAACAACAATTAACGGTGTTGGAAATGCAATTGAGTTAATATATGTGCTTATAGTTCTCTTGCATGCACCTATTTTGATTATTGGGCGCATACAAAAGAAATATAAGCATATATATTAACTCAATTGTATTTCCGACACCGTTGATTGTTGTTATGAGAATATTATTTGGTGTTATAAATGACAGACCATACTTGTTCATTCATTAAAAATCGATAACTTAATTGTTAAATATATTGTAAATATCTTGTATTATGATAAATATCTTGTATTATGGTAAATTAGTTAGGAGTATATTTTGTAGCCTTATTTGTTGCTATCTTTGTGTATATAAGGATCAGTAAAATAGAGAGATGTGATGGAGGAAAATATTCTTTCATGGTATCAATTGCTTAGGATGCTTCTTCCCTTTCTTCGTTTTTTTTTCGCCGGCAATCTCACAATGTCGGACAAATTTTTTCATCCAGCTTTGGCCATCTCTAATATCAAGAACCATATTCCCATCACTTCAATACTCTACGTGGTCGGAATTATTCAAAATTCATGCTCGTTCTCACAGAGTACTAGCCCATATTATCCCTCCGAAAGAAGGTACGTCCAAACCACCTTAAACTGATCAAGAGAAGGAACTGTGGACTACTCTGGATGCCACAGTTCTTTCATGGATATATGCCACTATCTTTAATGATCTCCTGCAGACCATCATTGAGCCTATTTCGATTGCTATGGAAGCCTGGGATAGGTTGAGAGACATATTCCAGGACAACCAACATTCCCGTGCCGTTGCTCTTGAACAAGAATTCTCCACCACTTCTATGGAGAATTTTCCCAATGCATCCTCTTACTGTCAGCATCTCAAGTCTCTCGCTGATCAGTTGAAGAATGTCGGAGCACCGGTTTCTGATAGCCGGATTGTATTACAGTTGGTTGGTGGCCTTACCCGAGCCTACCGTGGTGTGGGCACGCTTATTCGTCAAAGAAATCCGATTCCTCCCTTTTACAAGGGTCGCTCCATGCTTGTTCTTGAGGAAATCGGAATGGAAAAGGAGGCGGCAACCGAATCTGCCATGGTTGCAGCCTCGTCAGATGACTCCTCCGGCCATTTGACAAACACGAGTCAATTGAAGAGAAAATATTCCAGTTCGTCAAACAACAAGCGCAGCTCTGGTAGCCGGAAAAATGCTGGTTGTGGCTCCAGTGGTGGCTCCGGCGGTGCCAGAAATAATGGTAATCGGAATTCACCGGCTTCTAGGCGAGGCTCCGGTGAGGTTCAAGCTACGAACATGTCCCCTGCTTTTTGGCAACAAGTGTATCCTTGGGGATATGGCTGGCCCATTCCTCCTTGCCCTTACCCAACTCAAGGATGGACCAGGCCTGGTACTCCAAACCAGCAGGCTGTACTATTGTGCCCAAGGCCACGAAATCAGCAGGCTTACATGGTGTCTGGACAGCAACAACAGTCCGGTTCGATGACTCCTACCGATATTCAGGCTGCAATGCATACTATGTCCGACACCGGGGCTACTTCTCATATGACTTCCTCTTCAGGTAACTTTTCGTATTATTTTAATTTGAGCACTCATCCAAATAATAATATAGTTGTTGGTAATGGTCATAAAATTCATATTCTTGGCTACGGTCACACTTGTTTGCCTTCATCTAGCCCAACCCTTTCTTTAAATAATGTCTTTCATGCTCCTAAAATCATAAAAAATCTCATCTCTGTTAGAAAATTCACTACTGATAATTCCGTAACTGTTGCATTAGATCCTTTTGGTTTTTCTATAAAGGATTTTTAGACGGGGAAGCAAATAATGAGGTGTGATAGTTGGGGCGACCTTTACCCAATTACTACTCCAATCAACAATCAAGCTACCTCTACTTTTGCCGCACTTTCTCCTAAACTTTGACATGATCGGTTGGGTCATCCGGGTGCTCCTATTTTAGATGTTCTTAGGAACAGTAAAAATATTGATTGTAATAGACTTTCACGTTCTAGTATTTGTGGATCATGTGTTTTGGGGAAACATGTGAAGTTGCCATTTTTTTCTTCGATTCTAGTACGACTTTTCCATTTGATATAATACATAGTGATCTTTGGTCATCTCCCATTTTGAGTTCTACAGGACATTGTTACTATGTTTTATTACTTGATGATTTTTCTAATTTTTTGTGGACTTTTCCTTTAGTCCGAAAATCTGATGTATATGACACATTCTTGGTTTTTAGAAATCACATTCTCACCCAATTTGAACGTAATGTTAAAAACATACAATGTGATAATGGGAGGGAGTTTGATAATGGTCCATTTTGGGAATTCTGTAAAAAACATGGCATGTCTTTCCGTCTCTCTTGTCCTCATACTTCTTCACAAAATGGAAAAGCCGAAAGAAAAATTCGTACTATCAATAACATTAGCCGTACTCTTCTTGCCCATGCCTCACTTTCACCTTCTTTTTGGCATCATTCCGTACAAATGGCAACCTACCTTCTAAATATTCTTCCGAGCAAATTGTTGGGTAATAAATCTCCTTTTGAAATTCTTTATAAAAGGGAGCCTTCTTATTCTCATTTACGGGTTTTCGGGTGTTTGTGTTATCCACTATTTCCATCTACAACTATTAATAAATTGCAACCCCGATCTACTCCGTGTGTATTTTTGGATTTCCCCCACCATGGCTACAAATGCTATGATTTATCCTCTCGTAAAATTATCATTTGTAGACATGTTATTTTTGATGAGAATTCCTTCCCCTTGCAAAGTTACATCTTCTTCTCCACAATATAATTTTTTGGACTCTGGACTAAATTCTTATGTTATTTAACATTTTAGAAATTCTAATGTTGTGTCCAACGACCCTCCACATCCTGCGGCCCATTCCCCGGCCAAATCTACTCCACATGGCAGCACCTCTTCCCAGCAAGCCCAACCCGCTTCTCCCCCTACTGACTTTCCCCAACCGCCCTCTGGGCCATCCTCCCTTGACATCCCATCACCTCATTCCTCATACTTCCCCTTTGGACCAAACACATTCTACACCATCAAAAAATTTAGCACCACAACCCACTCAAATTCCTCTCCAGCGGCAAAGAGTTGTGACCCATAGCCAAAATGAGATATTTCAACCAAATAAGAAATATTCTTTTGTTTCTGAGATTACAATGTCACCTTTGCCTCGTAATTCGATTGCAGCTCTCCGTGATCCAAATTAGAAAATGGCCATGGATGATGAATATGATGCTCTTATTAAAAATAAGACGTGGGAATTAGTGGCCAGTCCACCTAATATGAATGTGATTCGGTCTATGTGGATTTTTACTCATAAAGTCAAATCTAATGGTGTTTTTTGAGAGGCATAAATCACGACTTGTAGGTGATGGCAAAACACAGCAGGTTGGAATTGATTGTGGTGAGACATTTAGTCCGGTTGTCAAACCGGCTACAATCCGGACTGTTCTTAGTCTATCTCTGTCCAAAGCATGGCCAATTCATCAATTGGATGTCAAAAATGCTTTTCTTCACGGTGAGCTTCAGGAAACTGTTTATATGCATCAACCCTTGGGGTACAGGGATCGTACTCATCCTGATTATGTTTGTCTGTTAAGTAAGTCTTTGTATGGACTTCAGCAAGCTACCCGGGCTTGGTATAAGCGTTTTGCTGATTATGTTTTGTCCATTGGTTTCACTAATAGCCGGAGTGACAATTCTCTATTCATCTATAACAAGGGTTTGGACATGGCTTACATTTTATTATATGTTGATGATATTATTCTTACTGCTTCTTCTGATGCTCGTCGGTGTTCTATCATAGCTCTTCTCAGTTCTGAATTTGCTATGAAAGATTTGGGTCGTTTAACTTATTTTCTTGGTATTGCTGTCACTAGACATAAGGGTGGTATGTTTCTTTCACAGCGAAAATATGCTGAAGAAATAATTGAACGAGCTGGCAAGTCCTCATGTAAATCGACTCTTATTCCGGTTGACTCCAAAAATGAAAGTTAGTGCTAATTCTAGTGCTCCTTATGCTGATCCCACTCTTTACAGAAGTCTTGCAGGGGCCCTTCAATATCTCACTTTTACCCGTCCGGATATATCTTATGTTGTTCAACAAATTTGTCTCCATATGCATAATCCGCGTATTGATCATTTTAATGCTCTCAAACAGATAATCTGGTATGTTAAGGGTACTTTGGATCATGGACTTCACCTTTATCCCTGTTCTTTCTCCACTCTTGTCTCTTACACTGATGCAGATTGGGGAGGGTGACCGGACACCCGACGGTCTACATCCGGGTATTGTGCGTTTTTGGGAGACAACTTGGTCTCATGGTCATCAAAACGACAACTCACATTGTCTCGTTCTAGTGCCGAGGCCGAATATAGTGGGGTGGCCAATGTCGTCTCCGAATCATGTTGGATTCGTAATCTTCTCTTAGAGTTGCATTGTCCGATTAAGAAATCCACACTTGTATACCGTGACAATGTAAGTGCTATTTATTTATCGGGTAATCGAGTACAACATCAACGTACAAAACATATTGAAATGGATATCCACTTTGTTTGAGAAAAGGTTGCTCGTGGACAGGTTCGTGTTTTACATGTTCCATCCCGTTATCAAATAGCGGACATTTTCACAAAAGGTCTTCCACGTGTCTTGTTTGAAGAATTTTGGGACAATCTTAGCGTCCGCAAACCTCCCGCTTCGATTGTGGGTGTGTGTTAAATATATTATATATATCTTGTATTATGGTAAATATCTTGTATTATGGTAAATTAGTTAAGAGTATATTTTGTAGCCTTATTTGTTGCTATCTTTGTGTATATAAGGATCAGTAAAATAGAGAGATGTGATTGAGGAAAATATTCTTTCATTAATGACACATTATTTTCTTTCAACATCGTATTTCAGTTGGATGACAAATAGAATGTATGACAAACTAGCACATGTGAATGCTCACTTCAACCTAAAATAGTCAAATATTTAAGTTTGTTTTGATATAGATAGTTACCATACAGAAAGCAAGTAATTGAGAAATGTCCAAACATATGGCATTCCTGAACATTGCTCAGTTGATTTGTTTTTCACAATTCTGTTGAATGTATCTATACATTCAATCAAACAAAAAAATTAAAAAGTTAAAATTATTATATTATTTTTGGTTTATAAATTATAATCAAAATATTGATTTTCATTGAAATATACCAAAAAAGTTTCACTAATTATTAAAAGAAAAAGAATAATTAAAAAAAAATATCATGATGATATTAAGAAAAATGTGACCGACAAAAGTAAATGAAGTAGTTAGTTTTCTTTATTTGATTAAGATTGGTCATAAAAGGATTTCTTTTTTTTTTTAAAAAAAATGAATTTACAATGGTTTGTATGAATTTAAAGTGTCAATTCCAATAAAAATATTAATTTTTTTACGGAAAAGAGTCTAAAATACCCTTGAAGTATTGAAAATGATACAAAATTACCCTTCATCCACTTATTGGCTCCAAAATGCCCTTTTTATCCACCTATTGGCTCCAAAATACCCTTGTCATCCACCTTTGAGTCAAAATTGACCACCTATTTAATGATTTTAAATTTAAACTATTTAAATATTTTTAAAATACTTGATGTTCAACTATTGGTTATAATTTAATTTATTTGTATTATTTATAAACTAACCCACTGCCCACCCATTACTAACTAAACCCCACCCAATTAATAATCCAACTATAATATCAAAATCGTCATAAACACTACTTAAACACAATGAAATATAGATTAATGAAGGATGACATCCAAAATTATTCGAGTCCGAATCGAAGCCCCAATTAAATTTATGTTGAGCCGCTTATTTAGGAGTACACTTTCAATTTGATTCTCTTTCAAGATTGAATTAGAAATTTATGATTAAAGGTAAAGAAGTAATACATCCCGAATTAATTCATGCACTTTTTTAAAATATAATTTTATAAATATTTATGATTTGTTTTAAAACTTTTAATATATTATTTTGAAAAAAAGTTACCTATGAAGTAACATCACATAATTGAGACGTAAGAATAATTAAGATGAACATAGTCAGACTTTTAAGTTTATCGGTAATTTTTATTTAGACACTTGAATGTATGATAATTTACTTCTATAGATTTTTTCATCTCAAATTTTTTAAAACGCTCAATTGGCAGTAGCTTTTCTATTGTTGCACTAATAATGTGAGTGATTTATTAGTTTGGAGGGTTTAATTAGTAATGGATGGGTAGTGGATTGATTTATAAATTATACTAATAAGTTAAATTATAACAAATAGTTGAGCGCCACGTATTTTAAAAAATATTTAAATAGTTTAAATATAAAATCGTTAAATAAGTGGTCAATTTTGAACCAAAAGGTGGATGACAAGGGTATTTTGGACCCAATAGGTGGGTGGGAAGGGTATTTTGGAGCCAATAGGTGGGTGGATGATAATTTTGTACCATTTCCAATACTTTGAGGGTATTTTAGACCCTTTTCCATTTTTTTTATTACAACACAACTTGTTATTTGAGGTAAATCTATTATTTCAGTTTATTAAGTATCGTTTGACATCAAAATTTGAAAGATGTCACATTAATTAAAAGGGAAGAGAATGTACAAAATATTGCATTAAGTGAAGTGTCGGGGGAAATGGTGAGGAGAAAAAAAAAAGAAGGTTTTTCTTGGGATGGAAGAAGTTGTACAAGCACAAATTTCATTTTGTAGAACTATGGAGAAGGTCTTAACATATAGAATTGGATGGGACTGGGAGTTGCTCATGTTCATGGAGTTTTGGAGATCCCATCATATATTATATTTCTTTTGCATCTTGATGTACAAAAATAACAATAACATATCGTTTTTGATAGACCATGGATTCAAGAGAACAAAGTAAATGGAAAAACTTACATGAATTTGATGTGTTTTCAGATCAGGTTTTTACCTTGAAAAGTAAAATATAGCTATTTTCACTTGTTGGCAAATTAATCTTAGAATATAGGAGAAACAAATTCTTTCAAAGCTCACTTTAATGTAATTTGATCCAAAACTACACTTGTCAATTTTTATTTATTTATTTTATATATTAATAGAAAAAAATATTTTGTTCAAATTGAAGATGCAATATTATTTTATGTGAACATATATAGTTGAAAACAAAAGAGTGCATCATATTTTGTACTAAAATTAGTTGAAAACAAAAGAGTGTA
This sequence comes from Solanum pennellii, assembly GCF_001406875.1. NCBI lineage: Eukaryota > Viridiplantae > Streptophyta > Magnoliopsida > Solanales > Solanaceae > Solanum > Solanum pennellii. The sequence continues at coordinate 15,004,106 of NC_028638.1, read as the reverse complement.
TCATATTTTGTACTAAAATTACAAGATGTTCTAAACATGACAAGTGTATACTAAACATGAGACTCACTATAATTAATTGCGATTTCCAAGTCCTCCATTTTTGGGGGCATTAATATACTCATAACCTTTTTAAATACCAATCATCTACATACATTAAGGTAATTTTACGGCCTCATTTGTTTGCATTTTATGAAGTTCCGAATCTTAATCATTCAGATTCAGCCTATTAAGTACGTTTGGTTTTAGGTCTGAATCTGAATCATTTGGATTCATCCCATTAAGTTCATTTGTTTTATTTTTTAAAATACCTATTCATGGGTCTGAAGAGGTCTGAATGAATCAGATCTGTTGGAGACTCTTAACAACATTCAGACTTATTTAATAAGTTATCAAATAATAAAACATCGTTTCTCTGCTTTAAGCGTGCCTTTTTATCTCATAACTAAAAACTTTCTTTCTCTCTTTTCTCAATCAAACATCATTTTTTCCCTCTTGGACTGGTACATTTTCATAAATCCTTTCAAGTCTTTTTTATATAATAATTTTCTTATATTAACGGTTCAAAAACACTGTTGGTGTATTGGTGTTTATCAAAGTTTTTGAATGAAACAAATTGTACTCCAAATCATGATTATTAATATTTTAATTTTTTTTAAAAATTCAAATTTATACTTGTCATGAATTTAAGGATTAAGGAAAAAGCAGAGAAAATTTAGTCACCAATATTATGGAGACACCTTTCAAGAATCCTATTGGAGGCCATGGCCGAGTGAAGTAAAAAGTTTGTTGGGGGTAGCTTTTCAATTATTGGGTGAATATCAAATGATCCACTTGAAAATACCTACATACCCACTACCCACTCTTTAAGAGAAAGAATTTTGTAGTAACAACTTTGTTGAATATGTTGCTCAACATAAGTTGTGGCTTGATTTGCCAGTGACAACATCACAAGACTTGTGTTGTTGAATTTGAGTTATGGCTCTAGACCCACAAGTCTTCAAAACAACACACACTTTCCCTCATATACAAACAATTGACATGCGAAGACAACAAACCCACATTGTCCGAACCCAAAAAATAAACACGAACAACAAATCAACAGGACATCGTTATTGTCCAAAGCTTTGCAGGAAAAAAGAATCCAAGGCGGCAAAAACAAATATGTACCTGATTCTTCAAACGTACGATACAACCAGTTTTTGACCCACCTTTAACTATATATTCAAGCTAGTTTGGGGTTGGTTCTAGTGTCACGACCCAAATCCTAGAACCCAGATCGCAACCGGCGTCGTTGACCTCTCAGAGGTCCTAGACAAGCCTCATCTTGCATTCATCACATTCATCTAGTTAAACTTGCGGAAAATTCGTTTTTATATGTATGAAGTATACATAGACTTCATATAATTCTTAACTAGATACATCATATACCAAGCTCGACATAAGATAACAACCATCAAACAAAAAGAATCAATTCGAAACTGAAGATGAATACATCATAAATAGTTTGCCAAACATGGCCTTATTACAAAGCTTCGAAATGAAGGTGCGAAAGAAAAGCTAGGGAAAACATCCACTATATATGTATAAAACTAAGGCTAGACTAATCTATAGGATCCTCGAAATCATGAGAACCTACCAAATGGATTGGAGAAACGTTGAAGTCCAAACCGCTGCAAGTGTCGTCAACCTGTCCTCTGACCTGCATCTATAAAAATAATAAATAGTAGGGGGTTAGTACACCACTTGTACTAAGTATGTTTGTATGCACACATACACATAAAGCTATGCATGATCTCTGAAAGCTCTTCCTAAACGACATGATATTTCTTGAAAGTCTAGTCACTAGACTTTCTTAATTCATTGGTTGTGAATTGTGGTATGAATATGATGTGTTTTAATGCATTCAAAGCACACAACTCATTTTCTATATGATTATATTAGTATCATCAACATAATTTTAGAACAACTCGGGCGAATATTTGAGATTTTGATCCTCTTAGGCCGAGAGATCCTCTTTGTACACTTAGATTATTTTTCAGTCTTTTTCTTCTTCTTGTTGTGTAGTTCAATAAATCCTTTGGTCCTATGTTTCACTTACAATTTCAATGATTCATTGTAGTCCTATACCCATAATGAATCGTGTAAGTAATTCAAGGACTAAGGAATGATTTCCCTACCTTATAGCGAGTCATTGTTTACACTATATATTCATCACCTTTCATAAGCAATTCTCTATTGATCATGCCATTTATTTCATTACTTTCATATTTTATATATTATACAGTTCATATGCATGAGACTTTGGAATCGTTAATGTAGCATAACACATCTCAAGTGAGGGCCTAACATATGGGACCTCAACCCGAGGGCCTTCTTTAGCAAACACAGAGTCTGCTTCATTCGTTCATTCGTACTTCACATTATTCATTTCATTCATTTGTAGGCTGATGTAAACAACAACTATACCTAGGATGAAGTTTAAGACTCCCATCGGGATCATGAAGTGGAATGACCAAGAATGACCTAATGTCATTACTTGAATTTGATTTCACCTCCTGATTGTCTTGCACAAACACCTTCAGTATCGTTCATTTCATTATATTTCATACATTGAGGAACTCCAACCTTAACCGACATAGATCATGTGAGCATCATGAAATCCAGATTCTACCCCACATCGAAAAGAGGTGGAATCACCGGCCAAAGTGTCCCAAAACATGCTAGCGTACATGGGAATTAAAACCCGCCGAATCCCTATATTGGCAGTATAGGTTCGAAGACTAGGAGATATAAGAAGACCCATACCCGGAATGCCTGACAGTATAATCTCATGAGAGTTACGTGAACCTTCGCCCTTTCCAAAAGAAGGCATCACCGCTCATAGTTAGCCTATCGCTTCTCAGTATAAAGTTCCATTTCATTCAACTCATACGTCATGAAAGCTGGCTTCTAGTATGAGGACATTATAGCTCAATAGATGATTTCTCATCTCATCATTAATATTAAGTATATATCAGTCTCAATACTTTCATTAGAGTGTACATAGAGACTGGTCTCTTCATCATCTTTACTCTCATATTTGAGTATGTTTTGGTAACACTTACTAAAGACAATTTGAGATTTCTCTCATCTTTCACATTGGCCTCTTATCATGTGTCACCACATTCACCAACATTATCACATTTGCTGTTCATAATTACTCACCCATTTACGTGAATGTTCATTTCTTCTTTATCTTCTAGTATTGACTCAAGCATTATGGAGGCTTGCTTCTAGGTTGAGATTTACTTACTCTATTGATGACTGGTCATCCTTACTTTACATTGATGAAACTGTGAATTTTTCTTACATATCATCCTTTGTTGTTAATGAGACTGGCTTACACCTTCTAACACCTTCATACGTGAGTATTCTTTTAACAAAGTAGTCTAGGTGTAAGTGAGACTTGTATCACTTCCTTTAACACCCCATTCTGGTCACTTACTTACTTTAGACCCCTTTAATTATGTTATAACTAACGTTACTTACTTACTTTAGTGTAGTAGATTCATATTATCGTTTATGGACGATGAGCACTTCATTCAATGAGTTTCATGAGTTCATATGTCATTCTTTAGAGCATGTTGGGAGTTGTCCCAATGAGTGGCATGCCCTTGATTATGGGTTCATTGAATTAGTTTAGAAGTGATTATATTATCATGTGATACTCTAACCACAATATTGGCGTATGATTAGTATTGGCCTCAACCTTTGAATATTAAACTACATAACCATTTTTGTTGGCATGTGCCAATTCTACATATGTTCATGTTTAAATTTAATATGTATGAACCATTAACCAATCTTTTAATTATTTAACATAATATTATAGCCATCTACATACATAACTTTTAGACAATGCCTTGTTAGCCATTTTATTGGCATACGATTAGTATTGGCATAAACAATCGGGCATAGATTTCATAACCATATTTGTTGGCATAAGCCAATTTCATGTGCAACATGCTTAAGTTTTTATACATTATACATTAGCCAATCTTTTACTTATTTAGAGATAAAATTATATGCAATTCACATTTAAATTTTGAACAATGTTTTTCTTAGCCGTTTTATTCACATAAGGCAAACATTCACTCAAATTATGATTTCACGGAGATCCTTTTTAGCTAACCTTATATCATAACTTTAGGCATAACATTTTTTAAACATCTTGGACAACATCATATTAGCATTTGATGAATATATCGTCTTTACAACGTCATATTAACAGCGAGTATGCACAACATACCGTAACATTTTCATACATAACATTTTCGGACATATCTTTAACATAATATAATTCTTTTAATTCACATTATAACAATTAGCATCAAACGAGTCCAATTAATAGATTCATTCAATTATTATTTAATCAAATACACATTAAGATCAGCCAGCACCACATACCAACAACATGATTTCTAACCTATTCAATATTGAAATCGTAACAAGGATACTAGGGAAAGGAGTTCGACAAGAATGACGGGACACAACCCTAGTTTTCAAAATCTCTGAATCATTCGAAAGAAGGTTCTCTTCGAGAAAGAAGTTCAAGAGAGAAAACCCATACCTTAAGTAGAACTTAATCTACGAAGACCACCTTGAACGAACCTTGAAGAAACCTTGAAAATCGTCTAAGAAATTTTCTGTTTTTTTTCTTGCGTTTTGTTCACTGTTATTCTCACGCTTGTTTTCTGGTTTTAGTCGTGTATTTGTTTGAGTTTGAACGTGGTTTTTAGGTTTAGGAACTATCCTTGAATTACTCAACTTAGGTTTTAATAAGTTAATCAAATAATTAATTAACTAATTAGTAAAAAACGCCTCCTAAGTTTACTAAACATAGGAGAATGTTGACTTGACCGAAAATCTGAATTTTTGGTGTTGACTATGGTTTTGGTCAACATTTTGACTTTATATTAATTAATTAAATCCTTAATTTAATTAATTTAGGAACCTAGGGTAAGTAATAAATTACCCCTAAGTCATTGGAACCATAATCAACCCTTTAGGACCATCCTAGGTTAAGTACTAGGATGTTGCTTGCATTATACTAAGTTAGCATAAGAATTTTGGTTTGAACCCATTAATTTAATTAATTAAATGTATAATTTAGTTACTTTAGTAACCTAGGGGAATTAATAAAGTACCCTTAAGTCATTATAACCATAAGTAATCCTTTGGACCATCCTAGGTTAAGTACTAGGATGTTGCTTGCATTATACTAAGTTAGCATAAGAATTTTGGTTTGAACCCATTAATTTAATTAATTAAATGTATAATTTAGTTACTTTAGTAACCTAGGGGAATTAATAAAGTACCCTTAAGTCATTATAACCATAAGTAATCCTTTGGACCATCCTAGGTTAAGTACTAGGATGTTGCTTGCATTATACTAAGTTAGCATAAGAATTTTGGTTTGAACCCATTAATTTAATTAATTAAATGTATAATTTAGTTACTTTAGTAACCTAGGGGAATTAATAAAGTACCCTTAAGTCATTATAACCATAAGTAATCCTTTGGACCATCCTAGGTTAAGTACTAGGATGTTGCTTGCATTATACTAAGTTAGCATAAGAATTTTGGTTTGAACCCATTAATTTAATTAATTAAATGTATAATTTAGTTACTTTAGTAACCTAGGGGAATTAATAAAGTACCCTTAAGTCATTATAACCATAAGTAATCCTTTGGACCATCCTAGGTTAAGTACTAGGATGTTGCTTGCATTATACTAAGTTAGCATAAGAATTTTGGTTTGAACCCATTAATTTAATTAATTAAATGTATAATTTAGTTACTTTAGTAACCTAGGGGAATTAATAAAGTACCCTTAAGTCATTATAACCATAAGTAATCCTTTGGACCATCCTAGGTTAAGTACTAGGATGTTGCTTGCATTATACTAAGTTAGCATAAGAATTTTGGTTTGAACCCATTAATTTAATTAATTAAATGTATAATTTAGTTACTTTAGTAACCTAGGGGAATTAATAAAGTACCCTTAAGTCATTATAACCATAAGTAATCCTTTGGACCATCCTAGGTTAAGTACTAGGATGTTGCTTGCATTATACTAAGTTAGCATAAGAATTTTGGTTTGAACCCATTAATTTAATTAATTAAATGTATAATTTAGTTACTTTAGTAACCTAGGGGAATTAATAAAGTACCCTTAAGTCATTATAACCATAAGTAATCCTTTGGACCATCCTAGGTTAAGTACTAGGATGTTGCTTGCATTATACTAAGTTAGCATAAGAATTTTGGTTTGAACCCATTAATTTAATTAATTAAATGTATAATTTAGTTACTTTAGTAACCTAGGGGAATTAATAAAGTACCCTTAAGTCATTATAACCATAAGTAATCCTTTGGACCATCCTAGGTTAAGTACTAGGATGTTGCTTGCATTATACTAAGTTAGCATAAGAATTTTGGTTTGAACCCATTAATTTAATTAATTAAATGTATAATTTAGTTACTTTAGTAACCTAGGGGAATTAATAAAGTACCCTTAAGTCATTATAACCATAAGTAATCCTTTGGACCATCCTAGGTTAAGTACTAGGATGTTGCTTGCATTATACTAAGTTAGCATAAGAATTTTGGTTTGAACCCATTAATTTAATTAATTAAATGTATAATTTAGTTACTTTAGTAACCTAGGGGAATTAATAAAGTACCCTTAAGTCATTATAACCATAAGTAATCCTTTGGACCATCCTAGGTTAAGTACTAGGATGTTGCTTGCATTATACTAAGTTAGCATAAGAATTTTGGTTTGAACCCATTAATTTAATTAATTTAGGAACCTAGGGTAAGTAATAAATTACCCCTAAGTCATTGGAACCATAATCAACCCTTTAGGACCATCCTAGGTTAAGTACTAGGATGTTGCTTGCATTATACTAAGTTAGCATAAGAATTTTGGTTTGAACCCATTAATTTAATTAATTAAATGTATAATTTAGTTACTTTAGTAACCTAGGGTAATTAATAAAGTACCCTTAAGTCATTATAACCATAAGTAATCCTTTGGACCATCCTAGGTTAAATACTAGGTTGTCTTTTTCTTGTCTCAACCGAAATCTTGAATTTTCTTTGTGATTTCGGTTTTGACCCTCTAAATTAATTAATTAAGATGCTAAATTTATTAATTAAGTATCCTAGGATACGTACTAAAGTATCCCTAAGTTATTAGGACCTTAACTAACTCTTTGGACCATCCTAGGTTAGGTACTAGGTTGTCCCTTTCTTGTCTTAACAAAAATCTGAAAATTTCCTTTGTAGTTTTGGTTTTAGCACTTTTAAATTTATTAATTAATTTGATAAATAAATTAATTAGGTAACCTAGAGGAATTACTAAAGTACCCCTTAGTTAATAGGACCATAACTAACCTTTTGGACCATCCTAGGTTAGGTACTATATTGTCTCTTTAACTAGTACTAGGTTAGTGTCAACCCGGTTTTGGTCCTAGGTTGTCGGGTGCACTAGTGGGTCCATTTCGGTTAGTCCTAGGTTTGTTAGCTATTTGGGACAGTAGGTTAGAGTCTAAAATTTGTTAGGAAGTTAGGCCCCAAACGGAGTGGTTCCTTATGCACTTTTTTGTCCTTTTAACTACCCTAACCGAATTCGGTTAAGGTGGTCCCCTCCTTTGGTGCTTCTTCACATGTCTTTCACATGTGCTTGCACATGGGTTGGTTGTTATTTCCTAACTAACTATTATTTATGGTTCCTTTGTGAATGTTTACTTATTGTCCCAATGATCCTTACCATGTCCTTGGGCACTGCTTACTCTACATGCCATTCTAATTGATCATGTGACATGGTATCTAGGCTTAATGCTTGGATGCCTCATACCTTTTTGTGAGTTAAAGGAAAAGCATTTTAGTTTAGGATCTTCATTGCAGGTACATTTATTGAACAACAATCTTGGATTGGGGTATGACAACCCAAAAAGTATATTTCTTATTCGTATATAGAAAATTGGCTAATATCCCTTAGCCAATTTTTCTATACTATGCCCAATATTTTTCAATATTGGGCATTGGAGTGCCTTTGTACCCCTAATAGGCTATCCTGAGGGCATAGCGACTCTTTATTAGACGTATGATTTTCCAGAATGTTACATTATCCCCCCTTAGGAACGTTCGTCCCCGAATGACGCTTATATATCATTTAAACAAAGAGGGTGACTTTCGAAAACACTTTAACATGCTTGAAACTTTACTCTTTGTGAATATCTGAATCACACTTATCTGGATGATGCATTACATTCAAGCTTATCTGAAACTTCGTATTTATTATCGAGGAACTCCCTTCTCATCACACTTAACTTAATGCACATCAAAAGTCATGCAACACAGAAAACATGTCTATGCTACAATAAAACAACAACATAAAATGCAACATAACTTCGTTATAACTCACATGGTTCAATTATAAGACATACGATTAGGGACTTACCACAACAAATCCACTAAAACACTTAAACTCAGAGTTTCTTACAGATAAAACAGAATGAGGAAGAGTATATATAACCTCTTAAATAACATTTGGTTGGCTTTAAGATTTGAACCTAATGACACCCAACTTAATTTCAAAGGGACTTGCCACTATGCCATCAACTTCCATACGTACCCCTTCGGCCATAACACTATCTTCTATGGGAGTACTAACTATAAACGGTTCATGTAAGATTTCAGGAATTAAGTCAAATTGATTAGCCAACAAAGGAGTAACCATAGACATAGTAGATCATGGATCTAATAATGCATAAACATGAAAGGATAAGACGAGCAAGTTACCGTTATCCACATACACAGAATTCTCTTGTTCCTCTCTTCCATTCAAGGCATAGAACTGGTTTCTTTTGGGGGGTTAGGCTATAGAATTTGGCCGAGGTTGAGCATCTGCCTTGTCCTGTTGGATTTGAACCACGCCCTTCTAGTTTTAGCCCAACTTATTTGGAAACTGAAGCCTTACTACCATGTATCTATAGTCTAATATAGCATAACACTTATGAAGCAAATCCATGTCTAAGCCATATTCTTGAGTTTATTTGCAGCCAACTTAGCCTTCTCCTCCTCAACAATACTTATAGCAGGCTTTTAGACATTACCAACATTCATCTCCATGCGAACAAGCACACTCACCACATATCTTTCATCCACGTTGGGCATTTCCATTACGGCCCCTTCCTGGGAAGGCCAAATCTTGAGCCTGACACCTTAGACCACTTAGCCATCCTAATTATTGTGTTTATTCTTTTACGCATTCACACAATAAGGAAGTTCGATAGTTATATTGACAAAAAGTGTCAAAGCTCTAGATAGCACGATAAAGAGTAGAAGAAGGGAGAAATTCCTATCATCGCATAGTCTCTAAGTCATGATTGTGGAGCGCTTCACAACCATAAGCTAGAAACTACGTAACGTGGTTGTGTTGAGCTTTAGATCCTAGGTAATTTAACCTCATGCTCTGATACGAAGTTTGTGAGGACCCAGATTCTGTAATCTGGATCGCAACCGGCATCGTTGACCTCTCAGAGGTCCCAGACAAGCCTCATCTTGCATTCATCACATTCATCTAGTTAAACTTGCGGAAAATTTAAAAGTTTTTATATGTATGAAGTATACATAGACTTCATATAATTATTAACTAGATACATCATATACCAAGATCGACATAAGATAACAACCATCAAACAAACGAAACTGAAGATGAATACATCATAAATAGTTTGCCAAACATGGCCTTATTACAAAGCTTCGAAATGAAGGTGCGAAATAAAAGATAGGGACAACATCCACTATATATGTATAAAACTAAGGCTAGACTAATCTGTAGCATCCTCGAAATCATGAGGACCTACCAAATGGTTTGGAGAAACGTTGAAGTCCAAACCGCTGCAAGTGTCGTCAACCTGTCCTCTGACCTGCATCTATAAAAATAATAAATAGTAGGGTGTTAGTACACCACTTGTACTAAGTATGTTTGTATGCACACATACACATAAAGCTATGCATGATCTATGAAAGCTCTTCCTAAACGACATGATATTTCTTGAAAGTCTAGTCACTAGACTTTCTTAATTCATTGGTTGTGAATTGTGGTATGAATATGATGTGTTTTAATGCATTCAAAGCACACAACTCATTTTATATATGATTATATTAGTATCATCAACATAATTTTAGAACAACTCGGGCGAATATTTGAGATTTTGATCCTCTTAAGCCGAGAGATCCTCTTTTTACACTTAGGTTATTTTTCAGTCTTTTTCTTCTTGTTGTTGTGTAGTTCAATAAATACTTTGGTCCTATGTTTTACATACAATTTCAATGATTTTCAAGGACTAAGGAATGATTTCCCTACCTTAGAGCGAGTCATTGTTTACACTATATATTCATCACCTTTCATAAGCAATTCTCTATTGATCATGCCACAAATTTCATTACTTTCATATTTTATATATTATATATTTCATATGCATGAGACTTTGGAATCGTTAATGTAGCATAACACATCTCAAGTGAGGGACTAACATATGGGACCTCAACCCGAGGGCCTTCTTTAGCGAACACAGAGTCTGCTTCATTCGTTCATTCGTACTTCACATTATTCATTTCATTCATTTGTAGGCTGATGTAAAAAACAACTATACCTAGAATGAAGTTTAAGACTCCCATCAGGATCATGAAGTGGAATGACCAAGAATGACCTAATGTCATTACTTGAATCTAATTTCACCTCCTGATTGTCTTGCACAAACACCTTCAGTATCGTTCATTTCATTATATTTCATAAATTGAGGAACTCCAACCTCAACCGACATAGATCATGTGAGCATCATGAAATCCAGATTCTACCCCACATCGAAAAGAGGTGGAATCACCGGCCAAAGTGACCCAAAACATGCTAGCGTACATGGGAATTAAACCCCGCCAAATCCCTATATTGGTAGTATAGTTTCAAAGACTAGGAGATATAAGAAGACCCATACCCGGCATGCCAGACAGTATAATCTCATGAGAGTTACGTGAACCTTCGCCCTTTCCAAAAGAAGGCATCACCGCTCATAGTTAGCCTATCGCTGCTCAGTATAAAGTTCCATTTCATTCAACTCATACGTCATGGAAGCTGGCTTCTAGTATGAGGACATTATAGCTCAATAGATGATTTCTCATATCATCATTAATATTAAGTATATATCAGTCTCAATACTTTCATTAGAGTGTACATAGAGACTGGTGTCTTCATTATCTTTACACTCTCATATGTGAGTATGTTTTGGTAACATTTACTTAAGACAATTTGAGATTTCTCTCATCTTTCACATTGGCCTCTTATCATGTTGTCACCACATTCACTAACATTATCACATTTGCTGTTCATAATTACTCACCCATTTACGTGAATGTTCATTTCTTCTTTATCTTCTAGTATTGACTCAAGCATTATGGAGGCTTGCTTCTAGGTTGAGATTTACTTACTCTATTGATGACTGGTCATCCTTACTTTACATTGATGAAACTGTGAATTTTCTTACATATCATCCTTTATTGTTAATGAGACTGGCTCACACCTTCTAACACCTTCATACGTGAGTATTCTTTTAACAAAGTAGTCTAGGTGTAAGTGAGACTTGTATCACTTCCTTTAACACCCCATTCTGGTCACTTACTTACTTTAGACCCTTTTAATTATGTTATATCTCACGTTACTTACTTACTTTAGTGTAGTAGATTCATATCATCGTTTGTGGACGATGAGCACTTCATTCAATGAGTTTCATGAGTTCATATGTCATTCTTTAGAGCATGTTGGGAGTTGTCCCAATGAGTGGCATGCCCTTGATTATGGGTTCATTGAATTAGTTTAGAAGTTATTATATTATCATTTGATACTCTAACCACAATATTGGCGTTTGATTAGTATTCGCCTCAACCTTTGAATATTAAACTACATAACCATTTTTGTTGGCATGTGCCAATTCTACATATGTTCATGTTTAAATTTAATATGTATGAACCATTAACCAATCTTTTAATTATTTAACATAATATTATAGCCATCTACATACATCACTTTTAGACAATGCCTTGTTAGCCATTTTATTGGCATACAATTAGTATTGGCATAAACAATTGGGCATAGATTTCATAACCATATTTGTTGGCATAAGCCAATTTCATGTGCAACATGCTTAAGTTTTTATACATTATACATTAGCCAATCTTTTGCTTATTTAGAGATAAAATTATAGGCAATTCACATTTAAATTTTGAACAAAGTTTTTCTTAGCCGTTTTATTCACATTAGGCAAACATTCACTCAAATTAGGATTTCACGGAGATCCTTTTTAGCTAACCTTATAATATAACTTCAGGCATAACGTTTTTTAAACATCTTGGACAACATCATATTATCATTTGATGAATATATCATCTTTATAACGTCATATTAACAGAAAGTATGCACAACAGACCGTAACATCTTCGTACATAACATTTTCGGACATATTTTTAACATAGTATCATTCTTTTAATTCACATAATAACACTTAGCATCAAACGATTCCAATTAATAGATTCATTCAATCATTATTTAATCAAATACACATTAACATCAGCCAGCACCACATACCAACAACATGATTTCTAACCTATTCAACATTGAAATCGTAACAAGGATACTAGGGAAAAGAGTTCGACAAGAATGATGGGTAACAACCCTAGTTTTCAAGATCTTTGAATCATTCGAAAGAAAGTTCTCTTCGAGAAAGAAGTCCATAAGAGAAAACCCATACCTTAATTAGAACTTAATGAATGAAGACCACCTTGAACGAACCTTGAAAATACCTTGAAAATAGTCTAAGAAATTTTCTGTTTTTTTCTTCTTGCGTTTTGTTCACTGTTTTTCTCAGGCTTGTTTTCTGGTTTTAGTCGTGTATTTATTTCAGTTTGAACGTAGTTTTTAGGTTTAGGAACTGACCTTGATGTATGCAACTTAGGGTTTAATAAGTTAATTAAATAAATCAATTAACTAATTACTAAAAAAACCCTCCTAAGTTGACTAAACATAGGAGAATGTTGACTTGACCGAAAATCTGAATTTTTGGTGTTGACTATGGTTTAGGTCAACATATTGACTTTATATTAATTGATTAAATCCTTAATTTAATTAATTTAGAAACCTAGGGTAAGTACTAAAGTACCCTTAGTCATTGGAACCATAATCAACGCTTTAGGACCATCCTAGGTTAAGTACTAGGATGTTTCTTGCGTTATACTAGGTTAACATAAGAATTTCGGTTTGACCCCTTTAATTAGTTAATTAAATGTATAATTTAGTTAATTTAGTAACCTAGGGTAATTAATAAAGTACCCTTAAGCCGTTATAACCATAAGTAATGCTTTGGACCATCCTAGGTTAAATACTAGATTGTCTTTTTCTTGTCTCAACCGAAATCTTGAAACTTCTTTGTGATTTCGGTTTTTAACCTTTTAATTAATTAATTCATCTGCTAAATTAATTAATTAAGTACTCTAGGGTACTTACTAAAGTATCCCTAAGTTTTTAGGACCTTAACCAACTCTTTGGATCATCCTAGGTTAGGTACTAGGTTGTCCCTTTCCTGTCTTAACAAAAATCTAAAAATTTCCTTTGTAGTTTTTGTTTTAGACCTTTAAAATTAATTAATTAATTTTATAAATAAATTAATTAGGTAACCTAGGGGAATTACTAAAGTACCCCTTAGTTGATAGGACCATAACTAACCTTTTGGACCATCCTAGGTTAGGTACTATGTTGTCTCTTTATCTAGTACTAGGTTAGTTCAACCCGGTTTTGGTCCTAGGTTGTCGGGTGCACTAGTGGGTCAATTTCGGTTAGTCCTAGGTTATTTAGCTATTTGGGACAGTATTTTAGAGTCTAAAATTGGTTAGGAAGTTAGGCCCCACATGGAGTGGTCCCTTATGCACATTTTTGTCGCTTTAACTACCCTAACCGAATTCGGTTAGGGTGGTACCCTTCTTTGGTGCTTCTTCACATGTCGTGCTCATATGCTTGAACATGGGTTGGTTGTAATTTCCTAACTAACTATTATTTATGGTTCCTTTGGGAATGTTTACTTATTGTCCCAAGGATCCTCACTATGTCCTTGGGCACTGCTTACTCTACATGATCATTTTAATTGATCATGTGACATGGAATCTAGGCTTGACACTTGGATGCCTCATACCTTTTTGTGAGTTAAAGGAAAAAGCATTTTAGTTTAGGGTCTTCATTGCAGGTACATTTATTGAACAACAATCTTGGATTGGGGTATGACAACCCAAAAAATATATTTCTTATTCGTATATAGAAAATTGGCTAATACCACTTGGCCAATTTTTCTATACTATGCCTAATATTTCTCAATTTCGGGCATTGGGGTTCCTATGTATCCCTAATAGGCTATCCTAAGGGCATACTGTCTCTTCATTAGACATATTATTTTCCGGAATGTTACATATATTATTTGCAGGTTAGACCTTTTGAGGAGATTTTAAACTTGAATGAAACTGTGTGAATCTCAGTTCACCATTGATGAACCTTTCTGGAAGAGGAAACAGAGCTTTAAGAGAAATTGAATAATTTGGAAAAATGAATGAATACATCTGATGAGTCTTTACAATATATATAGACTAAGAAGAATTTGATTCAACCAACTATTCTAACTAAAAAATCAGTAACTACTCTAAAACAATGTTAACTAACTACTAACAAGTAATGAACAATGTTAACTAACCACTAATTAATTTGTCGACTAATCAATAGTTAGTAAATCCTAACACCCCCCCTCAAGTTGGAGGTGAGTAGTTCACAGCCAACTTGTGTAAAATGATAGAATGTTTTGAGCTTGGTAAAGACTTGGTTAGAACATCAGCTAGTTGTTCCTCAGTAGGTTTGTGGTGAAGTTGGATGAGGCCTTTTTACAGCTACCCCTAACGAAATGGCAGTTAACTTCAATATGCTTTGTCCTCTCATGAATCACAGGGTTTCTTGCAATATGGACAACTGCCTTGATGTCACAAAATACAAAAATAGGTAGATTGCATGGTACATGTAATTCAGTCATCAATATTTCCAACCACACCAATTCTCCAACTACATTCCGGACTGCTCTATATTCAGCTTCTGCTGAAGATAAAGAGATGGTTGTTTGCTTCTTAGATTTCCAACAAATAATACTGTCTCCCATCAATACAATGTAACCACTGACTGACCTTCTAGAGTCCAGGCATGCAGCCCAATCTGAATCACTGTAGGCAGTTATAATGCAGCTCTTATTATTGGATAGGAAAATCCGTGGACGAGGATCACTCATGAGATATCTTAAAACATGATATGCAGGTTAAAGATATGGTTTCCTAGGAGATTGAAGAAACTGGCTAAGATGTTGGAAAGTGAATGTTATAGCTATCCTGGTATGTATCAAGAAATCCAGCTTTCCCACTAACTTTCTGTAGTATGTGGGATCCTTCAGTAGCACCACATCATTGGCCTTTAGTTTAACTGCGGACTCAAGATGAGACATGACTGGTCCACCTGAGGAACAATTAAACTCTTTCAACAAATCAATAATAAACTTCCTTTGTGAAATCAAAACTCCAGTTTCCTTGTAAAGTATCTCTAATCCCAAAAATTAGTGAAGCTTCCCTAGATCCTTTATCTTGAATTTATCATGAAGAAAACATCTCAGGGAATTTATCTCACCAACATCATTTCCTGTCAATACTATATCATTAATATAGACAACTTCAAATACAAGGGAAGTACCGGTCTTTTTGAAAAATAAGGAATAATCACTGTCTGAGTGAGTGTACCCTCTTGAAAAAAGGGCTTGAGCTAGTTTAACATACCCTTGTCTACTTTCTTGTTTTAGACCATATAAAGACTTTTTGAGCTTGCAACACATGCCTGAATAATTTACTAGACCTCTGGTATGGTCATATAAACTTCTTCAGATAAATCTCCATGAATAAAAGCATTGTTGACATCCAACTGATACATGTCCCAACCCTTCTTCACAACTGTGCTGATTAAGGCCCATACTATGGTCATTTTCACCACTAGGGAGAATGTTTCATTGTAATCAACACCTGCCTGTTGAGTGTAACCTTTCACCACAATTCTAGCCTTGTACCTTTCCACTGAACCATCAGCTTTGTGTTTGATTTTGTACACCCATTTTACATCCTATTGCTTTCTTTCCTACAGGTAACTTAACAAGATCCCAAGTATTGTTAGCATATAAAGTTTCAAACTGCTTGCCAAGCAGGATCTACCACTTCTTCTTCATATGAAGAAGGTTCAGTGTCATGCGAAATGTTATTAATCAGATGTTGACTGTCTGGATTAAAACTAGTGAGGAATGTGTGATGAGTAAAATAAGAGGGTGGTAATGATGATGATGTGGAAGCTTTAGATGTAGGTAGTGAATAATGGTATTTCTTAAGGTAGGCAGGAATGGTATGTGATCTTGTAGATATTCTAAGACTCTGGTGTTGATCTTGATGTGTATTGTTGTTTGGTAAGTCTGTTTCATTTTGAGGAAGTAGACTTGGTGATGGTATGAAAGGATCACAAACAGGTTGTGAGACATCATTGTGAAAAAATGAATTTGGTGATGGCATAGTAGTGTCAGTGACATTATTGATGGTATCATCATCCAACACATTAACTTTGTTAAAAGAACTGTTATCAAAATTCAGCATGTTTGAATTTGAGGTTAATTTTCTTAATATTGTGGCAAAACTAGAATTTGCCCCAAAATTAGAACAAGGAAAAAGATTTTCACAAAATGACACATCTCTGGAAATATGTATTCTTTTGGTGCTCAAGTCTAAAACCTTGTACCCCTTTGTGTTGAAAGGATATCCCACAAAGATGTGTGGTGTGGATCTTGGGTCAAACTTGCCTTTATGAACTGTAATTATAGGGAAACAAAGGCATCCAAAATATCTAAGGTGAGAATACAAGGGTTGTTTATTGTATAATATCTCAAAATGGGTTTATGGATTGTTGAGTTGAGAAGTCTGTTAATAAGGTAAGTTGCTGTGAGGATACACTCTTCCCAATATTTGTTAGGAAGTTTTGACTGATACAACAATGCCCGAGCAACTTCTAAAAGGTGTTTATATTTTCTTTCCACTACACCATTTTGTTGTGGTGTGTATGGACCAGTTTTCTGGTGCATTATGCCTGTATCTTGAAGATAAACAGTTGTTTCAGTATTGAGGGATTCTGATCCATTGTCAGTTCTAGTAGTCTTGACAGTGGTTTGGAATTGATTTTCCACAAGAGAAACAAAAGTTTTTATGGTTTGGAGTGTATTGCTTTTGCAGGTAAGGAGTTGAGTCTAGGTTGACCTGCTGAAATCATCTACAATGGGCATGGAATATTTATAACCATTATGTTTAGCTTCATGGTAAGGTCCCTATAGGTCTAGGTGAAGGAGGTCAAAAGGTTTATTACTAGATGAAGTGGTCTTTGTTGGGAAAGGAGATCTTGTTTGTCTAGCCATGGGACGGATTGAACATACAAAAGGTTGTTTATGTGAAAATAATATGGGAATAGAAGATATTCCTTTCATTTTCATAAAGGGTACATGGCCCAGCCTATTATGCCATAGAAGATCAACATTATTACCATGAGATGTGTATGATGTGGGAGGATAAACAGTAGTACTACAAGATGAGCCAGGAGTGCCATTCAAAGAGTTACATGATGTAGAACTTGAATCATTACATAAAGAATTACATGTTTCAGTACTTAAGTTTTTTGAAATAACAGACAGTGAAGAATTATGTGATCCATTTGCTTGAATACCAAGACTAGAACAAGAACTATGACATTTTGAGCATAAGAAATAGAGTCCACTTTGTGCTCTACCAATCACCAGAGGGCTCTTCATTCAAGGGCCTTGCATCAAACAAGAAGATGGATTGAAACTAATGACACCTTTAATATGAGAGACTAAACAATGTACAGAAATTAAGTTGAATTTTAAACTTGGAATATATAGAACTTTATACAAAGTTAAAGAAGGTTTCAAACAAACATCACCAAAATTCTGTCACCTTTACTCTATAACCATTAGGTAGATTTACTAGGAAAGGGTGAGGCAATGGTCTGATATCGGTTAACAAGTTTTTATTGAAAGTCATGTGATTTGAGGCACCAGAGTCTATTATCTAGGAGTCATAAGAGGGATTGGAACATTTGCATGACAATGTACCAACATCAGTAATTGAAGAGGAATAGGTTAGAATACCTGCAAAATTCGCAGCTCCACCAAAAATGTTGTTTGCATTATTTCTAGATGTGTTTGCATTGTTGTTTCCTCCTTGGACCTGAATGTTTTCTAATAGATTCACCAGCTGCTCAAGGTGTTGCTTAGTTAAAACTGGAGATTTATTTTCATGATATTTACTTCCTTCATAACTTTTTGCTTACATCATTCTTACCTTCAGTGAACTTAAAGCCCTCAGGGAAACCATGGAGTCTGAAACACTTATCTCTTATGTGCCCAGATTTTTTTTACAGCAATCACAAAACAAATGAGACTTATTTGAAGGTCTACCCCCTCCACTGCTACTCCCTCCACTGTTATTCCCCCAATTTCCTCCATTGCTTCAACCACTGTAACTTTCCCAATTATTTTTAGATGGACCATAATTTGTCTTAGAACTTGTACTGGCACTGGCAGCATTCGCATGTAAAGAGATGGATTCTAGGTTGAACTTACCATGAGGATTAAGTTCCCTCTGCTTTTCCTCTTGTACTAAAATAGAGAAAGCTTGGGCCATGGTAGGCAAGGGATTCATCATTAAGATGCTGCCTCGAATGACTGTGTATAATTCATTCAATCACATAAGAAAATGAGCTGCCTATCCTGCTCAGCTTTGTATATCTTTGTTTTTCCTCCACAAGTACATAAACATGTACACTGGCAACTAGTGTCTAACGTATTAAGTTCTTCCCATAGCCTTCTCATTTTGGTATAGTAACTAGTAACATCAAGGTTTTCCTGAGTTAATTCAACTATCCGCGTTGTAATTGATATAATTTTGCTCTATTTGCTTGATCGTACCTATCAGTTAACTCATCCCACAACTCCTTTGCATTGTTAACATATTGTAAGCTATTGGCGAGATCCTTTGAGAGTGAATTGAGAATCCATGAAGTAACCAAATCATCACATCGTTCCCATTGGGAAAAATTAACTGAATTTGGATCTGGCTTCACAATTTTTCCACTGATAAATATTGTTTTATTCTTCACTGATAATTCTCTGAGAACTCCTCGTCTCCAGGAGCGATAACATGATCCATCAAAAAGAACTAGAACAATTGAAGATCCAACATTCCCAGATGGATGCATATAAAATGTATTAGTAGATAAGACTGGTACATCCTGAACTTTAAAAGGTGGAGCATTTTCCTGATCTAGATCGAGATATGAAGCCATGCCTACGGAAGATCGACAATAACAGATTCAAGATGAAGACTGTGAATGCGAAAAGAAGAACCTTTACGGATCTGATACCATGTTAAACTTGAATCAAACTTTGTGAATCTCAGTTCACCATTGATGAACCTTCTGTAAGAGAAAGCACATCTTTGAGAGAAATTGAATAATTAGGAAAAATGAATAAATACATCTGATGAGTCTTTAAGATATACATAGACAAAGAAGAATTAGCTTCAACCAACTATTCTAACTAAAGAATCAGTAACTAACTCTAAAACAATGTTAACTAACTACTAACAAGTAATGAACTATGATAAATAACTACTAATTAATTTGTCGACTAATCAATAACTAGTAAATACTAACAGGAGGCGGGACGGGTATGTGGGTTAGTTTTTTTCCTGTTGAAGCTTAAACTAAAGGGTAAATGTGTTAAGAATTTCTGTACGTTATTGGAATAGGAAAAGCCCTTTGAATATATAAAAATTATTATATGCAGCATGGGCAAAATGGGTTGGGGAAAGGAAGTGAACCAAAGTGTTGTTCAAAGTAAGTTATTGGTTTCCTTATAGGAGTCAACACGGGCCACTTGTGCATAATTATTAATTTCAATCCGCTCTAGTTCAACAAACTTAATGACTCTTGTATAATTAATACATAAATCTTATGTATAAAAGGAAAGGCAAAGATGGAAAATGACTTAAAACTTATTCTATAAATATTCAACAAATTGGCTTTCAAATGAAGATGTATTATTATTTCAACGTTAGCAGTAAGATTGGTAACTGATACATTTCATTTAATTAAGAAAATTAGTAAATTATGTGGGGTGAGGTGATGTGGAGGAGAAGGCCATAGTCTTTGCTGGTTCATCATGCTACTTTTACCATCACTAGTTCAAGTTCTCAGACTGTAGTTCATTACATAATCACTAACAATTAAATTTATAATGTGCTAGAGCCCCGACTTGGATTTTATGGCCTTGTAAGCTGAATATTCTATAAAAAAAAATTATCATTGTTGTCGAACCATTTTGTCACATTACTTGGACTATGTTTGGTGCAACATAGTATTAGTGAATGGGAAGTCCCTGATCTTACTTTCACTATGTGATGTTGTAACATTGACCTCTAATAGTTTTCTTAACATGAGACAACAAACAACTACTAAGCCTCAATCTCAAGCTAGTTGGGGTTGGTTGTAACACCCCGTATTCTATGTGAACTAGTTCTATGTATATGTCGCTTAAAAATTTCCTTGTGGTATAGTTATGGACTCGGTTTTACTGTGCGACTGGTGACAATAGAATATGTTTGATGTTGTAACACTCCGTGCCTTCCAACACATATACGAATAATTGAACTAAAAAAAACAATTCAAACTCGGGATAGTAAAAGGTGGTATTCGATATAGAAGTCAAAGTGGTCAAGTGTGTATTTAGTGCTACAGTCTTGTAAACAATTTAAGATAGGGAAAATGGTGTAAATTAATTGAGGTACTTGCTTGACAAAACTATGCTAGTAGGTGACAAGTAGGTGATGCACCTACTTAGAGTTAGTGGACTGAATTTTAAGTTAAAAGGAGCAAGTAGGTGATGCACCTACTTAGAATTAATTGTCTGAATTATAAAGGAGCAAGTAGCTGATGCACCTACTTAGAATAAGTGGACAGAATTTAAGTGAAAAGAGCAAGTAGCTGATGCAACTACTTAAAAACATGTGGCAGAAACTAAGAAGGTGATGCACCTTCTTGCTTAAAAGTAAAGGACCATATTATTTCCCAATTAATTAAAGGAAAACGTCCAAAATTGCCTCTAAAGCATCAAGCTTATCATATCTCCTTCATATTACTTGTTCTCCAGAAATCACTCCAAAGGAAAGCCATGGAAGCTCCAAGAGTTCTGTTCTACGGCTTCACCATTAGAATATGAAGGAAATAGGTGTTTTTAAAGTACAAACTGGTAGAACATCTCCCATCTTTAGGAATTAAAGTGAATAATCTGTTTTAACATCAAGATAAGTTAGAAAGGACAACCTAAACCCTAAAAAATCCAAGTCTTATCAATTAAGGTTTCTATCTAACAAGGTAAGCTGTGGAAATTTTCATCCTCTCTTGTTCTTACATTATTTTTTAAAGTTTGTATGTGTTAATGAACTGTTGAGTGTCGCCTCTGTATGGTGTGAGATTGGTTAATGTTCTGGAAGGAGGTGCTTGTTGGGACATACATGGAGTGGAGTCCCCTTAAATTTATATTGTGAGCTTGTTTTGAGAATTTAAATGTTAGTTGGAGTTCACAGGATGTTGATCGGAAGTCATGAGTTCATATTGATATTTCCATATTGTGAGACTTAGGGACTGTTTTGTGTATCATAGGAATAAGAGGGTGTGGCTGGATATGTAGAGAAGTTATGAAAACTAGTTAGAGGATAGAGCATTGAAAGTGTAGTGGTACACCACTTAATTGAGTGTTGCATGAGCTTACTTCCTTCCATTCCTTTAATACTGTTTTCTAGACGTGATTCGGAGGACCTTATAAAAATAATTTGGGGAAAATGGATGGAAGAACTTTGGATGGGATCACTTATAGATATACTATCAATTACTAATTTGGTCTGACCAAATAGTCCAAATTTGTTTAGAAACTAATAATAGTTTTTACTATTTACTCGATTGTAGATAAATAATCTGAAAGGAAGATGGTTAACTCATTGTGATATCCATTGTTGTGCAGCAAGGTATGTAAGGCTATTCGATTTCCTATTTTCTTGGCATGAATCCGACACTTGTAAGCTTTCTAAGTGCTCTTGGTAGTGACTGATCCATAAATGCAGTTCGTACTCCCTAGAGAATTAAGGTGAGCACTCTACTATGAGTTTGTTATTAAGTGTGTGTTTTTTTATCTACCAAGTGTTGGCATGCAAGGTTTAAACTTGTTTCATTGTCAAATTACCCCTGGCACGATCTGCCCATATCTTGCCAACTTGCTTCAATAGTGTTTTCCATCATATATGTTATCTTTTCACATGTTCATGTGTTCCCTTTATTGGTTATTACTCCCATTGTGTTAGACTATTATGTTGCCTCACAAGATGTCTACTTGCTCTATTGTATATTTATATGTATGTATTTACTTGGAATATGTATCGGTCCTTAAGTTGAATTTTTCCACATTCTTCCTTGGTTCCGCATTCATGTATACCTTGTCTTTGATATTAGTTGGTGAGCATTTGGCTATCATATAGAGTTCAAATCTATTGGCTGAAAGTTATATTTCTTCACTTCGTATGAGCTTCAATATTAGATGTTAAAAATGTGTACTGAGTCATCGAAGAAGTATTATGTTGGTGTCACATTTGCTTCCCACGTCATTGTCATTATCGTTAGTCCATATTCGTATGTCTTCTACTACTGGTTCATAGTTCAAACTATAAACAATGATTATGACCACCAAAGCATCAATCCCAAATGAGTTATTATCAACAAAATAACAATCTCAAAAGAGTTATGACTATCCAAAGTACAAAGTCTCAGAAGAGTTATGAACATCAAAGCAACAATCTCAAAGATAAAAAAAATCTAAGTGAAGAAATTTGTATAATTATAGGTGGCATCCCAGGTCAAAGCCTAGCATGGGTCGATCCCAATTGGTATAGAAGGGTGGCAGCTCAGGGGCGAAAGCCTAGCATGGGCCGATCCCGATTGGTGTAAGAGGGTGGCAGCTCAGGGGCGAAATCCTAGCATGAACCGATCCCAATTGGTATGGAAGGGTGGCAGCTCAGGGGCGAAAGCCTAGCATGGGCCGATGCCAATTTGACGAATTATGAGTAAAACATCCTAGGGGTTAAAATGCCTAGCATGGGTCATCCTCTCCTACCACTGATCAGCTGGTCATTTCTATCATATGATCTACAAAAATTATGCCTCATAGAAAAAAGTAGAGAAAAGAATGTAACATACACAATTCCACAAGTATAAGCAAAGGTGGTCTCTAATCCTTATCTATATATGGTTTTATTATGCCTTACATATTCAATACATTCTTTCGTAATGACGTACCTTATTGGGGCACTGCATTTCATGCTATGCATACAAGTATTGAAAAGTAGATCTTCCCAATAGAAGTACATGATACTCAGCTGTTGTTGGTGGGATCCACATTGATTCGGCGCTTTGCCGAGCCTTTACTATGCGTATTTTCAAAGCATAGATTCCAATAGAGGCTTTGTAGACATTGTAAAGCTATCATATGAATTCATATATTTTACTTGTCACATGTATTGGTTTAACTAGTCAACATGTGTTGTATATAAAGTTTTTCATCGATAATCTTCATAATATTTTACTTTCTCATCATAGGTTACTTGTAAAGCATGTATTCATAGGGTACTTGTCCGCCTCACCTAGGGTTGGGGTGTGACATTGGTCATATGAATGAATCATCACTATCCGCCCGTTTTGCTCCGATTAGATCCATATTTTTCCAACATAAAAGGTTTGGTTCTCTAAGCTTAGAAGTTCTCCACATATCTACTGACATACTAAGTTCCCAACAAAAGTACATTCACTCCTTGCAAATATAGGATTAATGCAAGTGTTAACAAGACTAAGCATTGATCTCAGCTTGTGTTGTTGCCTAAATGGATCATTTCTCTTCCATTGTTCTCTTTTTTACACAATAAGGAAAATTTGCTTCCTTCTTCCCCTTCAAATTTGGGAGGGTTGCATATCTCTTGACTTTTACCTTTTTATTTTATAAAAAAATTTCAGCACTCACTACCATTCTTGTGATCAAGCCAACCAAAAGTGTGTCAAATGTTTTTATAATTTTGCTCCTCAAGCTTGTAGTTTCTTATATCCTTCAAGTGGCAGTGTACCTCTTGATGTTGGTATTGTGAAATTTACAGATCCAAGAATCGACCATGTTAGAATTCTAAAAGTGAAGAGGTTGATCTAGAATCGATAAAGAGAATCTAAGGGCTAACTACAACCTAATCATCATTATAAGAAAAAAAAATCTAACTCAACTAAGTTGAAAACCATTATTAATTGCACTCAATCTTTCTTTGGAGTAAATCGTGAAACATATAGTGAGCATGAAATTGGCAAATCAAATACCTATATTTTATTTTTTAAACAACTTATAAAATATCAATTATCCACTCCATCATATAGGGAGGTAAACATGGGAAACCAATAGAATCATAAAGCAGATAGCAATCACTACTCAAGTTAGAGATTCAATGGTCGGCTGAATCTGTTAAAAAGTAAAGAGATGTTTCAGGTGAGAAAATGACAAAAATAGTCCATTAACTATAAGAGTAGGCCTAAAATGGTTCCTTAACTATACACTTGATGGATATGGTCCTTTAACTATTCAAAATTTTGTCAGCTTTGGTTCCTTAACTATATACTTATCGGTTTTAGTCCCTTAACTGTAAAATTACCAATTTTAATCCTTTAAGTATTCAAAAACTTATCATGTTTGAACTTTTTCCATTTTTTATATAAATAACTTAGATTTATACTAACAAAATATATTTCTTGAGAATAGAATCTTTTAACAATTTTTAATGTTGTTTCTCTCTCTCTGCTTCATTTTCTTCAAATTAATCTTATGACAAGAATCTTTACCTTAATGGTCAAAATAAAATTCACGAGCAAAGAAAATATAAGTCATAATTTTATTCAACAGAGAGTAAAATGAAGCATATATATTGCTACTAATGACTTGAATATGCTAAACTTTAATATAAAAAGAAAAAATTTATTCCCCATTAAATTTAAAGTTTGTACTCCAACGACTTCGTTGAACAGAATTTGTTTAATTTTTTCAGAAATTGAAATTTATAAAATGGTACATTTTTAATTTTCTAAAATTATTTTTGAATAAATCAATTTATCATTCTATTCATTTTATTTTATGTAAAGAATTTGAGTAAATTAAACAAAATTCACACTAATTAAAATATTCAACTTCAAGTCGTTAACAACAATTATATGTTTAATTTTTATCCTCAATTGAATAAAATTAGAAATTATATCTTGTTTCCTCGTTAATTTTATTTTGAAACGTAGACGTTATTGTTTTTTTTTATAACAGTAGTTTGAAGAAAAAAGGGCGAATATAGAGAAACAACTTTAAAAATGGGTTAAAAACTTTATGTCAAGAATATTTCTGTTAATATAAACCTAAGTTATTTGTACTAAAGAAATGGACAAAGACCAAATTTGATATGTTTTTGAATACTTAAAGACTAAAATCGATAACTTTATAGTTAAGGGACTAAAATCGGTAAGTGTATAGTTAAGAAACCAAAGCTGGTAAGTTTTTTAATAGTTAAGGGACTATATATGTTAAGTATATATTTAAGGGACCATTTTAAACCTACTCCTATAGTTAAGGAACTATTTATGTCATTTTCTCTATTTCAGATGCTGGGTTTATTTATTTTTTTACAAATTTGGAAACGTGTGGAGCGGAATTCATTTTTTCCAATCAATGTATAAAATGGAGACTCAAATATACAAAATTAGAATAACAAACACATATGGAAAAGAAATGATCCCCAAATGAGAGGACAAATATATAACCGGGGGGGGNGACTCACCCAGCAAATGGATTGATAGAAGAAACATAAAAAAATTTCTGCAGGTATTTTTCATAGAGTATAAAGGTAATACGCAGATAGAAAAATCTGAGGATTTATGGATGTTGAAACAAACAGCAACCAAAAACGACTTCAACAAGGAAAATAGTAGCACCCAAGATACATATGCATTGAAAAGATGGAAATTGCAATTGCGCCTGCGTGGCTTACTAAATAAAAAAGCATCTACAAATTTAATGATTAAAGTTACGAAACTACCTTGATTTTCCAAAGAAACTCCCACTTATTTACAATTATTACTAGTTATTGGAACATGCATTTGTGTGTGTATATATATATATATATATATATATATATATATGTATATATATACGTATATGTGTGTATATATATATATATATATATATATATATATATATATATAATATAAGATAAGATCACCCTCACTTCCTTAAGATTTCTCTAGGTAAGACATGAAGAGACCATCCTTCATGCCCCCTTCACACCTTAACTAGGCAACCCTTAAAATACTCTAGATAAGTACTTATTCTTTTATATAATCTCTAACTTAAGTTACCATCTTCATTAATTCGCTTAAGAGACATTCAACATATAAGGACATTCAAGTAATGGTTCAGAGAAGACCTAGGGACTCACTTACTAATATTTTTAAAGCCTAATCGTGCAATCCTTAGGTAGCGTCCCATACCACTACCTAAATATCATACAACTTCTGCAATACTAATAGGTATCCCATATGATAAGAATAGGCAATAACCGATATAGACCAGACTAGCTACCCATGGAATCCGGAGTCATAAATCTACTCCGATGGAGGGTGTTCTACTTGCACATGGTAGAACTATGACACATCCCATGTAGTGTCATATTATATAGAGAAACTTCCCATAAATTACTCACTCGGTGCTAGACTTTGTTTTCATAGAATATTTCACATAAAGGATCACATGAAGAGGTTCCATATCTAGTTCATAACCCAATCACCTTTCACCTTACAAACGAGGGTCCACTAAGGCTACCTACAATGTCTAAGGGGATGGATCAATGACTTTCGTCAGGATGATTTCATATCGTTCCAGCCAACCAACCTTAAGTCCACCATTCACACAAGAAGGATACCACTACGACTTTTAACTTCAAGGATATCATAACTCTCAACTAGGTTGAAGGTTCCACATAACTTGACATTCTCACTATGTTCAAGGCCACATGCCCATTACATATTCAAGACTAAGGAGCTTTAGCATACTAAGCCAAGGATCTCACATTTACATTCAATAGGTATCAAGTAAGGGACACAAGTTCACCAAAACAAGACACATCATTACTTCACTTTATCACATATATCATATCACATAAAGAAACACATAGGCACAACCAAGTCAACTACACAAACCATCAAAATATATCAAGTAATTGCCGCCAAGGCTATGTTCATCATAATATATAAAGTAACGCCGACTAAGCCACATAATTCACAAGTAAAGCACATAACACCGCCACCAAAAGTGGATCATACCAATCACAACATAATTCAAGACCTACATTGCATAATATAAAGAGAATTCGGGGAACATATCACTAATCCATTTTCAACACCTTAATCATAGCTAAATTATCCAACACAATGCCCAAAGGCCCTTACCCATGACCATGATCACTAATTCAATTCAACACTTACAATTGACAATGAATCAAAGGTATTCAATATAGATTTATGAATTTATGTCAGCATACTAACAATTTTAACATGATTCTAGCATATATCCCTACTCAAACTACATAAGAATTCAATAGTATAGTGACGTGATCACTTCACCCATAAAATAGTCAAACCTAGGATTGCATGGTTTTCATGTGTTCATAGAGTTTTTAGGTTAAAGTCATCAAATTAACATCAATTCAATCATAATACAATGATTCAAAACGTTTTATGCCAGAACCCTTGGCTAGATTACAAAATTGGAGACTTCATGGTTTGATCATCTTTGAAAAATCATTCAAATTGACTCCTTGAAGAAAAAGATTTCAAGGATGAAGAACCATAACTTAATTGTGATGAAAACCCCACAAGATTGATAGAGAAAAACTTGAGAAATCTATCTTCTTCCTTGGAGCTTCCAAGCTTCAACAATGGAGGTTTTGGAGAGAAGAATGAAGAGGTTTTGTTTTGAGTTGAGGGTTTATATTTGATTGGTGAGTTTAAGGGTATATAAAGACTCAATAAATGTCAATAATTAATCCCCAAATTACCCAAAATACCCCTGCACTTGTTGGACAATTTAACCAATTCAAATTTGACTTAAAAAACAACGCGGCTAAATCTGAGATTTAACTGCTCGCGGAGGAACTTTCAAATATCGTTTCTTGAAAATTTTGATAAATAATGGTTTGTGACATCCCCGCATCGCAGGGCAAGAATATTTGCCCACTGCGTGTTAGCTACGCGACGCGCAACCACCACCATATTCTGGCTGGCGCGAGTCTGTCCCATGTTTGGGTCTTCTTTGGGGACCCTTTGGCTGGTCCCCGGGGCATCGTTCTCAGAAGTTTCGACCCCTTACATGTCAGGATACGCATAGGAACCATCGATATTCAATTTCATCCTCAAACGATCCCCCAAAACATAACTACAAAACACTACGACACACTAGTTCAACTTCAACTAGTTTCCGAACGTCTAGGACGTTTGACCTCCAAATACTTCCTAAATTTATATACAACCTAAGAACACTATTATTAACTATTTTATGACTTTAATACATCATGAAACCCATGTTAGCTTCTGTTTCAACCTAGCTCATTTTGAGGGTGTAAAAATACTCCCTCACTTGGAAGCATTCGTCCTCGAATGACACTTGATTTATTTTAGACACTATCAATAGTTACGAAACTCAAAACTAGAAGCATATAACCATCCCATACAATATACAATACACACCTATAGGAGAAACATCAATTTAATATAATCAAGAGACTCACAACTCAACAAGAAGCTAAAAACAAATCTATGACTCATCATGTCATAATACTCACATTCTTCATTTCAAATGGCATGAACTCCTTTTACATTCATTATCATGATGATATACATATATTCTATACACATTACAACAATTTTCAACCAAGGAACAATTTAGTCAATTTCCAAAACATTTACAGTAAGCTGCCAGCGAACATGCTTCAAAATTTCAAAAATGCAACTTTTAGACAATTGATGATAAAAATATGATAGTATGATAAACCATATAAACTCAATTTACAACATAATCATAAATTCATGAAATGCACAATCCAAGGAATCAATGATATTCAATTCCAAAAAGACTCATACACATAATGCAACATGCTACTATGACCATCTAGCTCCTCTACTAACCATACTCCCCCACTAAGAAGGAACTCATAAAACAAAAGAGAGAATACTATAACTTACCATCATCATCATCATCATCAACCGACTTTGATCCTCTAGCCTGAAGTGCATAGAAGCATTCCTCTTTGGAATATCATCACCCGGAACACTTGGAGGAACTTGCTTACGTTCCTTTCCTCTAGCCGAAATAGTAGGACAATCCCTCACCTTATGTACTCCTTACCACATCCAAAATAATTACCGGTGCCACTAGACATTTCACATAGTGCCTTTTTAAACAAGTGACACAAGTAGACTTATCATTTTGAGAACCACTACCCTTCTCAAGTTTGACCTTTAGAGTACTAGGTCCATCTTGAATTGGAGCTCTCTTCTTGAACCTATGTTGGTTTTGCTCAGCTTTTGCACCGCTCTTCAAGTTTCTAGCAATTCTACCAAGTTTAAAATTCTCAATGGATTTAGCATACACCATGAGTCTAGACAAATTCATGTCATTGTGGAGCATGGTCCTACGACACTCTACTTTCACAAGGTCGGCAACACCGGTCACAAACCTACTCATCTCATCCCTAGGGTTAGACACCAAGGATGGAGCATACCCGGACAACATAGTGAAATTCAAGGAATACTCCTTAACACTCATATTGCCTGGCTTGAGGTTAATGAACTCTTCAACCTTCACCTCCCTCTTCTCACGGGAAAGTACTTTCCTAAGAAAGCCTCCTTAAACTCCTCCACTCTATAGGACCCGACTCAACCAAACTATTATCTTTCCATTGAGTTTACCACACTTGACCAACCT
This sequence comes from Solanum pennellii, assembly GCF_001406875.1. Lineage (NCBI taxonomy): Eukaryota > Viridiplantae > Streptophyta > Magnoliopsida > Solanales > Solanaceae > Solanum > Solanum pennellii. Next base: position 14,973,735 of record NC_028638.1, on the reverse strand, counting down.
CCCTCAATTGGTACGAAGCTAAATCTTCCTTCTCCCTAGAAGTCACCCTCATGGCAGTCAAAACCTTATAGACACAATCTAGGAACTCTTGGGGATCTTTTCCCACCTTAGAACCAAGAAAGATAGGAGGATTCATCCTCACAAAATCTCTCAATCTAGATGTCTTAGTACTCTCCACTGCATTCACTCTAGGCTCAAAACCCCTATTCACATGAGTAGTCATGGCTCGGGATAAAACAAGTATAGCCTCTCTAATCTCCCCATTAGTCATTTCTAGGAAAACCACCGAAACATCATTACCTCCTTCCACAATAGGGACTTGATCACCTTGATCGCCTTGAGCACATTGAAGAACTTTCTTAACTTGTGTCACTTTCCCACCTCGGGGAGCAAGTCCCTCATTCACATCATTCTCTTCAACTCTCTTAGCTGGTGTTCTCCTCGTATTCATCTCCTATAACACACGGAAAACCATAAAAAATAACACTCATAAATTTTAATCTCTACGACACGACATAGGAGTAGAAAAGAAGAGAAACTATATTGTTCTATAGCCTCTCGCCCATACATGTGTCGCGACTTACACCGATGAACGAGAGTCTACTAGACGTGACTTGATGAGACTTTTGCATTCCTAAGACCTCTTTCATAACCTATGTTGTGATACCAAATTTGTAACCACCCGAGAGTACCCCATAGAAGTTAGGTCAATCTTCGAGTCGATACACGGCGTACTTGACCTCTCGGATGTCTTGTACAAGCCTTTTCGTAGCATTCATTGCATAAATATATATATGAAAAGTAGTGCAAAATTAGAACTTTTCATAACATTCGAATAGTCTTTCAAAATCTCTTTCATATGAAACCAAAGAAAATACTAAGTCTCATATCATCAAATCTTCGACTCAAAATTGACTTGGGACACGACCCATACAATCGAAATATAGTACTACTAAGTCTATTACAATGCTTTAACGAAAGAACTCTAAGATAGTGATGCCCTCGAGTCAAATGAGGACATACTTCAACCTTGCTTGAAAGATTGTATAATCCAAGCTTTGCTCCCAAAAGCACCTTTACCTATGAGTAACTTTAGAGATAAACAAAATCATGGAATTAGTATAAACACATGTACAAAGTATGACTGAATGCATAAAATCATGATAACGAACATTTAATGGAAACATACTCTTTTTGATTAAAACTTCTTATCATGAACATAAACACAACATTTAACACCTTAGAAACATATAAGATATCACATAAGCATTTTATCAAACTTTAAGAAATGTTATAGTGAACAAAACTCAACTTCACAGTGAACTCTTTTCGCATACAACCCTCTCACTAAAGGCTATCCTAAGACTCACTTAAATAAGACAAAGAGACACCGCCCATACACTCTTTCTAAGCACACCTAAATGATCTTTAGGGCTACCTATAATAAGACAAATAAACTTACAGTACACCAAAACACATAACATGAGATCCTCCTACCAAAAGTGAATCTAAGGCTCACTTCATTATCAACCTTCCAATCTAGAGTTATCCTTAAGATTTCTCTAAGTAAGACATGAAGAGACCATATTTCATGCCCCCTTCACACCTTAACTAGGTGACCGTTAAACTACTCTAGATAAGTACTTATTCATTTACATAGTCTATAACTTAAGTCACCATCTTCATTAATTCTCTTAAGAGATATTAAACATATAAGGACATTCAAGTAATGGTCTTGGAAAAAATCTTGGGAATCACTTAATAATATCTTCAAAACCTAATCGTGCAATGCTTAGATAGTGTCTCCTACCACTACCAAAACTTCATAGAACTTCTCCAATACTAATAACTATCCCACATTATGAGAATAGGCAATAACAGACATAGACCATACAAGATACGCATGTAATACGGAGTCATAAACCTACTCCGATGGAGGGTGTTCTACTTGACAATGGTAGAATTAGGACACATCCCATGTAGGTACATGGTTAAGGAATATGAAGGATTTCTTGTTCTAAAATGTAATATTATATAGAGCAACTTCCCAAACCATATTCACTCGGTGCTAGCCTTTGTTCTGATAAGTTATTTCACATAAAGGATCACATGAAGAGGTTCCATATCTAGTTCTTAACCTAATGACATTTCACCATACCAAAGCGAGTCCACTAACCCTACGTACAACGGCTAAGAGGATAGCTCAATGACTTTCCTTATGATGATTTCATGCTGTTCCAACCAACCTACACTAAGTCCACCAATTACACAAGAAGGATACCGTTACGACTTTCAACTTCAAGGATATCATAACATCTCAAATAGGTTGAGGGTTCCACATAACTTGACCTTCTTACTATGTTCAAGGCCACATGCCCATTACATATTCAAGACTAAGGAGCTTTAGCATACTAAGTCAAGGATCTCACATTTACATTCAATAGGTATCAAGTAAGGGACACAAGTCCACCAAAATAAGACACATCATTACTTCACTTTATCACATATATCATATCACATAAAGAAACACATAGGAAAAACCAAGTCAACAACACAAACCATCATAATACATCAAGTAAATACCGACAAGGCCATGTTCATCATAATACATAAACTAACGCCGACGAGGCCACATAATTCACAAGTAAAGCACACAATACTGCCACCAAAAGTGGACCCTACCAGTAACAACATAATTGAAGAACTACATTTAATAATATAAAGAGAATTAGGGCAACGTACTACCAATCCATTTTCACCACCTCAATCCATAGCTAAATTATCCAACACAATGCCCAAAGGCCCTTACCCATGACCATGATCACCAATTCAATTCAACACTTACAATAGACAATGAATTAAAGGTAATTTAACATAGATTTATGAATTTAGGCAGCATACTAACAATTCTAACATGATTCTAGAATAATTCAATAGGCCTACTCAAACTACATAAGAATTCAATAGTATAGAGACATGATCACTTCACCCATAAAATAGTCAAAGCTAGGATTGCATGATTTGCATGTGTTCATACAGTTTCTAGGTTAAAATCATCAAACTAACATCAATTCAATCATAATACAATGATAAAAAAACGTTTTATGTAAGAACCCATGGTTAGATCACAAAATTAGAGAATTCATGTTCTTATCATCTTTGAAAATCATTTGAATTGACTCATTGAAGAAAGAGATTTCAAGGATGAAGAACCAAACCTTAATTGTGATGAAAAGCCCACAATATTTATGGATAAAAACTTGAGATATCTATTTTCTTTCTTGAAGCTCCCAAGCTTCAACAATGGAGGTTTTGGAGAGAAAAATGGAGAGGTTTTTTTTTTGAGTTGAGGGTTTAGCTTTGATTGGTGAGTTTAGGGGTATAAAAAGACTCAATAACCAATAATAAGCTATTCGCAAATTACCCAAAATACCCATGCACTTATTGGACAACTTAACCAATTCAAATTTGACATAAAACTAACGCGGCCAAAACAAGGAGTAAATTGCGCGTCGCGGAGGCACTTTTAAATCTTGTTTCTGGAAAATTTCAAGACATAATGGTTGGTGGCTGTCCCTCTTCACAGGGAAAGAATTTTTCCCACTGCGTGACGCACAGCCACCACCATATTCTGGCTGGCGCGGAAACTTGGCTATCCCATGTTTGGGTCCTTTTTGGGGACCCTTTGGCTGGTCCTGGGGCGTCGTTCTTGGATGTTTTGACCCTTTATATGGTAGTCTAAGCATAGGAATCATATATACTCAATTTCACCCTCAAACCATCTCCCAAAATAACACTACAAAACACTACAACACACTAGTTCATCTTCGACTAGTTTCAGAACGTCTTGGACATTCTTGGACGTTTGACCTCCAAACACTTACAAACTTTATATACTATCTAAGAGCACTATTTTTAAATATTTTATGACTTTAAAACATCATAACACCCATCTTGGGATCTAGTTCAACCTAGCTCATTTTGAGGGTGTAACAAGCGCTGAAAATCGTTCTGCAAGCAAAATAAAGAAAAGAAAAATGTGATTTTACTAACGAATCGTTGTGATTACGATTCCGTTGTTCTCTTGATTCTCTCTCCTAAGTTTCCCTGTGATTTGAGGGCCTTCAACAGTGTATTTCTTGAATTGTTGGATGAAGTATACCTCCTTGAGATGTTGTCGATCTCCGGGACGTCGTAAAGCTCTTCGTCGTTTCAAGTCGATCTCCAGGAAGAAGTCTGTTGACCACTCATTTGAAGAGCTTTGAGGTTGATGTTGTAGCTTTCTCCAATTTATTGAATGCTTGTCGAAGAATTTTATTTATCCCCTAGGATGTCATGAACATCCCCTATTTATAGTTGTAGGGGATAGACATGGTTGCATATGATTGGCCCAAAGATGTCATTTTGACACTTGGCATGTTGTGATTGGTTCTTGTACTTGACTATACCAATACCTCATTTGGACATGTGGCGTCACCTTGTTGGTCTTGGATGCCTAATCCTGTGACACGAGGCATGCATTTGGGCTTCAAGGTGAAATGAACCTTGGATTTGAATTTAATAAGATGGATTTTTTTGTATATCCAAAAATAATTATTCATACCGAATGAACATGGATTTAATTCAAATTTTATATGAATTTTATCCAATACAATTTATGTTTCTATAAATGCCTGTTTTTTTGAACATGGATTTAATTCAAATCAGTCTTGCCGAATTTGACGACGAGAGTTAAAGTCTTCATGAATGTGTATTCATTTTTTTGAGACTGCTATGCATATAGGATTTTCGAATTTGACGACCAGATTTGGAGTCCATGAATGCAATGTTGAGACTTCAAGAGTATTTGTTTCTTGTCATCGTATTCTTACTAGGCCACCAAAAATGATTTTCTTGTATTGATCTAAATCTCATATTTTTTAAAAACCCTTCTTGCTCGACAACAATATGGACCCTCTATATCAATTTCAAATAGATAGGTCTAGTGGGTAGTAACGTTATCTTTTGTGTGTGTGGTGTTCCTTGCAAGGTGGGGAAAAATAAACAAAATTTATTGGATTTTGTTACAAATAAAAATAATATCAACTTTACTTTATCCAAGTCAATGAAGATAATCTTTTTCCTTAAATCTTTGGTTCATCCTTCCATATTGCCGTGGCTTCAAAATGGACATGAAATATCTCAATCCAAATTAGATTTTGATTTTCCAAATTCACCTTATTATGGCTTGTGGAAGAATTATAAAGCTTTCACAAGAATCCCTATATAATCCCCTCGAATGCATAAAGAATTTCATCACACAAAATTCTAGATGCTACAAACAAGTTTTAAGGACCCCAAAATGCATTAGGTCAAAATAGAGCCTATCATGTGTATAATGACGTTATGAGGTCTTAAAATGACTAAAACTAGTGTTAAGATGCAGTATATAGAGTTTGGAAAATTTTAGAGGTGAAACGTTCGAGAACGTCCGATGATGTAAGGTGTATTTCATGGCATAGCTTGAGATAGGTTTCTCATGGTAGCTTAGGGTTGAGGATACGTGCTCCCCTATGGTATATATTGCATCTACATGATTGGTTGTGAGGTGGCTTGGATGGTTCTATCCTTAGTTTGCTTGGTTAGTATGATTAGATGCTTTCCATTATAGTACGTCTATTTTGATAGTATGTTGAGCTTAATAGACAAGTCTTAAAGATAAGTTAGCTTGGATTAGGTTAGTCTATAGGATTACTTAGTATGGATGGTAGTATGGGATGCAATTCATACATGACACAAGTATGACTTAAAGCTACCTATGACATGAACCCTATGTGGTGTATGTTTAGCTTGTGTAGTGTCTATGGTTTCTTTCCATGACATGATTGACTTAAGACGATATTTCCTTGTCAATAATAAGTAGGTCTAATAGTTACATCAAATATTGATGAAAGTGAATAGGGTGACCTCAAGATATGCTTAGTGTGTGAGGTAGAATGGGATGTTTCACATGCATTGCACATGTATGCTTTAAGGTGGCCTAAAGGAATATTTATCATATGATTATGGTGAAACCTAAGTCTTAATTATGAATCTTGATTATGATCAAGAATGACCAAATAGAGGAACTTAGCTTTGGTAGTAATATGAGATGCTACCTTAGCCTTGCACAAGTATAGTTGGAGGTGGCTTGTGAAGTAATTTATTTGAGTAAGAAAGACAATGAGTTAAGTATGAAATTCTTTATGATGCTTTAGTATGCTTATGGTATTCATGTTATGCTTATGCCTTTTATCTCTTACGATTATGTCTATTATTGACTAACCCTTTGAGATATCTTATGTTTGGTATGACAGTTTCATACTTAGTACATTTCGTAGTAACTCATATTTTGCCTAAATTCTAATCCAATATAGGGTCTTGGGGAGATCGAGTTGCTTTGAAGATTTTCCAAGGCTTCTGAGAAGTGAAGATTGGTGAGTCCTCATAGCATTAGAGGACACCACCCATATGTTCTTTAATATGTTAGACTTTTGTGGGATGTGTGATGTCCCACCACAATTTCAGTCTGGTTCTGCGTCCAAATAGGGGCAGATCGTTCTAGAGTTATGTGGAGAACTCTAGAACATTTTGGAAGCCTCAAGAAGGCTACAGAAGGTCCCAAAGTAGTGTAGAATTCTCTAGAAAGGAGACCAAATTGTAAATATTTTAGAGACTTGTAAAGTAAATATTAATTGCACTTTAGTCCCTAGGAAGTAGTATAAATAGAGTTGCCCCTCATTTGCAAAGGCACCAAGCAACTTGTTAGCATTCTCCTAGCATAATACAAAGCCTTCTTCCAAAGTTCTCTTTTGTTCTTTCTAAGTTCTTTTTTCAAGCATTCTCTTAGCGATCTAAGTCTTAAAGTCTTCTTTGAGCTTACAACACCTTGAAAGATTAATGAGTAAGTTGTCGAGGGCCACACAGAACTTTAGCAAATACTCTAAGCCTATGAAAACGTGGTACCAGAGCTAGGTTTGATACTAAGGTAATGACTACTAAAGGAGACGAAAACGACGCTAGCACAACCAATGTCCGTATGGATGGTGGTAAGAAGAACCGAAAGGGCAAGAAACATCAAAAGGGTAGTGAGGAGGTGCTTCCCGAACTAATGCCTAGCGAGGCGCTAACATTTCATCCACCCTCGACTGCCGAAACAAGTGACGATGAATTGGGAGAAGACGCCATAGAAGTCACCGCTGGAGAAGAATGGGTCGCAAGGATGAAAGTGGCAAGGTAGGCCGTAGAGATATTAGGCTGGTGCATGAACGTGGCAGACGATAAAGTCAAGACCCTTGAGGACTTCACCCTTTAGGAGACCGAGAACATCCGTAAGGAGTTGGAGGGTCATCAGTGGGCCGAGTTCGAGATGAAGGAGGCCGTCACTTCCTTAGAGTGTCGGCTTATGGACGCGCTTAGAATGATCGAGACGCTGAAGGCCGAATTGAAAACACTCAAGGAATATGTGGAGGTTGGAGGATCTACATCGCCCGACCGTGATAGGGAGGCCAGGGTCGAGGATCCCAAGCCACCTATATTCAAAGGCGTCCGTGACACTCAAGAGATGGAAAAGGTTCTATGGCACTTGAAGAATTACTTCAAGTGTAGTCGGATGAGAAGCAATGAGAATAAGATCAACAATTCTGTGTTGTATTTGTCCGAGATGGCGATGCTATTGTGGAGACGCAAAGAGGTTGAGATCGGGAAGGGGACGTGCACCATTTACACGTGGGAGCAATTCCACGAATAATTCAAGAAAGCCTTCTTCCATAATAACGTCGTGTACGATATTAAGTGCATGTTTCGGGAACTGAAGCAAACGGGAAGAATTTGGGCGTATGTGAAGGAGTTCACAACTCTAACACTTCAAATTCCCTACCTCACAGACGAGTTGGAGCGGTGATAGGTCAAGACCATAGACGAAGCCATCACACAAGCCAAGTCCTTGACGAACTTCAAGCATGAACGACATGACAAAATGATGGGCAGGGACGCAAGAAGTATTCATGCCAAAGGTGTGGGAGACCGTAGCCGAGGCAAGGAGCAGCAGGCACACCCCAAGCAGCACGACCCCCACAAGCCGGACAACAAGCAGTTTGGGCGCCAGAATTACACGAATAAGCGGGCACAGACCAACAAAGAAGATGGCTTCTACATATGTGATGGACCGCACGGGTATGATAGGTTCCCGAGATAAAGAACCTTGGTGCCTTCCTACGTGAACAGAAGGAGAATGACGCACAAGAGCAAGGGCAGGATGCAGGAACGACGCAGTTGGGCATGGTTGGATTGTACGGTGCTATAGCCAAGCATACTGAGAATCCAGGAGACTTCAACATGCAGTATGTAGACATCTCCATAAATGGACGTCTAGCTCGGGCCATGGTAGAATCCAGGACCGAAGCAAACATCATTACCAAGACGGCAACAGAGAGGTTAGGGATGAACTATGTGCCAAGCAACACCTGCCTCAAGACTATCAACGTCCCACAGACTCCCATGTGTGGGGTCGCTCAAGGAGTAAGCATCATACTGGGAAAGTGGCAGGGAAAGACAAACTTTACCGTAGCTCCTCTAGATATATTTGATATCATCCTCGGGCAAGAGTTCTTCCATCACTTCTACATAATGATTGACCCGTACCTCTAACGACTTATGGTCATGGAGAGGGAAAGGTCATGCATGATACCTTTTGTTAAGGTGCCGAATAAGGAAGGACACACCCACTTATCGGCCATGCATATTGTGAAGGGCCGAAATAAAGGAGAACCAATGTTCCTGGCTACCATTGCAAGTTTGGGAGAAAACAATGGTACTGTGGAGTCCTTGCCACCGCTTATAGAGAAAGTCCTTGAGGATAACAAGGATGTGATGTCGAACGAGCTGCCGAAGACTTTACTCCAAGGCGCGAAACAGATCACAAGATAGAGTTGGAGGTTGGATCTATTCCACCCACACATGCACTTTACCGTATGACTCCACCCGAGTTAGAGGAGCTAAGGAAGCAGTTGAAGGAGCTCCTCGAGACCGGTCACATCCGTCCATCCAAGGCACCTTATGGGGCACCAGTGCTGCTCAAGAAGAAGAGAGACGGATCGTTGCGCTTATGCATCGACTATCGGGTGCTTAATAAGGTCACAATTAAGAACAAATATCCTATCCTGCATTGTATATTTGTTCGATAGACTTGGGTAGGCCAAGTACTTCACCAACATGGATCTCCGGAAAGGCTACTACCAAGTGCGCATCGCAGAGGGGAATGAGCCAAAGACAACGTGCGTGACTAGATACGGAGCATGCGAGTGGTTGTGATGCCTTTCGGCTTAACCAACGCACCTGCCACCTTTAGCATGCTGATGAACTAAATATTCCATCCCTACTAGGACCAGTTTGTGGTGGTATACTTGGATGACATAGTCATCTATAGCAACACCTTAGAGGAGCACGTGGAGCACTTGATGAAAGTCTTCCATGTCTTACGAGAGAACCAATTCTATTTCAAGCGGGAGAAGTGTCATAGTGCTCATATGATTATGGTGAAACCTAAGTCTAAATTATGAAGGTGGATTATGATCAAGAATGACCAAAGATACTTCAGATAACATCAAGACTTATGATGCTATCTTTGCTTCAATGTTCACATATGACCACAATGAAAATGTTCTCCAAACCTTTTGCGAGAATTGGTGTTCATCCACCATTACGGTCTCTACATTCGTCAGAGAGTTTTCTATTTCTTTATGGGATTTGATAACCATTGGAGGTCTTCCTGTTCATGGTTCTTTTTATGATGAAGTTATTAAGCTAAGGATTTTACACATGTAGTATCAAGGGAAGTCTTTTCTCTTAATAAGTTGTTCCTTCTTGTTTTCAGCGTTCAACCGACTTACCAATGGTGCCATCAACAAAGTCTCTTTTCGAGAATGGACAAAGTTTTGGTTAGGAGGCCGAGAAAATATTCCAATCCTTCACCAAGGATGTCTAAGAATCGTACAAAACCAAGGATGAATCATGAATCTTATGGAAATATTGACATGAGCTTTTTGCCTCGAACCCGAGAAGAGAATGCTCCTTTTGTCAAGCTAGGCGTAGAAGCATCATTCAGAGATGAGACTTATCTGGCGGCTTTTCTCGCATGTTAGTTTTGCAAGTTTGTTCTTTCTAACAAGAAAGTTGATTGTATTTGTGCTAGTGTCTTCAAAGTCGCAAGCTTCATGGCACATCGAGAAATATTTTCTTTGGCAGTGTCGGTCCTACCAAACGTCTATCATTCCCTCATCAATATATCCACTTCTTCAAACTTGGGTGCTTGTAATATATTATTGCCACTCTATTATGTATATGGATGGATAAGTGAGTATTTTGAGACCTACTTCTATGTTACTCATCCTCAACGAGGTGTGCATATATGGAAGATTAAATTTTGGGGGAAAGATAGCAAAATATTTTGACCTTGTTGACGCTCGCAAGTTATTTTAACAAGTGAATCTGCATGACCTCCACAATCTGGCCATGTTATAAGGAAAGGAGCTGCATATTGATGATAGTGGAAAATTATCCACTTACTGGAGCGATTTTATTATAGGTTTTCGTTCAAGTTTTGTCACCTTGAAGTTGAATAATGAAATGATTGTGGAGCCTTATAGTCCTCACCGATTCAGTCGACAATTTTGATATTGTCAAGACGTTCCTAGCGCACTCATAGAGCATCATTATGATGGTTCACTACTTGCTTTGGTGCAACTATGAGATTCATGTATTCATCTTAGGCTATCTTTGAAGATCATCATACCAATGCGTCCATCCAATAAGAGGTCTTTAATGACTCGTGAGTATTCAAATTAGTGGCCATCCCATCGAGATATTCTACTAAGACAAAGTACCCACAAAATTTTGAGAGGCCCAAAAAAAAGATGATGTCTTCTTACCAACCAAAGGATAACAATTTCAAGAAAAGCTTCGTCTGTATTTAAAGTCCAAGGCGACACAAAACACCCCTCCGTAATTTTTTAGAGTTTTTTTCCAAGTCTAAAAGTTTAAAGAGCAAGGCTATACATGTGGATAATGGAGCTAAGGGTCATTTATTGACTCCAAAGGTTTCCAAACTCACTGATAAAGAGGTGGTCGACGTAACTCTCAGGAGGAACAAACCTTCCAGCTCATCGAACAAAGGTGTTGTAAAGTTACTTGGCATTGCACCATCTTGCAGAAACACGTCAAAAACGTCCATTTCACTCCAAGAGATTGACATTAGCACTAGTGCACCTCTAGCTCCGATGAGAGCAATGTAAGCCAAGAGCTACATTGGAAGCGTTTGAAGAAAAAGCGTAAGGACTTGAACACTCAACAATGCGAGTTCGTTGAATTGGATTCCGTTAGTATTGATACTGCGATCTTGGAAGATGGTGCTGCTAGTTCTACAATGCCCTTGACAGAATTGGAACAACAGGTAAAAGTCACCTTTTGAATATTTCTCTAAACTTTCCTGCCATTCGTTTTTTTGATAGTTGGATATTAATTCTATTTTTTTTAATTATCCAGTTGGATCTTGGGGACATCCCTAGCGATATAAATGTATTTAAAGATTGTATCACATGTTCAGACTACCTCAATGTGGTGAAGATTTCTCACCTCCCTCTTGTTGAAGTTAAAAGTCAAGTCGCGAATGAGGTTCAACCAACAAAGCGGATGGTCCCTTTCCTTAAGAAGGTTGGAACTTTTAAAACATCTAAACTACTAATGTGGAGGTGTTTGAAACTTCACAAATTGGATGTTCAAATGTTTTCAAGGATTTGGTTCGCCCTTTGCTGGGAACTGCCTCTAATTTTGAATCACAAAGGACTATTTCTAGCTTCAAATTGTCTTATGTTTCTGGAATGTGACGCACCTTATCTGAGTGCATCACCCAATTCTCTGTTGAATCATCAGAGAACCTCAAAGGGTTGGAGGCAGGTGTTGCCTTGATTCTTAATTGGCTTTGAGAAGTTAAGATCATCAACCTTAATCCTTTAGAGGTTCTTCTTGAAGATTTTTTTAACAAACATAGAATTATGTGTTGCAAGGATGTCCACTTCTAAAATGATAACAAGGGATTCTCATCAAGAGTAGTTTTATGTTGCCCAACAAAGTGTTGATACCGCAAATGAGGAGAGAAATAATATGGAGAAACACTTGGAAGAGCTTCAAAAATTCCTTGCAAGAGATGAAAGGAGTCAAAAGTGTGGGCTTTAAAGAAGAAGAAAACCATCTCACTTATTAAGGATCATCAAAAGAGGTTGTCTGAAAATCAGGAGACTATCAATAACCGGGAAGATGAAATTCATGCCATTGAGAAAATCATTCCCTTGTTGAAATAGAAATAAAAGAACTAGATAAGATAAAGGAAGATGCCGAGAAGAGTCGTCACCAAATCCTTAGCGATAAGTTTTTTGCTTAGTCTTTTATCCCGCATAAGGACGTTCTTTCTCAATTTCATGTTCTATTGTGTGTGTTTTTCTTGCCTTTTTTTTTTTGGAACTTTATTATGATGTAATGATCATCCTTCTTGAATAAATAGAAGTAATGGTTTATTCTTCTTCTTAAGTTTTTCTTTTAATTCTCTATTTTGAGTGCCTTTCGTGTACTTTGTAACTTACTCCACATGCGCCGGACAACTTTCTCCAAAATTTCAGCTTTGAGCTCTTATGTTTAAAATTTGGTAACTCGTAGTAGGAACACTCAAATGACGAGTGTGTCATTTCATTAGAAAGATAACTCATACAAATACAATATATGTGAAATTCATGACTGAAAGATTTCCGCCTACTATTCCAAATGTTTTATCGGAAAAAATAATTTCGAAAAGAGTTCGTTTTATTTTTAGAGGTATTTTCGACTTTTAGGAGTCGCCTTTTTGAGAAAATTAAGAAAACTCATTCTCGAAACAACTTAAACAGAAAAATCGTTTTGAAAATATTTTAAGGGTTCGAGATTCCTATTAGCGTCTTAGGAAGGTTTCAAAAGAAAGTACCTAAGACGCTCCGCTAACTACGGTTTTCCGGCGATTAACTACTTGACTATTTTTATTCTAAAATTTGCGAATTTTTGAATTTCTCAAGATTTTTATCTAGGCAAACTTCACAAGTTTTTGAAATATTTATTGTTTAGAAGTTAGTTTTAAGTTTGACAAAATTGAAAGGCGTTTCGACGGGGTTGGAGTTATTCTAACCCTAAGTTAACGGCATTCGAGTAAAGAACGTAAGCAAATAACAAAGAGAGAGGGAGAGAGAGAGAGATTTTGGGTCCAGATTCGGGTTCTGTTCGCCTTGACCGAATCTTGGACCCAGCTGCTTTTGGGTATTTGACCCATTTTTGTACCTGTCCTAATCTAAACATACAAAATATATAGGAGAGTAAAAAAACAACAAGGGCTTATGCCCATTACAAAAATAATAATAATACGAAATATAAAATGAAGAAGTCTTCTAGTCCGTTTTGGATTTCTTCAAACTTCAGTCCTTGGAACTTCGAATCTATGCTCCGGATTTGGGTGGGAGACTCGATAAAAATTTGAGCCTTTACGGCTCAAAGAGTGTGTGCAAAAGATGGAAATGAAGTCCGTGGGACTCGCCGATAATTTCACATGCAAATAAAATGACAATAGATTAGCATCTGGAACAACGGACTAATAGCAAGCATTTCGAGCAAAATCGGGATAAGGATGAACCACTTAGAGACATGAATTAGAGGGGAAATAAATGACTAAAAAAACAAATCCGCATGATACTAAGAAAACAATTTCACCACAAATGAGATAAGAAAAGAAAACAAACAATGCATATACACATATGGATAAATCTGTCCAAAGCACATGAGGGTATACATCACTGCCATTATTAAACACAAGGTAGACATGCCATACTTAATCATATTGGAAACCCAGCGGGAAAAACGGGAGCATGTCATTATGCCAAGCCAAGTCCCAAGTTCGCAGGCCGAATTCGTACCAATGGCGAATTAAATGAAAACAAAACAAAACGGAACAAAGTATATAAAACAGAACGCAGTCCTATCCATGTATTTTCGCACGGGAATACAACATCCAAGATAGACTTTATTAAGAGATTCAAGTCATGGATATGATGCTTAACTTCTCAAATAAATAACAACATGCTTATCGCAGATGGGTCTTCGCAAAGGCATGAGACAGTGAAATAAGAAAACACGAGCATGGTAGAACAAGAAAGACTCATTACAAAGACAAGAGGACAGCAACGACTAGAACAGAACACTAGCTGACTTCATTAACACCAAACTCGAACCGGGCATGTAACGACCAACATGTAAACTAAAGCAACTTCCAATGTTCAAAAAAATGTACCCATAACCAACATGGTCGAGGGAGTTTAGCAGCAGGGAAAGAAGTAGAAATGGAATCGATGAATCACACAACTTAAACACACTACTGGTCATGATTTAAAGCATTTAGCAAAAATAAAACGAACTCAAACGAGGCAATCAACGAAAACCCATGAATCTTCAACAGTTTCTCCACTACACAGATCATCAGCAACCAAAACGACCCTAAGTACTAATACATAAGCAAATCACGCCATGACAAACTCGTAACCCACATATAAGCGGCACAGACGAGCAAACACAACAGAAACAAAATAACCGACGAAAGAAAAACAAACAGAAACATTACGCGAGACCTCGCAGATTAAGCCGGCAAACATGGGTGTAACATCTCATTATCACGGCAACTCAAACCGCACACTCGAACTCCATAAAGAAAATTAAATAGAAAAAGAAAGCTAGAAAGGGTACCTTCTTCGGAGCAGCGACAGGGACTGGTGAGCAGGGGAGCGACGACTTCACACGCCACTCGAACTCGAACGATGCTCGAACACAATGGAGTTTCTACCTTGGGCAACAATCTGTTGGATATAAGTGGATATAGGTGCTGGAACGAATGTAAAACCTCCCTATAACCGAGTCTAAACGAAACTTCTTCCAACCCAAAATACCTCTGTTCTTCTACACGGACAGAAAACAAACACAAAAATTTCTTCAAAATTTTCCCACCCAAGAATTTCTAACCACGAAATCTCTCTAGTTTAAGTGACAATAACAAAAGAGCTTCGGCCAACAATTTCTCAATCCTCAAAAATTCTAACCCTCAGAACCGATAGAACAACCAAAATTTTTCAACAAAAATCTCTAACCCCTTTTCTGGAGGAGGAAAGGGGTTTAAATAGAAGGAAAAATTAGGGTTTCGTTAGCAGGTCCGGGGGGGATTTCAGGCCCATTCAAATTTGAAATTCGAAAATCCTCTCCAAAAGCTGAAGAATCGCACGGAAAAGGGGAAGTGGAGGGTCGAGATGAATTGGGCGTCCTTGCGAGGCGACGTGTCTTCATCTCCCAACGAGCAAGGACGGACAAGGACGATTTGTGTCGTCTTGCGCGCAACAGGGGTCGTACGGCTGCAGGTATCCGTTGCTTCTCGCTTCGTCCACGCGCGATGGAGAGAGGTGGAGAGAGAGACGGCTGTTTGTGCGTGACAGAGATGCGTGAAGGAGACGAGGGAGAGAGGGGAGGGAGTTTTTGGGGGATTTTGGCGTTTTCTCAGAACCTCTGCGTTTCTGGGGATTCGGGGTCGCATCTGGGTGGGTTTTTCATTTTCTCTGGGTTCGTTTTTGCTGGGGCGGGATCGCGTGGGGGAAGCATGGAAGGGGAAGAAGAAAAGGGGAAACGGGTTGGGTCGGAGCGGGTCAAAAGGGATTGGGCGGGTTTAGAATATTAATATGGAATTGGGTTGGGTTGGATGTTTAAAAGAAATGAAGTGGGCCGTTAAAAGTTTGGGCGTGGAAATTAATTTGTTGTCTGAAATTTGGGAGTGGGCCGGACAGTGTTGGAATTAATTTAGCAAACAACCAATTAAAATGACGAATTTGTATTAACTAATTAACGAGCTTCTTTTTTTTTGTTTTAGTAATATAATTATAAAATAGTGCTTCAAAGTATAATTATAATTTAAACTTAAGATAAAATGCTTACTAAAATTAAAATATTTTTGAGATGGTTTTTTTTGAATAATCATGAAAATATACTAATTATATACACAACTAGTTAAACATGCATATTACTTAAAAATTATGGCAAAGTATCCGAAGTAACATGAAGTTTCGTGCATTATAGTATTATATTCGTAAAATTTATAAAACTAATTAATTTAAATTATTTGGAAAATTTAGGAAGCTCGATAATTAATTTATACCGACGCGGGTCAAAAATTGGGTGTCAACAACTGTCCCTCATTTTCCTTGGGTTGATGCAAGCAACTCGAGGAAAATGAAATTGACCAAACCAATTTTGACCAACCCCATTCATTTTAAAAGGAAGGCATCGACAAAGGGTTTAGGAATCATGGCTGAACCCTTGAAACGGGTCTCCTACATATCTCAGGCTATATGAGAATTCAGGCCACTTGTAGTTCGATAAGCTTGATTTATCGCTTGATTTTGAAAGAATCAAAAGCCACCTCGATACCGAATTATGAAGGTATCGAAATGCTCGAGAATAGAATTCGAGAGCGAATGTCAGAATACAGCCGAGTTTTCAACATCGAAATCCGCCTACATATCCTTAAACTTTTGGAATCAGGCTGTGTGTAGTTCGACTCGATCGGTGGAAAAAGAAATCTATTATGCTAGATAACCTTCGGTTTTAGACAAGCGACAAATTAAACGAGTATGAAAAGGAGGCTTGTAACCTCTTAGCCATGAATGTGGCGCGCTTCACACCCATAATTAAGAACTTACACGGACATAACTTCCAAAGCTCTTGACGCATTGTCACTCAGATTGGAAACTTGCTTCCGATAAAACTAAAATTCCGGATGCGAGACAGAAACTGACAGAACTAAGGAAAACTCGCGTGCTTCGAGAGGGGTGGTTCGATGGTGGTGGAAGTCGCTCCTCTTCTCGCGTCCTAAGAGTTTTACATTCCTCTTTGGAGTGTGTCCCAGTTCGCTGCTAAGAAAAAGTTCCACGTTGCGCTGCATCCTTTTTGATGTCGTCCGCACCTGTGGTTTTTGGAGAATTCATCCTTTTGGATGCTCTCGACAAAGAGTGAGATAAAACTCGTCAGCTTAAAAAATGCAATTAGGATGGGAGACAGTGTCTTTTACCATGTCGACACTTCATTGTTCTCCTCAAATCGACGTCGACTCGATTGGTCAGACGTCCAGCAAATAAAGCTTGTGCCTTGTGTTTTGCAATATAATCTTCAATGTACTCTTCATTTGATGTTAAAATAAATAAATGCTGATTTGATGCTGGTATTTCTTTTGATGTCATCTTTGATGCTCTTCTTGATGTTTTCTTTTATCAAAAATAAAAAATGTAGTTGAGGCCGATGGATAAATACTGCTCTTGGGATACACGATTTCCCTTTCTTTATCCATGTATGTCCTCTTGCGGGGCATGAATATCTTCTCGCGATACGTAAATTCTGCGAGGTATGAAATCTTCTCGCAATGCATAACTTTCAGCGAGGCATGAAATCTTCTCGCGATGCGTAAATTCCTGCGAGGTATGAGTCTTCTCGCGATGCATAACTTTCAGCGAGGCATGAAATCTTCTCGCGATGTGCAAATTTCGACGAGGCATGGATTCCTCTCGTGATGCATAAATTTCGGCGAGGCATGAAGTCTTCTCGCGATGTATAAATTTTGACGAGGCATGAAATCTTCTCGTCGTACATAATTGTTGACTCGCAATGCATGATTTTCCGCGATGCATGACTTTTCCGCAATGCATGATTTCCGCAATGCATGATTTTCTGGTATGCATGATTTTCCGCAATGCATGATTTTCCGCTATGCATGATTTTCCGCAATGCATGATTTTCCGCAATGCATGATTTCCGCGATGCATGATTTTCCGCTATGCATGAATTTCCGCAATGCATGATTTCCGCGATGCATGATTTTTATCTCGCAATGCATGAATACTCATATTGTCTCTGTTGATGATAACGACAAGACGACCTCCAAATAATATATCGACTTGATCGATAAATAAATATTAAAATAACTATCTCTTCTGGGGTAATGCATTGTCTTGATTGACAATAATTATCTTGCTTTGATAACGCAATGCAAATAACGCCCTTTACGGAAATCGTGAGATCTTCGTTGACATTCCTGCTTGATTCACCTTTGAATCTGGCCAGACACTTTTGTAAATTTCATATTGTTGGGGAATGGCTTGAAATAAACAAACACATTCACAAGTTTCCGACATAAGCGATATAAAACGCTTCCTGCTCTCAGTAAAATTACTGATTTTGGGGATAGTTTTCTCCTCTTTGGAGTTCCCTGTAACGAGCTAGCTAGCTCAATAATTATCCAACTGTAACGAGGTGGATGCTCGATAACAATCCAACTGTAACGAGGTGGATGCTCGATAATAGTCCAACTGTAACGAGGTGGATGACTCGATAATA
>NC_028638.1:14931907-14955155 GCF_001406875.1 Solanum pennellii | reverse complement strand
GGCTCGATAATATTCCAACTGTAACGAGGTGGATGCTCGGTAATAGTCCAATTGTAACGAGGTTGATGGCTCGATAATATTCCAACTGTAACGAGGTGGATAGCTCGATAATAGTCCAACTGTAACGAGGTGGATGGCTCGATAATATTCCAACTATAACGAGGTGGATGGCTCGATAATATTCCAACTATAACGAGGTGGATGGCTCGATAATATTCCAACTATAACGAGGTGGATGGCTCGATAATATTCCAACTATAACGAGGTGGATGGCTCGATAATATTCCAACTATAACGAGGTGGATGGCTCGATAATATTCCAACTATAACGAGGTGGATGGCTCGATAATATTCCAACTATAACGAGGTGGATGGCTCGATAATATTCCAACTATAACGAGGTGGATGGCTCGATAATATTCCAACTATAACGAGGTGGATGGCTCGATAATATTCCAACTATAACGAGGTGGATGGCTCGATAATATTCCAACTATAACGAGGTGGATGGCTCGATAATATTCCAACTATAACGAGGTGGATGGCTCGATAATATTCCAACTATAACGAGGTGGATGGCTCGATAATATTCCAACTATAACGAGGTGGATGGCTCGATAATATTCCAACTATAACGAGGTGGATGGCTCGATAATATTCCAACTATAACGAGGTGGATGGCTCGATAATATTCCAACTATAACGAGGTGGATGGCTCGATAATATTCCAACTATAACGAGGTGGATGGCTCGATAATATTCCAACTATAACGAGGTGGATGGCTCGATAATATTCCAACTATAACGAGGTGGATGGCTCGATAATATTCCAACTATAACGAGGTGGATGGCTCGATAATATTCCAACTATAACGAGGTGGATGGCTCGATAATATTCCAACTATAACGAGGTGGATGGCTCGATAATATTCCAACTATAACGAGGTGGATGGCTCGATAATATTCCAACTATAACGAGGTGGATGGCTCGATAATATTCCAACTATAACGAGGTGGATGGCTCGATAATATTCCAACTATAACGAGGTGGATGGCTCGATAATATTCCAACTATAACGAGGTGGATGGCTCGATAATATTCCAACTATAACGAGGTGGATGGCTCGATAATATTCCAACTATAACGAGGTGGATGGCTCGATAATATTCCAACTATAACGAGGTGGATGGCTCGATAATATTCCAACTATAACGAGGTGGATGGCTCGATAATATTCCAACTATAACGAGGTGGATGGCTCGATAATATTCCAACTATAACGAGGTGGATGGCTCGATAATATTCCAACTATAACGAGGTGGATGGCTCGATAATATTCCAACTATAACGAGGTGGATGGCTCGATAATATTCCAACTATAACGAGGTGGATGGCTCGATAATATTCCAACTATAACGAGGTGGATGGCTCGATAATATTCCAACTATAACGAGGTGGATGGCTCGATAATATTCCAACTATAACGAGGTGGATGGCTCGATAATATTCCAACTATAACGAGGTGGATGGCTCGATAATATTCCAACTATAACGAGGTGGATGGCTCGATAATATTCCAACTATAACGAGGTGGATGGCTCGATAATATTCCAACTATAACGAGGTGGATGGCTCGATAATATTCCAACTATAACGAGGTGGATGGCTCGATAATATTCCAACTATAACGAGGTGGATGGCTCGATAATATTCCAACTATAACGAGGTGGATGGCTCGATAATATTCCAACTATAACGAGGTGGATGGCTCGATAATATTCCAACTATAACGAGGTGGATGGCTCGATAATATTCCAACTATAACGAGGTGGATGGCTCGATAATATTCCAACTATAACGAGGTGGATGGCTCGATAATATTCCAACTATAACGAGGTGGATGGCTCGATAATATTCCAACTATAACGAGGTGGATGGCTCGATAATATTCCAACTATAACGAGGTGGATGGCTCGATAATATTCCAACTATAACGAGGTGGATGGCTCGATAATATTCCAACTATAACGAGGTGGATGGCTCGATAATATTCCAACTATAACGAGGTGGATGGCTCGATAATATTCCAACTATAACGAGGTGGATGGCTCGATAATATTCCAACTATAACGAGGTGGATGGCTCGATAATATTCCAACTATAACGAGGTGGATGGCTCGATAATATTCCAACTATAACGAGGTGGATGGCTCGATAATATTCCAACTATAACGAGGTGGATGGCTCGATAATATTCCAACTATAACGAGGTGGATGGCTCGATAATATTCCAACTATAACGAGGTGGATGGCTCGATAATATTCCAACTGTAACGAGGTGGATGCTCGATAATATTCCATATGATTCAAAAATAGAAACCTGAAATGGAAAAGCATATATACGGACCACTTATGGGGTGGATCGCCCAACAAACAATATGCTAAAGTCTTTGATTGGCCAATCAAAACACATAATCCACTTATGGGGTGGATACCCAACAAATTAGAATTATGACTCTGACATATTCAAGAAACAAAGTACGCCGAAATTGCTACGCGATAAACATATTAAAAAACTAAATTGACGTTTATGCACGTCGCGACTGTGATTCTGTTCTTTAAAATAAAGAATTATCGAGGTGAATGACTTAATTCATTCACATGAAAAATAAAGACACTCTCGTCTTCCATGACAAACTTAGCAGAATTTGAGTTTGTTGCAGTCATTTTTAATCATTTATCGAAAACTTGTAACAATTCGATAATTTTGACTGTCAAGGAGATATTGGTCACCATCATCTTTCTGATGTGATGGACTCGGCAAATTCCCTTGCAACACTTCTAAGTTAGTGTCACTTTGATCATCATCAAATTTTGACGTCGATTTCATATATAATTTTGACTTTATCAATACTATCACCTGCAAAGCTCGACACCAAACATTAGTATCGATGATGAAGTAAAGAATAAAAGTAAAGTTGAGGAACTAGATTGAGTCGTTTGGCTTATCCAGATTAGGCTATGATGAGTCCAACGGTAACTTTGATCATTACTCATAACTAGCAATCCTCCTGCACTTTTTTTCTTGCAACTTTGAAAGAATCGATCAGTGTTCGGCCTTAATATCCCTGCAAGATAAAAAGAAACTTGTTTATAAATCACCCGAGGCAATATAAAGAAATAGATATAAAATGAGATGGAAGATTTTCTAGGTTTTGTTGATGAGTCCACGATGGGTGCAATGACGCCTTTTGTCATTCTTGACAGCTTTATATAGCCATTTTTGTGACTTCAATGTTCCTGCATCCAAAGAAAAATTCTTAGTTTCAAGGACTGATCTGTGTTGGTCTTGTCTCCATGCTCCTTCTTGCAGTTGGCTTACACGCTCGCCCGTCCTTTATATGACATATTTGATGGAATTTTTGAGGACCCTCCTCAAAAAATTTGTCCCGGTCTAAAATATATTAGAACTCTCATAATTTGCTCTGTTAATTCTGAGGTTGCTCATTCTGCAATCTTGAGGTCCCTGCTCAAAATTTTGTCCCAGTTTTCTCCAATAAGTAACACATGACATTTGTGGAATTTTTGAGATTATCTCAAAAATTCTGTCCCAGTTGCAAACTAGATTATCGTAATTTTGGGATCCATCCAAGGCTAACTCCGTCGAATTTTGGTCTTCCGTTTTGACTTGTTAAAGAAGTCCAACTTCAAATGAATTTTTGAGATCCTCTCAAAAATTCTGTCCCAGTTTCCATTATGAAGAGAAATGGAAATTTTACTGGGTATATGACCGAGCCGTTGTGGCGCCTACGTATCCCATTGGAGCAGGAATCAGGTCAAACGTAGTTCCCCTCTCAAGGGTTAACCAAAATAGGAAGTTTTGATAAAGAAACGACCGAGGCCGACATAGGCCGCCTACGTATCTCATTCTTGAGAAATCAGGTCGAACGTAGTTCAAACAAGAAATGTGCGATATATTTTCAAAAGAAAGGTAACAAAACTTCATATGCAAAATTTTGGCCAATGTTGGGCATTCTTCTTCTCGACCTTTGATGATGAATATCTTCAGATGACTCAGTTCAGAAATGTCTTGTACTCACTCTTGAGCATCCAATATGTCATCCATTCAGGTGGTTTCCTCAATATTGATCAAGTTGTTGTTGATCATGTTTTGTATCTTGTGCTTCAGAGTTGAACAATTCTCTGTGTCGTGTCCAACGGCTCAGAATGATAAGCACATCTGTGGTCAGCTCTGTAAAATTTTCCCAAAGGATTGGCTGGTCTTCCTTCTATAGGATAGAGCATACCCATTGCTTTCTACCTTTCATAAAGTTGAGTTTGAGATTCCCTTAATGGTGTAAATACTTTAGGAGCCTTCCTAAATTTTGGGCGAAGAAATTTTTTCTGATTGACATTATGATTTTGATATTCCCTTTGAGAAGCTGGCCTCATACGGGTAGCCGTGACCATACTTACTTCCTCCACTCTTCCTTTTGATTTATCCATGTCAGTAATTCTGGTAGATTTTCCATTAGATCGTAATGCGTTAAATTTGGTGAGCTTTCCAGTCTTGAAATCATCTTCCAAAGCTTCTCCTACTTTGACAATCTCGACAAACTTTTGTCCCATCATACACAACATTCTTTCATAGTACTCAGGCTCTTGAGTACGAATGAACATTTCAGTGATCTCACGTTCAGACATTGGAGGTTGAACTCTTGCGGCCTCTTTTCTCCAACGAAGAGCGTACTCTCGATAATTTTCTGTAGACTTCTGTCTGATCTTCTCCAAGTAGTAGCGATCTGGGGCATCTTCTATGTTATGTCCAAATCTTTCCGTAAAATCCTTTGCAAGTGCATTCCAACTTTTCCATTGTTTCAGCTCTTGTGACGTAAGCCACTCCAAAGCTTCTCCACTCAGACTTCGACTCAAGAGATGCATCAATAATGCTTCATTTTTGCCAACCCCCACGAGTTGATCACAATAAACTTTCAGATGTGCTAGAGGATTTCCTGTTCCATTAAAAGTGACAAACTATGGCACTTTGAACCCTTCCGGGAGGTCGAGATTCAGATGGATGCATAAATCCTTATAGCTCAATCCAACGACTTCGGAAATATAGTGCAACTCCTTCATGGCTTTCCTGATCTCTTCTTTCATATTCAGCTTGACTGTCTCTTCTTTCGACCTCCACTCTCTCTCATGTTCCTTATAGTGATCAAGCTCGGAACAATTGAAGTTGGGATTTGGAAAGTAGTCTTTTGAGGTATGGGTGGAACAATTGAGGGATTCTGGGTATTTTGAGTGGCTTGATAATTTTGGGGGAAATTTTGAGGATCGGTATTTTGGTTTTGAAGATGGGGGAAGGTTTGAGCATTGTTCGTATTTTGGTTTTGAGGGAGATGGAGGATTTGAAGGTTAGTATTTTGAGGATGTTGTGATGCTTGACACGATGTGGTGGCGTGACGGGGATTGGGGGTAGTTAAGCCAATGATTGAAGGATTTTGAATGGGGTTAGAGAGAAGGTTCTGAACCTGTTCCGTGCTTGGGGGAGGAAAGTGGAGTGGAGGTCTTCCATCTCTTGGAGGGTTGAAGGATGAAATTGGATTAGAAAAATCTTGCATTCTTTGCATTTCGATCCTCATTTCGGCAATCTGTTGCATTAACTGCATAATCAATTCATTTTTATCAGCGGCGGCGGGTTGAGCCACGACAACATCATTCGTGTTAACCTCATCATTGTTATCCCCCATCGTTGTCTTTTCTTTTTTGCAGATTTTGATTGGGGAAGGAATCTTCAGGGGCCTTAGACTTTATGAAATACGGATGATCAACCAACTTATCAACACAGATCAGTTTTAAATACCTGACAAATGAAAAAACTCAAAAGACCAATATGTTAGTGCCTGGAGGTGGTAAATAATACAAGATATCACATATAGGTGTAAACACATAAGAGTCGCTTTATTCGGAGATAAACTTGCTCACAAATATACAGAAACCAATATAGAGAAATGGTTAAATAGACAAGAATTTGTCTACTTGACTTTGAGATTAATGAATAAAAAATATCGACTTCAGTCGAGACAAAGTTGACGGTATCTTTCATTATCGTACTTTGATTTTTGATTGAGATGTAACTCTAATTTCTTTGTAAGAGTTGGAAAAGATAAAATTTCTCAAAATTCTTTTGATTTGAGATGATGAATCTCTTCTGATATGAGAGTAATACTAAAGAAAAAAAAAGTTCAATTTTTTTTTTTAGGAAACTAAAGACTCGAAGAGTATTTGGACGCACTTTTGATAGAGACTTGATATTTGTGCTTAGGGTATCTAAAAGTATTTGAAGAAGAGTGAGCTAGGATATCTCCAGATAAAACAACATATTCACATAAGCAGTTATAACACATAAACAAATATTGTGCGTTCTAAAGAGATATGTGACCCTTTTCTGCCAAGGGTGGACCTAGCGATTTGAGGGATGTATACGTCATTTGAAATATTTCATTGCCCCAAAATTCAAATTTATACAAATTTCATGAATAAAACTTAATGGGGATGCATAAGGAAAGGTATACAGAATAATCAGTCCCACGCAGGGGTACGACCCTAAACTATGCCTCCACGAAAGATTTTTTTTTTTTGCAATCTTCGGGTGCCTACGTCTTTGGATGGACCACTAGCTTTAAAAGCTCTTTCTTAAACTATAATCTAATTCTTACCCTATGAGACAATGATTTTCTCAAACAACGTATACATCCTTCAAATTTAATCACATGAGTATGAACGTCCATTTAGGCCGTGGGCCGTTTTGGACTCAAGGTGGTCTTCTAATGGGCCCAACACGCCTTGGGTATTGGGTCATCTTAGTTCAAATGCTCCTAAATTTGGGATTTGGCTCGGCTCTACGCTAGTTGACTAGGAGTGGCTTTGAAAGGACCGGGAACCCAAACGGACGATTTGGGCTGAAACTCGCGACAACCATTGGACGCCTAACGAACCAATAAATTACCGCTAATTTTGAAAATAGGTGAGTATAAAAAAGTCCGGCTGCGGTTCCGCAAACCGTCCTTTAATATACTATACATATATATCGGAAATATGCCATGAATGCAATATTTCAAAAACTAAAGTAATTCAGCAAATAAACAGTTATTGCAAATAGTCAAACAAGTTAATCTTAGGGTTAGAATCCTCCAAATACTCCCCAGCGGAGTCGCCATTTCTGTTTTATCGGAAAAAATAATTTCGAAAAGAGTTCGTTTTATTTTTAGAGGTATTTTCGACTTTTAGGAGTCGCCACTTAATTTTGAGAAAATTAAGAAAACTCATTCTCAAAACAACTTAAACAGAAAAATCATTTTGAAAATATTTTAAGGGTTCGGGATTCCTATTAGCTTCTTAGGAAGGTTTCAAAAGAAAGCACCTAAGACGCTCCGCTAACTACGGTTTCCGGCGATTAACTACTTGACTATTTTTATTCTAAAATTTGCGACTTTGTAAATTTCTCAAGATTTTTATCTAGGCAAACTTCACAAGTTTTTGAAATATTTATTGTTTAGAAGTTAGTTTTAAGTTTGACAAAATTTAAAGGCGTTTCGACGGGGTTGGAGTTATTCTAACCGTAAGTTAACAGCATTCGAGTAAAGAACGTAAGCAAATAATAAAGAGAGAGGGAGAGAGAGAGAGATTTTGGGTCCAGATTCGGGTTCTGTTCGCCTTGACCGAATCTTGGACCCAGCTGCTTTTGGGTATTTGACCCATTTTTGTACCTGTCCTAATCTAAACATACAAAATATATAGGAAAGTAAGAAAACAACAAGGGCTTATGCCCATTACAAAAATAATAATAATACGAAATATAAAATGAAGAAGTCTTCTAGTCCGTTTTGGATTTCTTCAAACTTCAGTCCTTGGAACTTCGAATCTATGCTCCGGATTTGGGTGGGAGACTCGATAAAAATTTGAGCCTTTACGGCTCAAAGAGAGTGTGCAAAAGATGGAAATGAAGTCCGTGGGACTCGCCGATAATTTCACATGCAAATAAAATGACAATAGATTAGCATCTGGAACAACGGACTAATAGCAAGCATTTCGAGCAAAACCGGGATAAGGATGAACCACTTAGAGACATGAATTAGAGGGGAAATAAATGACTAAAAAAAAACAAATCCGCATGATACTAAGAAAACAATTTCACCACAAATGAGATAAGAAAAGAAAACAAACAATGCATATACACATATGGATAAATCCGTCCAAAGCACATGAGGGTATACATCACTGCCATTATTAAACACAAGGTAGACATGCCATACTTAATCATATTGGAAACCCAGCAGGAAAAACGGGAGCATGTCATTATGCCAAGCGAAGTCCCAAGTTCGCAGGCCGAATTCGTACCAATGGCGAATTAAATGAAAACAAAACAATACGGAACAAAGTATATAAAACAGAACGCAGTCCTATCCATGTATTTTCGCACGGGAATACAACATCCAAGATAGACTTTATTAAGAGATTCAAGTCATGGATATGATGCTTAACTTCTCAAATAAATAACAACATGCTTATCGCAGATGGGTCTTCGCAAAGGCATGAGACAGTGAAATAAGAAAACACGAGCATGGTAGAACAAGAAAGACTCATTACAAAGACAAGAGGACAGCAACGACTAGAACAGAACACTAGCTGACTTCATTAACACCAAACTCGAACCGGGCATGTAACGACCAACATGTAAACTAAAGCAACTTCCAATGTTCAAAAAAATGTACCCATAACCAACATGGTCGAGGGAGTTTAGCAGCAGGGAAAGAAGTAGAAATGGAATCGATGAATCACACAACTTAAACACGCTACTGGTCATGATTTAAAGCATTTAGCAAACATAAAACGAACTCAAACGAGGCAATCAACGAAAACCCATGAATCTTCAACAGTTTCTCCACTACACAGATCATCAGCAACCAAAACGACCCTAAGTACTGATACATAAGCAACTCACGCCATGACAAACTCGTAACCCTCATATAAGTGGCACAGACGAGCAAACACAACAGAAACGAAATAACCGACGAAAGAAAAACAAACCGAAACATTACACGAGACCTCGCAGATTAAGCCTGCAAACATGGGTGTAACATCTCATTATCACGGCAACTCAAACCGCACACTCGAACTTCATAAAGAAAATTAAATAGAAAAAGAAAGCTGGAAAGGGTACCTTCATCGGAGAAGCGACAGGGACGGGTGAGCAGGGGAGCGACGACTTCACACGCCACTCAAACTCGAACGATGCTCGAACACAATGGAGTTTCTACCTTGGGCAACAATCTGTTGGATATAAGTGGATATAGGTGCTGGAACGAATGTAAAACCTCCCTATAACCGAGTCTAAACGAAACTTCTTCCAACCCAAAATCCCTCTGTTCTTCTACACGGACAGAAAACAAACACAAAAATTTCTTCAAAATTTTCCCACCCAAGAATTTCTAACCACGAAATCTCTCTAGTTTAAGTGACAATAACAAAAGAGCTTCGGCCAACAATTTCTCAATCCTCAAAAATTCTAACCCTCAGAACCGACAGAACAACCAAAATTTTTCAACAAAAATCTCTAACCCCTTTTCTGGAGGAGGAAAGGGGTTTAAATAGAAGGAAAAATTAGGGTTTCGTTAGGAGGTCCGGGGGGGATTTCAGGCCCATTCGAATTTGAAATTCGAAAATCCTCTCCAAAAGCTGAAGAATCGCACGGAAAAGGGGAAGTGGAGGGTCGAGATGAATTGGGCGTCCTTGCGAGGCGACGTGTCTTCATCTCCCAACGAGCAAGGACGGGCAAGGACGATTTGTGTCGTCTTGCGCGCAACAGGGGTCGTACGGCTGCAGGTATCCGTTGCTTCTCACTTCGTCCACGCGCGATGGAGAGAGGTGGAGAGAGAGACGGCTGTTTGTGCGTGACAGAGACGCGTGAAGGAGACGAGGGAGAGAGGGGAGGGAGTTTTGGGGGGATTTTGGCATTTTTTCAGAACCTCTGCGTTTCTGGGGATTTGGGGTCGCATCTGGGTGGGTTTTCCATTTTCTCTGGGTTGGTTTTTGCTGGGGGGGATCGCGTGGGGGAAGCTGGGAAGGGGAAGAAGAAAAGGGGAAACGGGTTGGGTCGGAGCGGGTCAAAAGGGATTGGGCGGGTTTAGACTATTAATATGGAATTGGGTTGGGTTGGATGTTTAAAAGAAATGAAGTGGGCCGTTAAAAGTTTGGGCCTGGAAATTAATTTGTTGTCTGAAATTTGGGAGTGGGCCGGACAGTGTTGGAATTAATTTAACAAACAACCAATTAAAATGACGAATTTGTATTAACTAATTAACGAGCTTCTTTTTTTTTTTGTTTTAGTAATATAATTATAAAATAGTGCTTCAAAGTATAATTATAATTTAAACTTAAGATAAAATGCTTACTAAAATTAAAATATTTTTGAGATGGTTTTTTTTTAATAATCATGAAAATATACTAATTATATACACAACTAAATAAACATGCATATTACTTCTAAATTATGGCAAAGTATCCGAAGTAACATGAAGCTTCGTGCATTATAGTCTTATATTCGTAAAATTTATAAAACTAATTAATTTAAATTATTTGGAAAATTTAGGAAGCTCGATAATTAATTTATACCGACGCGGGTCAAAAATTGGGTGTCAACACCAAAGTTAGCTCGAATGTTGCCTTGATCGACTTTTTCAGCTTATAGCACCTACGATAGAAAACCAATAACTTGATGTGGGAGCAAAAAAATAACATGATTCTTCTTTCATTGGAAGAATGACTCATAGTAATATATCTCATATAAAATTCATGGCCAACATTTTTCCAGATTAGTACAGATATATTTTTAAAGTCATATCAAATTCTACCGCGCTCAATTCTTCACCTTTGAGCAACTTTGGGAGAAAATTAATAACTTGGCATAGGAGCCTTGAAATGATGTGATTCTTGTTCCGTTGGAAGAATAACTCATAGAAGTAAAACATATGTAAAATTCACGGCCAAAATTCTTCCATATTAGTACAGATATATTTTCAAAAGTTAGCTCCAGTTCTGTCTCGCTCAACTTTTCAACTTTCAGCAACTTCGGGAGAAAATCAATAACTCGGCATAGGAGGCTCGAAATGATGGGATTCTTGTTCCCTTGGAAGCATAACTTATAGAAGTACAAAATAGGTAAAAATAATGGGCAAAATCCTTCCATATTAGTACAGATATATTTTTCAAACTTAGCTCCAGTTCTGTCTCGCTCAACTTTTCATCTTTTGGCAACTTCGGGAGAAAATCAATATCTCGGCGTAGGAGCCTCAAAATAATGTGGTTCCTGTTATATTGGAAGAATAAATCATAGAAGTACAACAAACGTAAAAATAACGCCCAAAATCCTTCCATATTAGTTCAGATATATTTTCAAAGTTAGCTCCATTTCTGTCTTCCTCAACTTTTCAGCTTTCAGCAACTTGGGGAGAAAATCAATATCTTGGCGTAGTAGCCTCGAAATGATGCGATACTTGTTCCGTTGGAAGAATAAATCATAGATGTACGACATATGTAAATATCATGGCCAACACATTTCCAGATTAGCACAAATATATTTTCAAAGTCAGCTTGAATTCTAAAACTATGTGATTCGTATTTCATTGTGAGGAGCGCATCTTCGGTGTGAAATTCAAAATTCGTTGTAAGAGTAGTAAAACTACAAGCTTCTTATTTAACTGTGATGAAAATTCTAATGTTCTTGATTGGTTGAATCCGAATACATTGTTGATAATGCTATCAGTACTAATGTTGCATTTGAGTTGGTGAACGACAATCCTGAAACCTTGGTGAAAGATGATTCTGCTGTCGAAGAAGTCCAAAATTTGGAAATGATGTCGTCTCCAATAGTTAGAAATGATGGATATAATGCTGGAGCATATCAGATACTGGGAATTTCCTCACTTGCACTGAGTCTACTTACTGCTACAGTTTTCTATTTGAAGAGAAGTGATAAGACTATGCATCCAGTAGTACTTCATGCTGATCAAGTCCCAAGTAAGAAATTTGTAACACACCATGTTGTCAAGGAGAAACATTCCTCTCAAAATTGGCTCACAAAAGTTGATGTCACGGGGGAGTCTTGTCCCTCAGAAATGAGTAGCTTTCAGATAAGTTCATCTTATAGAAAGAAAGAACCCAGATCAGATAATGATGAGGCTCAAAGAATTGAAAAGACACCGAGGAAGAGTAACAAAAGAGAGTCCTAGACCGCATCTGTTAGATCAAAGGGCATCACTTTGTAACAATAAATACCTTTGAAATGCAATGTATTCTTCATATTTTGGAGACATTTTGATTTGATTATATCCAGAAGACCCATCCATAAATGGCATAGCTTCATGCATGTTGTAGTATCAACCATGAGCTCAGTGATTGGCAGAGGGAAGTCATCTTCTGGACATGCCTTGTTCAAATCTCAAATATCAAAACAGACACGTATTTGACCATTCTTCTTCTTGACAGGTACAATATATGAGATACACAATGGGTACTTCACTTATCAGATAAATCCAGCTATGATAAGCTTGTTGAACTCCGCTTCAATTTATGTTACAAACGCAAAGCGAAACACTCGTTGCAACTACTTTACATATTTTCTTCCATTTTTTATCCAAAATGATGAATAGCTATCCTGGGACTAAGGTATGACATTAATCTGTATGACAAAGCAAAAACGTGTATGAAATCAATCAATAACTTGAAGTATTTTCTCTCTTCTTCTGGTGTAAGAAAAGCGCACTAATGAAGATTGGATGTGTATCTTCTAGAGTGCCTAGATTTAGTTTCTTGAGGTCGTATATGGTTGATTGTATGCCATCCTCCAGTTGAGGGGAGCTGCTTGGACATCATCATCTGTATCATCAATGTATGGACCTTATTCCACTGTTATGTGATAGGATGATTATGTCAAGTTTGAATCTTCCATCTCACTTTCCACGAATACTGTGACGGATTTATCTTCCTCTTTCTTGGTTTCTCCATGAAATTTGTTGGTGACAACAATTGTGCTTCTTTTAACCTTCAAAGAACCATAAGTGGTAATTGACAATATGACCTTTCTCTTCATACGTGATGGGATAACACTATGAATCTTCTTGTCGTCAATTACATCACAAGAATCTTAATTTTCATGCTCCAGCAACCTCCTTTTGGATAATGACTTTATTTTGGTTTCCAAGTGATGAAATATAGAAGTATTTGAGGTGGTGGCATATTTGTCCACTTGTTTAGAGGATCCTCTTTCATCCTTGCAACCCAATCTTTCAAATGCAAAGAGAGAAGGTTTCAGTCTTCCAATGCGTTCAAACACTGAATCCCGTCGTGGTGTTTTGCCCTCCTTAAATTCCTTTGTTTTTTTTGTAGAGGTGCAGTGGGATGAAGTTATTTCTTTCCCCTTCTTAGACAAAATCTGAAGAGGCTCCAACAAGCTAAATCCTAACCCAAACTTAGGAGTGGCGACATGATATCCCTGTTTTCTTTACTGCATTGGAGACGTTGTAAGCCCATGTATCTTTTCACCAGTGACTTCATCCCTGAGTTCACCTAACTTCACTGTATTTGAGAAATCATAACCTGATTTTTCAAATAATGTGAAGACCTTGTGATCAAAGTTCCCTTTTATTTTACCGACTTGGATATTGCCTTTGGAGGGCTCCAAAGCGATACACGGGACTTGTGCGACTGGTACAGTCATTTTATCCTTCAAATATTGGAACGTTATGTGATTAATTTCCTTCTTCGGTGGCTGGACTTGTTGAGTACATTCCTCTAGCAGTGGTTGTCCCTTTTTCGTCGTTCACGTGGAATATCTCAGAAAATTGGTTGCTCATCATCCATATTAGTCTGCGAGTCTCCTTTAGATGGTGAAAGTTTAAGGGAAACCTCTTCTATTCTCTTCTTATACAACTTGATAGCAGCCTATTGAACTTTACTATCTTCAAAATCAATTGAGTGGGCTTCTTCATGTTTCTTCATATTTGATCTTCCAGAATCTTAATAGAATTTTGCATCTGCAAAATATGAATCGGTCTCAGTGAAAGGATTGATGTATGCATCAATTTTGAACACTTCACCATCTTTTATACACTTCATGCAATGATGCAAAGTAGATGGCGCCACTCTATTTTCATGAACCCAAGGGCGTACGAGCAACAAGCTGTATGATGTTTTGGCCTCTATGACATGAATCAAAGTGTTTGATTTCACATCCCCAATGGAAAATTATACACGAATCTTCCCTATGGATCGTTTTCCTCCTTGATTTAAACCTTGGATCATTACGTTACTTTTGGACAATTCATCAATAGAGATCCCAAGTTTTTTTCAGAACAACTTTTGGCATGATATTGACTGCCAAACCACCATTGATTAGTATGCAATTGAGATGTTGTTCTATAATAGACCCTACAACAAATAAAGGCCTATTATGTAGCTTAGACCCTAACAACAATTCATCATTTGTAAAGGATATTGTAGCACAACATGGGGCAACTTTTTGTCAGTTTGATTTTCTTGTGTTATTGTTGGATTATGCTCACCTTTGTTTCCTTTTTTTCGTATGTACTTGAAATAACAAGTGTTGCACCGATTTGAATACCACAAAATATTTTTTAAGGAAAGAATTCATGCAATGTAATGGGTCTTCGAACCTTCTGAGATGAAGAACAATTGATTTTTCGTATAGTACAAGGCTTGACGCTTTTTTATGGTTGTAGTTGATTCACACAGTCCTTGTTGTTCTTGTCTTAGGAAGTTGTATCCTAAGGACTACTTGATGTCTCCGCTTCTTATAAGTAACCAAAACTCAAACCATCATCTTTATTTTCTTTGTTGTTGTCTATCTCTAGTGAACCTTCAAGATTTTTCCTTGGAAAATCAACTTCAACAGGCGTTAAACTTCCGAATTCCAAGAAGGTGGTGTTTGTCATAGACGACAACCTTGAGCATTTCTTTTGATTTGGTGCTACACTAGCATGATTTGCCTCCTTCATTTCATCTTGGTCAATGATGATTTTTCCTTCACTTACCAACATCATGATTTTCTCCTTCAACATTAAGCATTTACTTGTCGGGTGGCCAAGGACGCAATGGAACTTGCAGTATCTAGGATTACCAACCATATTTATTTCTTTAGCCTCTTTGATTCATGAATATAAATAACTTTCTTAGCTAGAAACTCATCAAGAATCATAGGTACATATGAATATGGAATGGGTAGACCTTTGCCTCTAACTCCTTCAAGGTTGGGCGTCGTATCTCCTCCCTTGGATATCCACTTGGGCTTCCTCCTCTTTTAGTTTACTCTTGGTGGTGACCTTTACAGAAGTTGATTTCACTGCCATAGATTCCTTTGTCTGGATCTTTGTGGTCATACCTTTCTTGAACTCCTTTTTTTTGTCAGATCATTAAAAGAGATGCCTTCCCATGACTTGTGATGCTCAACTCCATGTCATGCGCTCGTGTAGCTAGTTCTTCAAAAGTTCGCAGTTTGATTCCTTGGAGTATGTATAAAAGTCCCCAATGCATACCTTGCATGCACATTTCCACCACATATATTTCAGAGAGATGATCTTTGCAATCTAGGCTCAACGATCTCCAACGATTGATGTAATACACCACAGGATCATCCTTTCTTTGTCTAGTGTCGGTCAACTCTTGCATGGTTATGGTTCAGCGAGTACTATAGAAATGATTGAGAATTTTCTTCTCGAGGTGCTCCTAACTATCAATGGACTCGTGTTCCAGGTCGATATACCAGGCATTCCCTTTCAGCGAACGAACAAATTGTTTTACCAAAAGAATTGAGATTTTTGCCTATCCTCCTATTTTGCAAAAATGGAAACTTAGGTAAGTGCTTTATAAACATATGTATAAAAAGAACATATTTCATTTAATTTAGCCCTTTCATGCTTACTATAACTAGTTCTTCGGTTTTCTATTAGCGGCTTTAACTATAACCTTCACTATGGGGTCCAACATTGTTACAAGTTTCAACAAAGTGAGTGATATGCTTCCTTGGATTCCCCTTGCCATCAAATTATTGTAGCTTTGGTGGCTGATAGTTTGTTGACATTGATAGACAATTAATCTGTCTCGTTTATGTCTTGGAGTAGTGTAAGCCCTGATAGTGTTTGTTATCATGTCTTACAATTGTTTGAAGATAATGCAACAACTGAAGCAGATTGTTTCTCCTTTTGAAATTTTGACTTTGCTAGAGATTCCTCAACGTCTTTATTTCGTTGCGCAAACCTAGATGGACAAGTGGGACAAGACTTGATTCTCCAGGTGTGAAGGTCTCCAACTTTTTCATAGGTTGAGCAATATGAAGATTTTTTTTCATCAACGGATTTATTCAAGGCCTCAATGGTTTTGCCCATCATCGCAAACTTTTCGTCCATGTCAGTTGAGTCAGCCATCAAAGCATTGACATTCATTGAAGTTGGATAATCCATTGAATCTTCAGATTCACCAAAGTTGGAGCCAATTTGAGAAGATTCTTCGAAGAATACAGGCGCAGGATTTCCCCTAGGTGTTGCACTTATGATCATCGTATGAGAGTTTTTGTTTTTCATCACCTCCAAAGAAGTGAAGTATGCAGATTCATCTAGCCCACGGTTCTTGAACTTATGACGAGTAATCGAGTCAGCATGACTGAGATCAGCATATATGACATCAGTAGAGTCCATGGATGAAAAATTACAAGTCTTTTTAAAGGCCATTGCAGTAGTAGTCTTTGTAATTTCTGATTTGCAAGAGAAAGAGAGGAAGAGCAGAATCACTCCCATTGGGCGTGCCAAATTTGTTTGCAACGAATTTCCTTAAGCGCTGAAAATCGAATGCAAGTAAAATAAATAAAAGAAAAATGTGATTTTATTAATGAATCGTTGTGAGTACAATTTCATTGTTCTCTTTATCCTCTCTCCTTAGTTTCTCCGTGATTCGAGGGCCTTCAGTATCGTATTTCTCAAATTGTTGGATGATGTAGACCTCCTTGAGATGTTGTTAATCTCCGAGACGTCGGAAAGAGCTTCGTCGTTTCAAGTCGATCTCCGGAAAGAACTTCGTTGAGCACTCCTTCGAAGAGATGTGAGGTTGATGTTGTAGCTTTCTCCAATTTGTTGAATGCTTGTTGAAGATTTCTCTTGATCCCCTAGAATGTCATGTACATCCCCTATTTATAGTTGTAGGGGGTTGACAATGTTGCAAATGATTGGTCAAAGGATGTCATTTTGACACTTGGCATGTTGTTATTGGTTCTTGCACTTGACTGGACTAACACCTCATTTGGACACGTGGTGTCACCTTGTTGGTCTTGGATTTCTAGTCACTGTGACACGTAGCATGGGTTTAGGCTTCAAGGTGAAATAGACCTTGAATTTTAATTTAATAAGATGAACTTATTTATTTGTAAAGCCCAAATAAATTATTCAGCCCAAATGAACATGGATTTAATTCAAATTTTGTATGAATTTGATCCGATACAATTTATGTGCCTACAATACTAATATTTTTTTTATAGATATGGAAAAACTTGTATTAACTAATATGTATATGTATTAAGCTTATTTGCATCCAAAAGAAAAAAAAATTGAAATTCGAAATATAGTCTTCTAGACTAAGATATATTCTAGTAAACTAGACATACGTGGCCCGTGCTAGCATATCTTAGTAATTTTTAAAAGAAAATTTCTATGATACAAGTAGAATTTAGAAAGTTGATTAAATTTTAATATGTTTTTTTTAGATATTCAAGATATTAATTATTTTTTGTTTGTGCAAATTTATTGTGAAGAGATCCATTAAGATGTCTATAATTAATGTATTTTTGTCATCGATCCTTAATTTTTTACTCAAAGTAATTATAAGATATAAATAAATATTTACAACATTCAAAATAATAAAACAATAACTAAAGAATATGAATTAAAAACTAAAAGTCATAACTAAAACAGATTTTATAATTTTGAAAAAATAAAATACTAATTAAACTGAAGCAACCAGAAAAAGTAATTTTAGAAAATAAATTTTTGGAACACGCTGAAGCGGGCACATTGACGTAGACATGTCTGCTTCAGCACAAATTGTCTCTTATATAATAAGAAATTCAAAATAATAAATCAATAACTAAAAAATATGAATTTAAAACTAAAAGTCATAACTAAAACAGATTCTATAATTTTGAAAAAATTATACACAAATTAAATTAAAGCAACCAAAAAAAGTAATTTTAGAAAATAATTTTTCAAAACACGCTGAAGCAGGCACGTCGATGGAAACATGCTTCAGCACAAACTGTCGAGGATATATAGATGTTTTCTCTATGCAGACACAACCATTTAGGTAAATATTATAATTCT
This sequence comes from Solanum pennellii, assembly GCF_001406875.1. Lineage (NCBI taxonomy): Eukaryota > Viridiplantae > Streptophyta > Magnoliopsida > Solanales > Solanaceae > Solanum > Solanum pennellii. The sequence continues at coordinate 14,936,711 of NC_028638.1, read as the reverse complement.
ATTTTTACTAATTTGTTTGACAACTAAGAAACACTCAGATATGTAATATAAATTAACATTACGTAATACCTAATCTAATAAAATGAATATCAGCTTTAAATTTAAGAATAAAATATATAACATTATGGAGTACATTATTATTTTTACTTTTTTAATTTTTATCTAACTGTCTACTTTCATTTTCATTTCCTCTCTTACTACATAAGTATATGGATACTTCCCACTTTGTGCGTACATTAATTCAGATTCTTCAATTTCCAAGTTTATGAAAAATCTGATTTTGTGGAAAATTAACCATAGATCATTTTTTAAACTAAAACTCTTAGTATGTTAACCATATAAATTTAAAAGGCTACAATACAAAAAGGGAAATGACATAAGAAGAAAATTATATTGACACAAGATTTCACATAGCTTCAGATCAAAATTATTGCTTTCTTCTTCTTATTCCACCCCATGATAAGCTTTAACTGAAATTACAAAATGATCTTGTATTGTTAATTCCTTTGGTATGTCACATCGTTACATATATTTCTATAAAATTCAGACTACGAAGAATATGGACTTGGGATTGAAAATGTGACATTCAAAATTCTAAAAAAAAAATTGAATTGAAATATCCCTAATTTTAATTCAATTTTTGTTCAGAAATTTGATTTTTTTTAATTAAAAACATTAATGACATGGCCGAATTATAATTGGTCATGTGTCAAAAATGATTTTACAAAATCACTGTTAAAAAATAATGGCATGAATAAGTCTTTTCTTAAACGTTAATGACATAGATGAGCCAAACTTTTAACAGATAACATACATGAGCATTTTCTAAAAGTTTGATTGCATATTTGAGTCTTTTCCCTTATCCAATTGCTATAACTCCTCATTTGATGATGGTTCCACCTGTAAGAGCCCGCTTGGTTCTAAAAGTTTGATTGCATATTTGAGTCTTTTCCCTTATCCAATTGCTATAACTCCTCATTTGATGATGGTTCCATCTGTAAGAGCCCGCTTGGATTGACTTAAAAAAGTAACTTTTAAAAAGTACTTTTGATATTGCTGAAACTAATTTTTAAAATAAGTAGTTATGTGTTTGGATAAAAGTGTGACAGTTAAAAATAAGTTGTTCATGTGTTTGACAAATAAATGTTGGTAATCACTTTTTTTATCAAAATATTTGAAATACCCTTAAAGTTGTTAACATGATAAAAGTTGATTAATTTAAGATTTTTATACTTTAAAAATTGAAACAAAATTAATTTATAATTACATCCATAAGTAATAATATTTCCTATCATTCACATATTTATTTATTATCACAAATTATTTATAAATAATAATAATAATAACAACAATAACAATAATAATATATTATTATTATTTATTATAATAAATAATAATAATAATATATATTAAATAAATAATAATAATATAAAATAAATAATAATAATTATGATAAAATATTAATAATAATAATAATAATAATAATAATATAATAATAATAATAAATATAATAATAATATACAATAATAAATAAATAAAATAATAAAGATATTATACTTGGTCATCATAAAATGACTTTTAAGTTACAAAAAAAAAAAGCATCACTCACCTAACATTTAACTTTTGGCTTAAAATAAGTCTTTTTGACTTAAAATAAGAGCATGTTTGGATGGGCTTAAAAGCTGATCAAACTGACTTAAAAGTCAATTTATGACTTATTAGAGTGTTTGAAAAATATCAAAGTTACTTATTTTAGTTAAAAATGACTTATTTTAAGCCAAAATCTAAAAGTTAGGTGAGAGTTGCTTTTTAAAAAAAAATAAATTAAACATCATTTTATGTTGACCAAGTATATTATTTTTTTTGCCCTTAATTGTTTTATTATTATTATTATTAGGCAAAAGTATTCATTACCCCCTTGTACTTGAAGCTTTTTATTCAGTGTACACCTAAACTTTATTTTGTTTCATTTACCCCCCTGAACTTGCTTATTCATCGAACACGTACACCTTTTCTGTCCACTCACTACGATCGTGTCCACACGCGCACGACACCTAGATAAATATTTTGCCACCTAGTTAAATATTTTGCCACCTAGATAAATATTTTGTCACCTAGATAATACTAACCTTCACAATTCACAAATCAAACTTTCTCTTATATGACTTGCTCTTGTTTGCTCTTGCTTTCATTCCAATAAAATCTACTTTTCCGGCGTTCCACCGGAAAGGTCATCGGAATGTCAACTAAAGAACTCTACCGGAGAATTCAGCGTTTCTACAGTTTTCAACCCAAAATGACGAGTCGCTTTCATTTCTAATGCACACAATATCCGACGAAGAAAACTGCGCGTTGGAAGTGCAGACCCTTCTCAAGAATAAAGCAGATAAATCAGTGAGTGACATTTTCCAATCTCTAAGTAATTGCAATTTCACATTATTATCTGAAGATTTTATTCTAAACGTGCTTAAACGGCACCGTTCTGATTGGAAACCAGCTTTTATCTTCTTCAAATGGATATTAGCAGGTGAAAATCCATGTAGGTATTCACCAAATACTGAATCTTTCAATGAAATTCTCGATATTCTTGGTCGTATGAGACGTTTGATGAACTCAACCAAGTGCTTGACGAAATGTCTAAGAGAGGAAATTTGGTTAATGAAAAAACTTATGGTATTTGATTAATAGATATGCTGCAGCTCATAGAGTTGAAGATGCAAAAGAGTTTTTCTATAAGAGGAAAAATTTTGATTTGGAACTTGATGGATTGTGTTTCAAGAAGAGGATTCCCGAAGCCCTTGAGAAAAATCTGAAATTTGAAAAGGGAGAAGAGATAAAGAAGAATAAATAGCTAGAGAATAGAGAGAGAAAAATTCTTAAAATAAGCCAAATATTAAAGAAATAATAGATTTTTTACGTATATTACCGTTGTAACTTTATGATGTGGCGAAAAATCGTTGTCTCACGCGCCTTGTAGAGTTTAATTTCAGTTTCTATGCCAGGTGGACAGAAAAGGTGTACGTGTTCGATGAATAAGCAAGTTCAGGGGGGTAATTGAAACAAAATAAAGTTTAGGTGTACACTGAATAAAAAGCTTCAAGTTCAGGGGGGTAATGAATACTTTTGCCTTATTATTATTAATGATATTATTATTATTATTATTATTATTATTTAATTATTATTATTATTGTTATTATTTATTTACTATTATTATTATTATTATTATTATTATCATTATTATTATTTTTTATTTTTATTTTTCTTATTATTATTATTATTATAAAAAATTTGTAATGATAAAGAAATATGTGAATGGTAGAAAATGTTATTACTTATGGATATCAAGTATACATTAGTTTTGTTTTAATGTTTTTAAGTATAAAAACCTTAAATTAATCAACTTTTTATTTAAGGGTATTTCAATCATTTTGATTAAAAAAAGTTTTTACCAGCATTTATTTGTCAAACACATAAATAATTTTTTTTTCAACTGAAACACTTTTATCCAAACAAATAAGTATTTGTTTTAAAAATAAGTTTTAGTACTTTCAAAAGTACTTTTTAAAAGTTGTTTTTTAAGTCCATCCAAACGGACTCTAAGTCACTTTAATAAGTAAAAAACTGACTTTTAAATCAGTTTGACCAGCTTTTAAGTCCATCTAAACCGGCTCTAAGTCGTATCTCCTATAACTACTATTACAAATATGGAAGAAAGTGTTAACATACCGGAGGAGTTACATTATATTGGTGTGACTTCTCATGTAACAACAATTTTGGATAGAATAATTAAGAAAATTTTAAATCAAAACTTGCATCAAAAATAAAATGCAAAAATGAAATTAAAGAAATCCATATTAATTGAAAAAAATAATTATGTCCACACTAAGTTTATTTTTTTAAATATTGGTGCCATTGAAATTTGAAAATATGAGGTTTTTTATAGGTTTAATTATGAAGGGGAGACTTTCACTATTCAAGGCTTTATTTTCTTCTTAATTGAGTTTTGCAATTCAATAATTTCATCACTGTGAAGTAATTTTCTCTAACAAACATCATTTTCATTGCTAGGTAGGTGTAACGACCTGTTTATTCGTTTTGAGCATCAGATTTTATTTCTGGAAAAATTGGCTGAGACGACGGATCCCACGACGGACCTTCATGGGCACGACGGACCGTCGAGGGGGTCTCGTTCCAAAAAACTTAGAATTCTGAAAATTGGGTACTGAGATCGACTCTCTGAACTTCGCGACGAAATGGCAGGACGGACCGTCGCAGGCACGACGGGCCGTCACAGACCCTTCACTGAAATTTGGTCTCTGAGCTTTGTGACGGACCTGCAGGACGGACCGTCACAGTCGTGACGGACCGTCACAGCCTCCGTCAGCTCACTCGGGTCGGAAATTCTGCTAAAGTTTTAAAGGGGCGTTTTGGACTTTTCATGCTTATAATTATAAATTTAGTGGGTTAATGTTAATAATTTAACTACTTGGGGGTTAAAAGAGATAACCTTGAAGTAAATAATAGGTTAATTCATCATCTTTTATACTTAATTATATGCTAATTAGGGTAAAAGAAAGAGGGTTTTTGAATAAGAAAAACAGAAAGAACAGAGAGAGGGAGAATAACGCTCGAGAGAGAGAGGAGAAACGAAGAGGGAAGCAAAGCTTGGAAAAGTAGATTGCTTGATCACAATTCTTCGGTGGAGGTAGGTTATGGTTTATGCTATTCGTAGTAAACTCTTAATAGTGAATGATATGTGTTGGGTAGTATTATAAAGTCTTCTATATGCTTAATTGTGTGCATG
>NC_028638.1:14755545-14927492 GCF_001406875.1 Solanum pennellii | reverse complement strand
AACTTCTAGTTAGCTATTACATCAGGGATAAAGGAGTTCCCATACTTTGCTAGATTAATACATGTTTCTACGGACAGTTGTTTAGTAATATTGTGTCTCATTTTACATCCTCTGCTAGACAGGTTAGTACCAAAGCAGGAGGAGCTACAAAAACTACACAAACTTCATTAGTATTACTTGTCCTTGCTAGATTTTCCAAAACATGGGCTACCTTATTGCCCTCCCTAAAGTTATATATGCTGGATTAGCGGATTCTGCAGTTTCCTCAATTAAGGAAGTGAATATTGAGTTTATCATTATGTATGAGTAAATTAATTACCTCTTGGGAATAACTTATGATAGATGGCAATTTTATTATAATCCACTTTTCAAGTGCCAGAGGAAAGAGAACCATCTATATTAAGTTTGTAGTAATGATTCNGGGGGTCCAGTGAAGTTGAATAAAGATCCTTTCAGAGAGATTTAGTAGAATTTATATATTCAAATACTAGGAAAGTAGAGGCCCCATTGCCATTGGAGGAGTTATTGAAAACATTATTATTCCTACTAATCCAGAGATGCCAGATAGCAAAAGGGTATAGAACATTCCAGTCCACTAAGAGTATGAATAATATTTTTTTGAGGTTTTGGAGCCAATCGATACTGTTGTTCACATTCCTAATATCTGAATGTACCAATATGCTTCATCAGAAAAACAATCCATGTTTACTGAGTGAGTTCATGAATTTGTAGAGTTTATGCTTGAGGATATTGATAGTTGATTCTTAAGATTTACTGGTTGAATTAATGGATACATAAGCCTTCAATATTTTATCCTCTAATTGTTAACCAATCTGTGTTATCAAAACCAGAAATTACTGATTGTAATAAATTGTTCAGAAACACGAAGTAACTGAAATTTATAGAATCAGTAAGCAAGATGAACAGAAAATTATTTTACAAAAATACTTAAAACGAACGTACCAGAATCTGAAACAAATGTTTTAGTTTGAAAGAAGAACAAGTCCACTGAACTCACAGTGTCCCCTTATGGAAATTATTCCCCTCTAGTATCTGAGTTTTGATTTGGAATATAACCTCCTAGGGTAAAATGATCCTAATCAGCAGAGTGTAGATACCAAAAACTCTACTGTCAGCGAATCAATTGACAGAAGTACAAGAAAAAATGTGTTTAGAAGAAGAAGGAAGATCAGAAAATTCGTTGAAAAAATATTCTGAAGACTGAGTGGTATTTATAGGCAAGAAGAATATGTTCTGAAAGGTTTCAACCCTTTCAGAATTGACACGACCATTAATGAAAGTTTGCAACCTTTCAAATGGTATTGACTGTTCCTGAAAGTTGCAACCTTTTAGAACAGTCATGGCGGGAATTTTAAATAAAACGGAAATTAAAACGGGTCACGCGCGCGGATCCGAGTCGGGTCGGGTTAACTAAAAAGTTGAAAACATTTCGATTAACTTCTGTTATCAACTAATTAACTGAAATATTTTTTGGTAAAATAAATTTTGTCCAAAAATAATCTCTCGATCATTTGCCAAAGCCGAAGCCGAAGCAAGCGACGACGACGACGGCACGAGGGGGGTCCCTCTTTCCAACCCTTTTAACAATTAATAGGAGTATTTATGTATTTAAACTCTCCTATTTTCCTTTCCATTACCGATGAGGGACAATTGTCTTTTCATTAAAGCATAAGAGGACTTTTCAAGTTCCCAACTCTTCAAATTCTCAACAAGCGAAGCGGAAATCGCTTCGCTTTCTGCCTATTTGGGTCCATTTCGTAAAATAGAAACACTATTTCATATGTATTTTGACAAATACTTCGAGTCAGACTAGAGACTGAAGTAGAAGAGTAGAAGATGGCCTGAGACTGAAGCCATGCCTTTACTAAAGAATTCTCGCCATCTCAGAGAAAATCTGGTGTGGAGCCCAGGCGAGAGACAATCGGGTCGATCAGAATGTCCTTATTTCATAGCGCTATAACATTCTCAAGTTAGTCCTAACTAGAAATATCTTAAGAGAAGAAGTGAAATCATTTGGATTCGAAGTCGGTTTCAGACTACTATCCGGCCCTAGCTGAATGGTTTGATTTTTCAACGAAAGATGGGTTTGAAAACAGGTACCAAATTGTCTTGATAAGGTGGGGATGGTTCTGCCCCTTTCCCCAGGAAATTGTTTTCAAATACCTATCCTTCCCTCTATTTCCCATCAATTCTTGCTACATACCCAACACTAATTACCATACAGTTAGCGGCTTATCATTCAGTTTTTTATTTTGGTATATTCTTTTCAAAATAATTGAAATTAATTTAACTTAAAAAAACTGATTAATTTATGAGTAAAGATAATCTCAATTAACGTAGGAGATTCAAGAGGAAATTTAAGAGAAATGGGATTTTATATAGTATCATTTATAAATTATTTATTTTTCAGACTTCTTAAATGTTAATTTGTAAAAAATTGTTTCAATTAAAGTAGTGACTCGTGAAAAAAAAATCTATAGTTTTAAACATTCTATAAATTATAATTTGTAATCAATATATAAAATAGTTTGTGAGTATATGAAATCTCAATTTATTCACGACACTCAAAGGAACATTTAGGAGAAGTGAGAATTTAAATATTCTTAAAATTATAAATTATTTATTTTTAAAATTGCTCATCGTTACTTTAAAAATGACTCAATTAAAGCAGAAGACTCGTAAGAAAATTAAGGGAAAATGAGATTTTGAATAGTATAATTTTTTAAATTTCTATAAATTATAAATAATGTTATAAAGTATTTGTATTATAATGAATGTTTATCATATGGAGTTGTTTTTAGGATATGATTAAAGAGTCCTACTTGGGGATCAAGTTACATTTCTCCTATAAATAGAGTGCTCCTCTTCATTGTAAAAGGATTCATCAAGAGAAATAACAAGTTTTCTCTTCTTTCCTCTCTAGTTTCTTCTTCTTATTCTATAGTTTTATAACAAGTTATTTGCACGAGACTCTAATTTCTCAAAAGTGAAGGTTAGATTTGAAGAATTAATAAAGGTACTATTTATTTTTTTGTTTTTAATTTTAATTGTCAATCTTACAAAACTAGAGTTCAGTGTCCTTCAAAGTTCGGACAGGAAATACCTCTCATGGGTGTTGGATGCTGAAATCCACCTTGATGCAATGGGTCTTAGAGACACCATAAAAGAAGAAAATAAGTCATCAAATCAAAATTGTGCACGAGCAATGATATTCTTGCGTCATCATCTTGACGAGATTCTGAAAATCGAATATCTGAAAGTTAAGGATCCACTTGTTTTGTGGAAAAACCTAAAAGAAAGATTTGACCACTTGAAGATGGTCATACATCCAAAGGCACGATATGATTGGATGCAACTAAGACTACAAGACTTTAAGTCTATACATGAGTGCAATTCTACCATGTCCAGAATCACTTCTCAATTGAAATTATGTGGAGAAACAGTTATTGAGATTGACATGATGGAAAATACGTTCTCCACTTTCCATGCCTAAAATGTGCTCTTGCAGCAACAATATCGAGAGAAAGGTTTAAAAAAGTATTCTGAACTAATTTTTCATCTTCTTGTGGCCGAGAAAAATAATGATTTATTATTGAAAAATCATGAGGATCGACCTACTGGATCTTAACCACTTCCTGAAGTGAATGAGGCGTACGCCCACCATGCTAGGCGTGGAAAAGGTCGCGGTCCTAATCGTGATCGTGGACATGATCGTGGACGTGGACGTGGTCGTAATCGTGATTATGGTCAAGAACGTAATTCTATTCCTGGTATTAATCATTCATCAAATAAAAAGGAAAAAAGAAAGGATGAGAAACGTGAAGCAACTAGGGAAGGTTGTTTTCGATGTGGTGGAAGAGGTCATTATGCACGTGATTGTCGTACTCCCAAACACTTGGTTGAGCTTTATCAAGAATCACTAAAGAAGAAAGAGAAAAATTCCGAGGTAAATTTTGTCTCTGAAAATCAAGTTGACATCACGCACTTGGATGTAGAAGATTTCTTCGCACATCCTGAAGGAAAGATAAATCACTTAATTAGTGATGGTTCTGTAAACATGGAAGAGTGATATTTTTTTTGGTAGTATTTATTAATAAATTTCATGTAATGATAGTTGTTTGCATGAGTATTTGTATTTTAAATTAGTTTAGTCATATTTTTATAGTTCATTAGCTTGTTCCTTAATTCGTAATTAAATAATATATATTTTTCATTGATTTATTTATATGATTCTAATATGATAGAGTCAGTCAAATACTAAACTTTATCATGTGTTTGTATTATATTAGGTCTTTAACTTGATTTAATGGATTTATCATGTGTTTGTATTATATTATGTCTTTAATTTGATCTAATGTTAAAAACATGCAGTCTGTTATTAACTAGGATTAAAAAATTATTTTATTTTATTTTCCTAACAACTCTTTTTTGACTTAGAGGAACAATTAATTAAGGCTCAGTTTTTAATTTTTAATTATTAATTTATTTCTTTGAATATATTGTACTCTTTTGACAACACTAATATTTAATATATATTTATTTTGTGTATGTCATTTCATTTGAAGATATGGATAATTCTAAGAACATATTATCAAAATATGAAGATATTCGTTTGATTGATTCTGGTACAACACATACGATATTCAAAAATAAGAAATATTTTTCTCATTTAAGTATGGGTAAAATAAATTGTACTACAATTTTTGGTAGTACTAATATGATTGAGGGTTTTGGAAGAGCCATTGTAATTTTGCCCAAGGGAACTAAACTCATCATTAATAATGCTATGTTTTCTCCAAAATCTAAGAGAAACTTGTTGAGTTTTAAAGATATCCGTGAAAATGGTTATATCCAATCAATGGATGAAACAAATCTTGAATATCTTGGTATTACCAAGAATGTCTCTGGGCAGACATGTGTTATAGAAAAGTTCCCTGCTTTATCTTCTGACTTGTATTGGACAAAAATTAGTGCAATTGAGGCACATTTTATAGTAAACAAGAAGTATACTGATTTCAATACATTTGTACTTTGGCATGATTGTCTAGGACATCCTGGGTCAATTATGATGAAACGAATTATAGATAATTCGAATAGACATCCATTAAAAGACCTAAAAGTTCTTTTAAATGGTGAATTTTCTTGTACTGTTTGTTATCAAGGCAAGTTAATTGTGAGACCATCACCAACGAACGTTAAGATTGAGTCCCCTGCGTTCTTGGAACGTATACATGGGGATATTTGTGGACCTATTCACCCACCTAGTGGGTCATTTTGATATTTTATGGTTCTAATAGATGCTTCTTCTAGATGGTTTCATGTGTGCCTATTGTCATCTCATAACTTGGAATTTGCAAAATTATTGGCACAAATAATAAGGATAAGGGCACACTTTCCTGATAATCAGATTAAGTCAATTTGTCTTGATAATGCTGTAGAGTTTTCATCCCAATCATTTAATGATTATTGTTTAGCAATTGGGATAAGAGTTGAACACTCGTTGCTCATGTTCATACTCAGAATGGTCTCGCTGAGTCATTCATTAAATGTTTGCAATTAATAGCAAGACCATTGCTTATGAAAACTAAGTTGCCCACTTCTTTGTGTGGACATGCAATTTTGCATGCTGCGAAACTTATTCGTCTCAGACCGACAACTTATCATAAGGTTTCTCCAGTGCAATTGGTTATGGGTCAAGAACCTAATATGTCACATCTGAGAATTTTTGATGCCTGTGGCACCACCAAACCGCACTAAGATGGGCCCTCAAAGAAGGTTAGGAATATATGTTGGGTTTGAGTCACCCTCCATTATTCGCTATCTTGAACCATTGACTGGAGACATGTTTACTGCTAGATTTGCAGATTGTCGATTTGATGAGACAGTTTCCCCAAAATTATGGGGAGAGAATAGTGAGATAAAATGAGAAATTTTGTGAAAAAATTTATCAGTCTCATCTTGATCCATATTCTTCTACTTGCGAACAAGAAGTACAAAAGATTATTCATCTGCAGAAAATTGCAAATCAAATGCCAAATGCATTTACAGATTTGAAAAGGATTACTAAATCACATATTCCTGCAGAGAATGTCCCAATTCGAATTGATGTCCCTAAAGGACCATCCGCTAGTGCCATAGCTAATGAGTCAAAAGAACACCTAAAGCGTGGTAGACCATTGGGTTCTAAGGATCAAAATCCTAGAAAAAGAAAGATTAAATGTCAAGATGACACTATGAAAGAATCTCATATGGAAGTTGAAAATTTGAATAAGTCTGATATTCATGAAAGAATCAATGAACTTGAAACTCAAGGAAATAATGAACTATCCATAAATTTAGGAGATGTTTAAACTAATATGAATCGATCAGAAATAGTGATTGTTTATGTCTTTGCATTTAATATTGCAACAAATATCATGCAAGATAATGAGGATCATGAACCTAAATCTGTTATAGAATGTCGACAACGAAATGATTGATCAAAATGGCAAGAAGCAATTCAATCAGAGTTGAATTCACTTGCCAAGCGTGAAGTTTTTGGACCTATAGTTCAAACACCTAATGGTATTAAACATGTTGGTTACAGATGGATTTTTGTGTGAAAAAGAAATGAGAAAAATGAAATACAAAGGTATAAAGCACGCCTTGTGGCACAAGGATTTTCTCAAAGGCCTGGTGTCGATTATGAAGAGACATACTCACCCGTTATGGATGCAATAACATTGCGTTATCTCATTAGTTTCACAGTCCATGAGCAACTTGAAATTCATTTGATGGATGTGGTTACAACCTACCTTTATGGATCACTTGATAATGAGATATACATGAAAATTTCTGAAGGATTTTTGATGCCTAAATCATGTAATTCAAAATCTCGAGAAATGTATTCAATTGAATTGCAAAGATCATTATATGGTTTGAAGCAATCTGGGCGCATGTGGTATAACCGTCTTAGTGAGTATTTAATTAAGGAAGGTTATACAAATGATGCAATTTATCCATGTGTCTTTATAAAGAAAACAATATCGAAATTTGTTGTACTTGTTGTTTATGTTGATGACATAAATCTTATTGGAACTCCAATAGAGCTTCAAAAGGCAATTGATTATTTAAAGAACGAATTTAAAATGAAAGATCTGGGAAGGACAAAATTATGTCTTGGTTTGCAAATTGAGCATTTGACAAATAGTATTTTTGTTCATCAATCTGCCTACACAGAAAAAGTGTTGAAAAGATTCTGTATGGATGAAGCGCATCCATTATGTACTCCGATGGTTGTATCCATTCCGACCTCAAGAAAAGGATGAAGAAATTCTTGGTTCTGAAGTACCATATCTTAGCACAATTGGTGCACTAATGTATGTTGCTAATACTACAAGGCCTGATATAACTTTTGTTGTTAACTTGTTAGCAAGGTATAGTTCTGCTCCTACTAGGAGACATTGGAATGGGATCAAACAAATTTTGCGATATCTTAAAGGGACAACTGATATGGGCTTATTTTATTCTAATAATTGTAGCCCAAATCTTGTTGGTTATGCTGATGCAGGATATTTATCTGATCCACACAAAGCTCGATCCCAAACAAGCTATGTGTTTATATGTGGGTAGACTGCCATATCTTGGAGATCTACAAAGCAGTCCATCTTAGCCACTTTATCTAATCACGCTGAAATAATATCTATTCATGAAGCAAATAGAGAATGTGTGTGTTTAAGGTCTATGATACATCTTAGTCAAGAGAAATGTGGTTTGGAATGTGATAAAGTACCCACCACTTTATATGAAGATAATGCAGCATGATTAGCACAACTTAAGGGAAGATTCATAAAAGAAGATAGAACAAATCACATTTCACCAAAGCTTTTCTATACACACGAACTTAAAAGGAATGGTGACACACGAACTTCAAAAGAATGGTGATATAAATGTGCAACAAATTCGTTCAAGTGACAATGTGGCTGATCTATTCACCAAGTGTCTACCAACTGCAACTTTCAAGAAGATGGTGTACAAGCTTGGAATGCGAAGATTCAAGTCTCTGATTGATGTTCTCATTAGGGGGAGTTAATACGCGATGTACTCGTTTTTCCTTACGAGGTTTTGTCCCACTGGGTTTTCCTTGTAAGGTTTTTAATAAGGTAGCCTAGATGCGTATTAATAGATATCTGTACTCTTTTCCTTTATTAGAGTTTTTCTTTTCTTAAAGTTTTTTTAGTAAGGTTTTTGATGAGGCACATCATCTATGAATTAGACATTCAGGGGGAGTGTTATAAAGTATTTGTATTATAGTGAATGTCTATCATATGAAGTCCTTTTTAGGATATGATTAAAGAGTCCTACTTGGGGACCAAGTTACATTTCTCCTACAAATAGAGTGTCCCTCTTCATTGTTAAGGGATTCATCAAGAGAAATAACAAGTCTTCTCTTCTTTTCTCTCTAGTTTCTTCTTCTTATTCTATAGTTTTATAACAAATAATTTATTTTTAAAAATACTCTGACTTTCTTATAAAAATTGTTTAAAATTTTTTGCTATTTAAACTTGTAATTTATCATTCAATATAATTACATATATTTAATTATAATATATAGAAAATAAATGACGATTTAAGCATGCAATTTATATCTACAATGTGTACTACTACTACTACTACTACTAATAATAATAATAATAATAATATTTAATTTAAAGAGAAAACAAAATTCTGAAAATACTATGCATTTCCCACTATCCACTAAAAGTTTAACTTAGGAAAAAAAACGGCAAAAAAAAGGATCATTATTTGTGTTGCAAATTAGGGGTATGCAAAAAATTTGAATCGAAAAAAATATATTATTGAATTATTGTTGTTGGGAGTTAATAACTCAGATGCTTACTCAATTTTGCACTTCTCTCTCAGAAAGTCACTCAACTTTTAATTTTAACTCAAAAATTATTTAACTATTAACTCTTTCCTCAAAAAGTCACTCAATTTATTTAATTATTTTTTAACTAAAATTTGCTGTTATTAATTGTTTATATAACATATCAAAAAATTTTAAAAATAAAAAATATCATTAAAAAATTTAGTGATGACCCAGCTAATCCGATCCATTAAGAAATATAACATAACTCATTTTATTTTACCGTAGTCCTTAATTATTACCTAAAATGGATGTAAACTCCAAGAGATTTACATCTCAATGTTGTTATTGGATGTAGGTATGTCAAATGGCGGGTTGGATCGAAATTGGAAATATTAAGTTTACTTTGGGCTTAAATGGGCTAAAAAACGGGTTGGGTCTTGACCCGCGCAATTCGACCCGATAAATCTCAATAATTTAACATATTGATACTTAACTTTCATAATCACAATTTGAATTTCCCCTCAAGAAATTTTTGTTAATAAAGTAACAAATGGATAGATAAATCCTAAAAGATGTTATATTGATAATAACTTATACCTTCAATATAGGAATATATCTTAATAAAAAAATTAAAAACGGGTTGAAATTGAAGATTGAATTGGGCTCAATTGAGAATTCTTTTCAAATGGGTTAAGCTTGAATGAGTTGAGATCGAACCCAATTCAGATTATCTTGAGCCAAACCATTACAATACTGGGCCGGTTGAGCGGGTTACTGATGTTTGGGTTCATTCTTGACACCCCTAATTGGATATACAATCCTCATAGGAAGGTCATATATACAGTTGTGTAGAAAGATGTTGTCATAGCCTCGGGATATATTTCAGTCCTGACAAAGAGTATAATTCAGCATATGCTCTCACCATTATATACTGATACAGTGTTGATATTGATGCAACATGAAAATAATGTTCATTCAAATAAACATACTTCACAAGGCAGTAAAGACTCCCTAGATAAAATGATTTACATTGTCAATTTAGTTTAAAGGGCAAAACAAAATGGATTATATTAGATTTTTTAATGGATCAAATTAGATGGTGGATTACTAAATGATTTAAATGTTATTTTTTATTTTTTACAAAATTTGATTTGTTATATAAACAATTAATATCAACAAATTTTAACTAAAAAATAATTAAATAAATTGAGTGATTTTCTGATGGAAGAGTTAATAGCTGAGTGACTTCTGAGTTAAAATTCAAAGTTGAGTGATTTTCTGAGAGAGAAGGACAAAGCTGAGTGACTTTTGAGTTAAAATTGAAAGTTGAGTGATTTTCTGAGAGAAAAGTGCATAGTTGAGCGACATTCTGAGGTATTAACTCGATTATTGGTTTGTTGAATTTTTAATGGGTTTATAAAAAATTAGTGAGTTATTGCTTCAATATCGATTTTTACTACTGGGTTATTGGGTAAACCAATAACCCAATAAGACCCATAATAATTTACAACTTTACCCTTCCTAAATATTAGATATTAATAATTTAATATCTTACTAGACATCATTCTTATATTAAATTATTTGTATTGTACCCACTTCACACTAGGTTCACAATTGTAGCTATTTGATTTTAGTTTTAGTTTTAGTCTTGTAAACTATTTGCTTTTAGTTTTAGTTTGTAATTGTAGGTTGTGACTTTTGCAAGTTCGTAAAGGTTTGTAATTTGATTAACATAAGAAATTTCATTTTATGTTTTGCCGGTCATGACATGTAATTATAGCTTTTCAACTATATTTTCTCTTATTGATTTCTCATTATCTTTCTTATTTCACTATATCAAATCATTTAGAAAAGTGAGAAGTCATAAAATATTTTACGGACATTTTCTTATTGGATAATCGAAAATTGAGAAAATAACGACAAAAAACCGATAAACTAAGACCCGATAAAAAATATTTTATTGGTTTGTTATTCGGTTAGCATATTTAAGAATAAATAACCGATAAACAAATCAATAATACATGAAACCGAACCGAACTGATCGATGCACACCCCTTGCAAATTTATTTTTACTTTTCTGATTTTAAATTAATTTTAATAATTTATAATTTTATAAATTTATGGTGCTGACATGTGACATTTTTTCCTCTCTTATTATAAATAGATAGATTTTGAAAAAACATATATAATATCTTTAAATTTGCTTATAAAACTAATATATTAGGAATGTATTATAATAAAAAAATATTACATAATTTCAACAAAACCATATCCAATCAAAATAGTACCATCGATTTTAAACATTTAAAATCAAATCAAACTCAAATAAAATCGATTTATTTAATCAGTTTAATTTAATTTGGATCGATTTTTATCCAAACCGTGAATACCCCTACAATTTCACCATTAAAGCTCAAATTCCACCCTTAATCCACCACCTGCAATATCCTTGTTAAGAAAAATAACATTCACTACACCAATTTCTTATCTCCCTCTAAACAAAATTTCGAGCAACTCGCATTTTCATACATTGAAAAAAAAAAGAGACCATTAAAACAAATTTGAAATACTTCTTTCTTCCTTCGAGATTATACTAAGCCAACTCTTTTCAAGATTTAACCATCTATTCTTTCTATTGTAAACTCTACATGGGAAGAATATTGCTTTTTTCATTTTTTTAAAAAATTAGTAAGTGTTCAATGTATCTATTTTTTTGTTATATTATTTGAATTAAAGTTTGAAATTTCAATGAATAAATGTAGAAAATAAATTTTAAAATTATCGTTTGGAAAAGGGTCAAAAATGCCCTTAACGTATTGGAAATGGTTTAATAATAACCTTCTTCCACCTATTGAATTAAAAATGCTCTCACATCCACCTATTTGCATCAAAAATACCCCTCAAGGCTGAGTTTAAGCCTAAAAATACCCAACCTTTTAACAGAAGTTGATGTAGCATAAAAAGTTCGTTTATTTAATATGTGATATTATTTTATTGGTTCACATATAATTAATTAGATATAATTTCATCACAGTCATACTCGTTAATCCAAACCAATTTCTTAAAAAACCCATCACTTTCTTCATCTTCATTTTCCAAAATTATTTGGTGAATTAATAAAGTGTTGGTCATCATCAACATCATCCTCAAAAGAGTATAACCGGTTAAAGTCCTGAACTTATTTTATAAAACAAAAGCATGGATATGACAACGAATTATCAGAAGCATCCAAGTCAAGAAGTGAAAAATCTCAATTGGGTCATCATCATTAGCAAAATCTGACTTGGCCACAAGTTATCATAAGCATTCAAGTGCATACAGAGCAGAAAATAGATGCATTTGTAACGTTGATGGAGAAAGGAAGCTGGAATTAGAAACATTGCTTACATCTACCAACATTTTGCTTACATTTTAAGAGCCAGTGGGACAAGTATAATGTACAAGGTTGTTTTAGAAAACGGAAATATAGAATATTGAAAACCAAGTAATATTCAACACATCTTGAAAATTAGTATTTTATCAATTCCTCCAAATAATTTTGGAAAAGGATAGTGAAGAAAGTATTGGGTCTTTTAATTAAAAATGAGTTTAGGTTATGAGTATGATTGTGAATGAAATTGGGTTTAGTAAATTGCATGTGGATAAATAATAATAATGCCACATATTTAATTTTAAAAATTAATTATGCGACATCTGTGAAAAGGAAGGGTAATTTTAAGCTTAAACTTAACTTTGAGGACGTTTTTGATCCAAATAAGTGGATGATAGGGCATTTTTATCCAATAGGTGAAAGAAAAGCATTTTAAAACCATTTTCAATACGTTTAGGGAATTTTAGAAAGATGATTGAGGGAGAATGTCACGATCGGAGTCTAGACCCAGACGAGACCGGCGTTGTTGACCTCTCAGAGGTCGCAGACAAGCCTACTTACGTCATTCTTACTTCGTCTAGGTTAATTTTAGCGAAAAATTTGAAACTTTTTGTTTCTTAACATACATACTAAACATTCTATTAGATTCATAATTGTTCACCATCAACCATCTAACAATAAGATCATCAAATGAAAAAAATAGTCTAATATAGCATTAAATGTATACTTGCCAAAATGATACTAATACAATGTCTGAACAAAAGCGGAAAGAAACGCTAGTCAAACATACTCCACTAGTACAATCCTATAACTAAGCTAGAATATAATGGGCAAGCATCTTCGAAAGCATGAGGGCCTACTAAGTCCGGATGAATGCTCCACGTCCGGATAGTTTCAGCGTCAACCTGTAGTTCTAGCGTCCACCTATGCCTGCACCTAAAATTGTAGAGTCGTATAGGGTTAGTACACATTTGTACTAAGTATGGGTATATGCAAGCACACAACAAGGACATGCATGAGTAAGAATAGATCTTTCCTAACAACATGATTATGGAAAGTCAAGTCAGTGGACTTGCCAACATATTGCACACAGCACCATGCCATTAGAGTAACATGCATCATCATACTTGTCATATTGCACACAACACATAACATATTGCATATAGTACATAACATGTTTCATATCATTCATTCCTATGCCATGAGACCTTGGAATCATGGACTTGACATCAAGACTTCCCAAAAATGAGGGCTCAACATATGAGACCTCAACTAGGGAACCTTCTTTAGCAAACACAGAGTCTGCTTCATTCATTCATATGTACTTCATTTCATTTCATTCATAGGCTAGTGTAAACACCAGCTATACCTAGGGTGTAGTTTAAGACTTTCATCAGGTTCGCTGTGCAATGATCAAGAATGACCTAGTGTCATTACTTAAGTCTAGCTCACCTCTTGATTATCCTATCCTAACACCTTTGGTATCATTCATTTCACTATGTGCATTATTTGAGGTTGGCCTCATTCATTCATGGGAAACTTTAACTTTAACCGACATAGATCATGTGAACATCATGAAATCCAGTGTCTCCCCCACACCGAAAGGAGGTGGAATCACCGACCAAAGTGACCCAAAACATGCTAGCGTACATAGGAATTGAACCCCGCTAGATCCCTATATTGGCAGTATAGGTTCGAAGACTAGGATATATAAGGAGAGCCATACTCGGCATGCCAGACAGTCTCATCTCATGAGAGTTACGTGAACCTCCACCCTTACCGAAAGAGGGCATCACCGCTCATAGTTAGTCCATCGATGCTCAGTATAAAGTTCCATTATATTCAACTCATACGTCATGAAAGCTGGCTTCTAGTATGAGGACATCATAGCTTAATAGATGATTTCTCATCTCATCATTAGTATTAAGTTTGTTAATATCAATACTTTCATTAGAGTGTTCATAGAGACTGGTATCTTCATTACCTTTACACTCTCATAGGTGAGTAAGTTTTGGTAACATTTACTTAGGCTCATTTGAGATTGCTCTCATCTTTTACATTAGCCTCATATCATGTTGTCATTAAAAAATCATTAACATTAGCACATTTTCTCTTCATAATTACTCACCCCATTTTACGTGAATGTTCATTTAATCATATGCCAATGCACTTGGCCATTCAGTGTGTTTCACACTCTTACTTAACCCTTATAGAGTTTCATCATTTCATTGTTCATTTCATCATTTCATTGTTCATTTCATCATTTCTTTGTTTATTTCATCATTTCATTGTTCATTTCATCATTTCATTGTTCATTTCATCATGTGCCAATGCACTTGGACATTAAGTGTGTTTTGCACTCTTACTTAACCCTTCTAGGGTTACATCATTTCATTACATACATCTTAGGTTCACTTATTTTTAAACGTATGCTAGACTTATGGGCCTATACATACAAGCCACGAGGCTTCATTCATCGTTTGTTTAAGTGATTCATATCTTCCTAAGATTATGTGGTACAAGACTTATTGTATTCCAAGATCTCGATTCGATCTAAGTAGGCAACATTATTCTTGAATATTTAATTCACGTATGACTTATGTATCAATACGTAATTTGGGCAAGGGAACCCGGTTTTAAATCCCTTGAACAACAAAAGTTATATGTTGCCACAGACACCACATTTGTAACAATGAAATATTGATACATATCTCCTTTCTGTGACATATGTTGCTATATATCTTCTTTCTGTGACATATGTTGCCAAATATCTTCTTTTTGTGACATATGTTGCCACATATCTTCTTTATGTGACATGTGTTGCCACATATCTTCTTTATGTGACATGTGTTGCCACATATCTTCTTTCTGTGACATATGTTGCCACATATCTTCTTTCTGTGGCATATATTGCCACATATATCCTTTCTGTTGGGCACATGTAGATAATTTTGTGGTGTTTTTTACAATATAGGTTATTATATATGTTGCCACATACACCACATTTCTTTTTTTCAATCATAATTGACATTTGTTTCGTCAAAACAATCATTAATATTATCAACAAAAATAAATACTCCACCAATTGTTTATAGAACTTATCAACAAAAAAAAATAATTCACAATGGTATACATAGCCATCAATTTAATCAATGGTGGATATAGTTGCTTCACATCACGATTGACGACTTCGACTTTTTTCTCTTTCTCTTTCGCTTTCTTTTTCAATTTATCCTTCTCCATCTCTAGGTCCTTCTCCATCTCCTTCTTTATTTACTTGCCTTTTGAGTTTGACTGTGATACAGAACAGTAGTCATTGTTTTTTACTTTCACTAATTATAGATAATGATTGAGAAATAGATTTTTTCAATTTCCCACACTTCAAATATTTGTGGACAACTGAACAAAACTATATTTTTTAAATCATATGAACAAAATGGTCACAAAAAGAACAACAAAAACAACAAAAAAAATGAATTTTCAGTGAATGTTAACATCACATATACATTTTCTCAAATTATGACTTTTTGAGTTTGTTAATTTTCTTTCTTAAACAATAAATAATAGATATCATTACACTATTATTCATTTCACATCTATATAACAATTTATTCTTCATTAACCCAAGAAAAAAGCTTAGTATTGTTTCAAAATTTTAAAATCTCTCAAAAAAAATGACTTATCCATTTTAAGTTAAACACAATTTTCAATTCAGAAAGAAGAGAGAGTTACGACCGAAGATGAGAAGGAAAATAAGATAATGAGAAAGAATATTTGTTTTGATAGTCGGACTTTCAATTTTTTAAAAAGGAAGAAGAAGAGAAGAAAAAATATTGAGAAAAGAAGAAGAGAAATACCTATTTTCATTTTTTTTTTAAAGAATGATTTGAATAAAATTATAAAAATTGAAAAAATAGAATATTTTTTGTATTTTATAGAAGATTATAAAGTCTTGAAAATATTTATTTGATTCCAAAATTACTTTCAATCTGTTACCAAAAAACAAATCAAAAGTTATTTGACACCTTTCATTTAATTTTCTCGGGTTTCCTTGTACATTAGCATTAATGATGACCATTCTTTCGCATAATACATATAGGCGTTTCAGCTTCTGCAAAAGGAATCAGCGCCTCTCCGTTTTCATACTGCCCTAATCGTTTGTAGTGATACGATATCACAACAATTTTGTTGGAGTTAGCTTCTCTTTCTCTTCTCTTCAAGGTTATTTTACCATTTGTGGAACACCTAATTTCGCCTAATTCTATGTTTAGCAGTCAGGGTTTCTTTTTCATTTTCTCTTTCTCTTAATCTCCCTTATCATTGTTGCCCATTGCCTTGCGATGAACCAGTTGGAATTTTTAGGTTAACTGAATACTTTGATATGTTTTCTCCATAATTCTGCTCAACGTTCTAATTTTACATGGGTTTTAATGATTTTGTCTTCTTGTATTCATACTTCCACGATGCACAGTAAATTTTCCTCTTGTGGGTTAACAATTTTTTTCTATTTAAATTCAGGATAGAAATATTTTCGTAAACTGGTTGTATTTTAGTGATTTTTCGCCCAAGAAAAGGCAGTGTTATGCCCTAATAAGCGTCAGTTTATATGGAGTTTGTGTTCTATTTAATGTAATAATAATACATTGGCTACTCATATTTGCACCTAAACAACTTGAAAGTTCCTTGAAACATACACAACTACTAACTCTTCTAAAATAGTTGTAACTACTAAGATTTTTTTTCTAGTTCGTTGAATCTTCATGCCTGTATTTCTTCCTTCTAGTCATTGTCCATGCTAACTACCACTAGTTTGTTGTATGGTCATGTAAAATAATCAATTTGTGCTACAATTCTCTTTGAAAAATCAACTTGCCCATCACTTCTTGATTTGTTTTAAATTATAGATTTCAGATTTAATTTGTTATTCTGTGATTAATTGTCTTTAACCTACTCTCTGAGTTGATTATCTCAAACTTCTCTTTCGTTCATCAGCTTAGACTCAAATGAGTATTGGAGCATGTCGCACATCATGCACTGCAGCCCCTAGTTTAGCTAGTAATCCTAGGGACAATGTATAGCTTGTTTATTGTAGCTAGGTTTCTTAGTAAGTATAACCGGTGTTGATATATGTATATATCTGCTATACTCTTTGTTTTCCTTAATAACCAACACACACACACATATATATATAGAATTCCCTTCTATCGGCTCATGCTTGTGTCTGTTGTGCAACATTAAGCAGTCATACTGTTTCAGATCTATCTAAAACTCAAGGGGAAGCTCTAAGTTCACAGTTCCCTTTCTATAGAAAAAGTGACTTTTATACCTTCGTGAAGTGGGCTGAATATGATAGTTTAACTTCAATCTCGTGCTTCAACTTATTTGTATTGTACAGTTCAGAATCTAGAAGACATGAACTCTATTCCCTTTGGAATAAAATCAAGCTCTTTTTTAGATCCATATTTCTCAAGGATCAAAGAAATTGATAGCACATTCAAGTTGATTTTCATTCAGATTTAGCTGTCTTTCCATGCACTTGTGCTTCCAAACTCTAAAGCTTGTTGGCAATCTGTGTGCAGATACTTCTAGAGACTTGTAATTCACTATTTAACTTTGCCAAGCTTTTCTCAACATAATTATTCCTCTTCCATTTCAAAAAGGCATTCTGTTAGCAGTTCATTCTCTTTATGGCACATCATCAAGGTCAATGCCAATGACAATTCAGAGATGTGATAATGTTTCTATTGTAACAAAAGTTGGTCATGATATGCAGGATGTAAGTATGGATGGGAGGCAGGATAATAAAGGAAAGAAGAGAAGGAAGAAGCACAGGGAGAAATATTGTGAAGAGGAAGGAAAAATTGTGAAATCTTCCCCATATTTTAAGAAAGTGCCTGTCCATGAGGATATTGGAAGTAGTAAATCCATTGAAGCTTTTTCTGATTTGTATATGAAGCCTATCAAGAGTGAGTGCATGGTTATTGCTGAAACACATCAGAGGAGTAACAAAAGGAAGAGAAAAAAGAATTCTGAACGTGTTGATGATGAGAAATCAGGAAATGATAACAGAGAAATGGATGCCAAACCAATCCTGATTGGTCCTCCTGTTACAAATTTGGAAGTTATTAATGAGAAGGAGAATAAACAATCTGGTGATTTGGATGAGGGATGTTCTAGTGTTGCTTCAATTTCAGTTGTTCGTGGTGATAATGCAGTGGCCATTAGTCTTGATGATCTCTTTTCAAAGTTTGCATACAAAGATGGAAACTTTAGTTCCAGTAAAAGGAGAACTGAAGATGAGAAGATAGTCGTCAAGTCACATGTTTGTGGCCCTCTCTCTCGAACGCTCATCTCCATGCAGAAGTCTTCAGAAACTGGTTCTATGATTGGAAATGAGAGTCATTTATCACATTGGGAAGGAGGCTGTGGACCGAAAGCTGGTAAAACTGTGTTCGAGCCTTGCTTATCTCAGAATCAGATCAATGAGAAGATGATTGAACAGAAAGCACGAGTGGTTTCCCCTTACTTTTTGGACTCAAGGAATGGAGAAACTGAAGGTTGTGGCCTGAAAGCTGGTAAAACTGTGTTCGAGCCTTGCTTATCTCAGAATCAGATCAATGAGAAGATGATTGAACAGAAAGCACGAGCGGTTTGCCCTTACTTTTTGAACTCAAGGAATGGAGATACTGAAATGAAAAAAGGTAGGTCTGTAGAATGTGTGAAGAAAAGAAATGATAAAAAATTACGAACCAAAGTTCGAGTGGTTTCCCCTTACTTTGCTAACTTAAAAGTGGGAGAAGAAATAAAGGTAGGTAAGGATAGTTCAAACGCTTCGAAGAACTGTCTCAATGGAAGAAAGGTTTCTCCCTACTTTCAGAATGCATATCGTGAAAAGAAGAAGAGTACAATAGGTTCAAAAAGACAGAAACCTTGTCTCTCTGCTTCCCAGAAAAGAGACGAGGCATATTTAAGGAGGAGTGAAGATAACATGTGGGTACCTCCTCGATCCCATTTTAATCTCCTCCAAGAAAACCATGCTCATGATCCTTGGAGGGTGTTGGTTATTTGCATGCTTTTGAATTGCACCACCGGTGTGCAGGTAATTGTTGCCACCGTTCTCTTTCTTATGTAGTTAACAAACTTATGATTCTTGAGATGTTTGGCTTGTTTGACAAGATTAAGTTTCCTACATTTTAAGCAGCAGCATCCTATGAGCAATTAGGAAACAAATTTTAGACCTGAAAAGTGATGTAGGATAATTCTCCATTGTCAAATGAGGGCATATACAGGCAGTTGTTAACTGATAAATTATTGTGCTAACGTATCAGCCAATTGATTGCTTTGCATTACCTTAAAAGTACTGGTGGACCTATTTAGGTAAGGAGCAGTCAATTTGTATGGGGCATTTCCCCCTTTCCTGTGGTTCAGGCTTCATGTTGATCAGAAGTGAAGCAATGAGAGCGACATAGTTGTTCCTGTCTTAAATTTTTGTAATGACTTTATTCTGCTTTTGAGATCACATTCTAACAGTGAGCACATGCCTGTTAGGTTAGGAGAGTGGTAGACGAGTTTTTCACTCTGTGTCCAAATGCTGTGGCAGCAACAGAGGTTGCTGTAGAGGATATAGAAAAGTTGCTGCGACCTTTAGGATTATATACAAAGAGGTCACTGTCTATTCCACGGCTCTCTCAAGAATATCTTGGAAAAAATTGGACTCATGTCACACAGCTGCATGGTATTGGCAAGTAAGGGAACTCTACCTTTTGCACCTAAGTAAATGGATTTTAGCTCGACTTGATTAAGTGTTTTTCTTTCCAGGTATGCAGCTGATGCATATGCAATATTTTGTACGGGCAATTGGGATCAAGTATATCCAAATGATCACATGCTAACAAAATACTGGGAATTCCTGCATGCAAATGGCTCGGCCTCAACCTGAGGGTGCAATATATTTACCTGAAGATGATGCATAGTTAGGGGTATCTTTTGGGGGTCAGTTGCATATTTTTGGTAGATTAACCTCTTGACCATTTTTGTGGTGTATAGTACTTGCCTAAGCAACAGCTTAATTAATATATCATCTCTGCATATGACAGGTGCTAACTTAGCTTCTCTTATGTCCAGAGCTAGGAAATTAAACATTTTAAGTCCAAACTCTTAAGGAAGGGATAGGAATCCGGTCGTTAAAAGTGTATTTATAGTGGCACAGGTTTTTTGTGTACCGTACAATTTCCAATTTAATATCGGTGAAGAGTAAAATCCAGACGTTGAAAAGCTTAATATTCGATTGGTAATACTAAAAAACGAGCCCTATTATCATGATATGAATATTTCCATGATGCACGTATGGTAAATTTTCCTCTGTTAGACTGCGTAAAGAAAATTTTCTTATTTAAATTCATGATAGAAGCATGTATATGAATAGTTCCGCAAACTGGTTGTATTTTAGTGATTTTTGGCCCAAGAAAAGGCAATAGCACGCCGTAATAAGCTTAAATTTTTATGGAGTCTGTCTCTATTTTCATCTAATAAACTTCAGCTCCTTGTGTTAAATTAAATGTGATATACACTGGCTACTCTATGGACTAATATTTGCACCTAAACAACTCGTCTGGCCCTTCCTTTGAGTCTACCAGTTCCAATAAAGAGAAACACAATATTTGGTGGGTAGCTATGTCGTGTGCTTTAGTGTGACAAATTTGGTGCTTCTCTCTGTTCATAAATCATGTCTTTCCTACTCGCACCAAGTACTCCACAACAAAGTTGCTTTCAAGGATCTCTGTCGAATTTCTATCCACAGAAAATCAACTTATCAATGTCCTCACCAAGCCTCCTGCTTCAGCCACATTTGATTTTTTTTTTACAATTGAACACTTTATTAATTAACAATTGAGAATAATTGAGTCTTGAAATCATGCCAAAATGTGACATGCAATGGCCAAGCTAAATCATAAAATAACATGTTAGGAACATAAGTCATAACCATGGTTAATGCAAGCTAAAGTTCTTAAACATACCTTTGAGATATTCTTAGTGGGAGATTTACCTTTAACCGACATAGACCATGTGAGCTATAACATGAGATTCGGTGTCTATCCCACATCTAAGAGAGATGTCCTTACTTGCCAAGGTAAGAAGTAAGAACCATAAACTTCTAGCTTAGGTGGATCCACTAGTTGATGTCTATCTAAGACAACCTATGGTGACACATAGTTATGAGATATGGAGATTGCTAGAAACCCGACCTCAACAATGGGAGAGCTTCCATCTCAAATACCCTCTCGGTGCTAAGCATAAATCCCACGGGATAGTCAATGTTCTTTACTTATCTTATTATCCACAGAACGGTACATCAAGTAGCCAATCCAAGCTAGATTTTATTAGAATAGCTGCTTAATCTCAATTCATCTTAGGTGAGAAAACCTTTTAACCTTATGAATCCTTTATGTGAGAAAATCCTTGCACAATCATATTATGAGTAGTATGTGAGAAATATGTTCACAATTAAAACAACAACATTGATGCTTTACCTTCAAAGCAAGCTTAAATCATTTTCTTCGATTTCATAAAGAAACATGCATATCTTCGTAAATTCATCTTTCGTAGTTCAAAAGTTTCATCAAATGATCAAAATCTTGAAATAATGAATCATGCATGGGTTCAAGTGAATTTATCTTAGGAACATGTAATTATCTCAATTCTTGCATAAAAAGACATAAAACAATCATTTGGATCATGATTAAGAAGAACCCATGAGATTGAATAAAATCTGATTTCAATCAAACATTCTAACCTGTAAAATTGGAGAATTTAAGAGTTCTATGATGGAGATGACTATATAGGTGAATACTATCATACCTTGATGCCAAAAACTCACAATTAATATGGAATTTGAAGACTTGGTCTTGAAATCTTAGACTTCTTCTTCAAGCTTTATAGAGAAAAATAGAAGAACTTTGATCAACTTTGAGAATGTAGGAGGAGTTCAAATGGGTAATTCGGGTGTACTAACATTTATATAATGTCTAGAATAGAAGGTTTAAATGATATAGTATTGTGTTAAAATAATCTAGTAAAAGACCCAATGGCCTCTTTAAAAATTACTACGACCACCATCGACGGTGGGACCTACGGTCCGTAAGTCTACGGACCATCCTAGTTAATCTTTGTGGGGTTTAGGAACTTGTTTCTGGACCCTCGAATGACAGAACCCATGTACGGTAAGTTGGTCAACTTACGATCCGTACATTGTCACCGTAAGTCCAACTTCGGCCCTTATAATTTCAGTAAGTTTGGTACTCACCTACGAGACTTAAGTACGACTCGTCCATTGAAATATGGACCATCCCAGTGAACCATAAAAAGGATATTGGAACTTGACATTGAAAATATTTTGACTTGCCACCTATGGTTCCCACTTATGGCTCGTAAGTGAACCTACAATATGTCGCTACACACACCATTTCTAGAAAACCTGTAAGTTTCCTTATTTTCAATATGAGGTGTTACGATATCTCCTCCTTGGAAACATTCATTCTCTAACAGAATTCAAAATCATTAGGAGTGTAGGAACTAGATTAAATGGACCAACATAAATGCAATTGTAACACCTCAGATTTGAGCAAAGTGTAGAAATGGGTCAAGTTGGAAACTCACAAGCCCAAAAAGTGGACCATTGAACCCTCTACAGAGCCCAGACGGGCCGTGAAAGGGACTAGGGTCCGTTATGGGGCTCATGTAGGTTTCCAGAACCTGCCTTATGTAGGTTTCACTTTGACGGACGCTTATATGGCCCGTGGTGAGGTTGACGGGCTATCAAAGTGGTGAATAGGTCAATCAAAAAGGGTTCTCCACTAGACATTGGTCAAGGACCACGGGTGTTATAACGACATGCGAAGCTTCACATGGATCATGAAGTCGTCCGTGAAGGGTTTTAATCAGAATTAATAGTTTAGAGTCAACTTCCAACAATCACATCTTTTAGCACAAAAATAATTATGTGGCCCATAACCTATCAAATTGAACATCTCCAAGTCTTCTTTCCAACGCAATCGAGTTTTCCTAATTCCAAGGTCGAAGTAATAAGTTATGTCTGCAATAGTAAATCCCTGTAAAGCAGGATTTCTTCACGACCCGTTTGATGGTTGATTAGTCCTAGATTTAAACTCATTTTAGGATTTATTTGGATAGATTTAGAGCTCTCAAATTCTTATTTTGTGCCAATAACTGATGTGAAATCCTTGATTTCCAGGTATTTGGATTAAGGAACAAAACATGGACACTAATTTGCAAAAAGGATCGTAGCATGCTCAAAGAACAACCAAATGAAGGCATGGTGATTACCAAGTCCACTTGGCGAGTCGTCGAATGATTATTTCCCTGTCTAAAGTTCCAGTATGCAAAGCCCCGAAGGACAAAATCAAGTTCGCAAGAGAAAGGACTAGTCGATGCTTCATCGAGTGATTTCGGGATACTGTGTTGGATCATCCTAAGTTACAGAACTTCAGGATGCTAAAGACCAAAGAAAAAAGGCGATGGAACTGACCAAAGGGTGGATTAGCGAGTTAATCGGCGAGCCCAACTTACTGCGCTAAATAGTCCTTCGCAGCATGTGTTTGACGACTATAAATACATTTTCAACATTTAGTTTAGCATGAATCTATAGTTTTTTCATTAAGAGGTATCTTATTTTTGAATTCTAGACGGAGAGACAAGTTTTCCTTAGCTTTGAAGAATTAAAGATTTGAATTTTTGAGAAATTGGAAGTTGATCTTTGAGATTCTTCAATTTAGACCTTTGTAAAGACGAAATTAATCGTACCTAGTTGATGGAAGATCAGTTTGGTAACTATTTTTATCTTTTTATGGGTATTTCTGTTGTTAGTTTAAATGCCTGTTTATGTCACATCCGGGAATATCCCCTAGACGTAACCTGCTTCGTCGTCCTCTTTGAGGACTAAGACTAGTCTCTTAGCTTACATCATTACATTCATAGGTCAAATTTAGAGGAAAACTTAAAACTTTTCATTACTTCTATTTTAAGGTTTACATAGACTTCTTCATACACATATATTAATATATCTAGTATACATAGACCCTTCGTATAGGAATATTACTTAGTCTTCTACTTTTATTGCACATAAATATATAAATATAACATAGTCATAATAGTCGTCTCATCTCATAACCATCTAATAAGAGTGTAATCACTTGGGCATAACCCATATATAAAAGTAAGAATGCCTCACATGGTCTATACAATGTTTCATTCTAAACGGAAAAGAAAGAAACATAGAAGTATTAAACTCAAAACAACTCCATTAGCTAGATAGTGGCATCTCCCTCGGAAAGTGACGACCTACCCTACTTGGATGATCAAGAGATCCAAGCCTTCTTCAAGTCGTCTTCAAAAGCACTTCAACAACCAGAACCTAAAATGTTCTGGAAAAGGAAGAAATGGGGTTAGTACACCACTTGTACTAAGTATAAGACCATATGCACACATACTTTGAAATCATGCTAAGAAAAAGGGACATTTCATGAAGTATGCAATTTACTTTAAAAACAATTATGTATCTTCAACAAGACCAGACAAATCAATAGAGCATGTTCATTAAGTGATAAACATGTACATCACAAGACCAACGACATCAAAACTAGTCAAGTTAACATGCTTATCATATAACCGAATAGATATTCAAGTAACTCTATCATCAAGTCATATTAGCAACAAGCGTGTTTAAGAGTACAGTTCAACATAACCAAAGCAAGACAATTACCCATGAACCCCTATCAAGTCAACAAGTGCAATGACTAAGAAAATACCCATAACCTTACTCAATCAAGTAACCCCACAAGAATCATGACCAACATCCTACTTCACATAAAATTGCATTTAAGAGTACGTATCATCTTACTTTAACCATATAGACCAATATATATACATAAGTGAAACTAATCATCATATAGTATCAACAATGTGCAAGTTCATCATATACATATCATATATCCTCATAAGCATATTCATACATAAGAACATCTTACTAAGACTCCCCTCAAGGCTAACTAGTGCAATGCTTAGGTAGAGTCCCACATCCCTACCTAGACTAAGCTAGACCCCTTAGGTTATCATAGTTAACTTTCAATCCTTTAGTTCATTTTACCTTTTGGGAACATCTTTCCCTAACCGACATAGACCACATGAGCTAATGTGGAATCCAGTATTGTAAAACCTTACATCGAAGGAAGGTGGTCTACCGACCAAGGTAAAAGCAAACATAAACGTAGCTTTCTACGTATATCCACTGGCTAGTATTCCTATGGTGGCAACATAGTTTAAGGAACTTGGGGCCGTCTTGGAAACATCACTCTACACCTTATTTGGGTTATGAGGCTATCCACTCCGTGAAGACCGTACTGAACCCTACCTTCCTTATTTGGGAAAGTGTCACCCCCTCGCATACCATATTACTCGATGCTAAGCTAGAGTCCCTTTTTGAAATGTCTTTAATGTATTTATTAATCATCATAGCTGATTGTAGGTCATAGGGTCTAACCCTTGTATACACATCATCATCATAGATCAATAAGAATTTCATGAGTATTGTCCTTTCATTACAATACATATAGATGAGGTTAGCACATTAACATCTTAATATCATGGTAAGACACATTGTTAAATCATTCACCATCCTTATGACATTTACATCTTAAGATAACACCTAAAAATCATAGTCAAGACATTTCAATTCAACATCATACCACCCTATCAATCCTAATAAAAGGGATACTCTAATACAACATCATGACTTAATCAAAATTAACCACAATTTGAAGTAAAGGATAGGGATCATAAGACTTACCAACTCTCCTTCATAGTCCATCATCAAGGTCTTACCATAAGCCCTCAATTCAAACCAATTTGGGTATACATCATCATAAGTCAATAACTAACATGATAAAAAGTCTAAATGAATAACTACATTATAATTCAATACTAGATCATAACTTAAGACAAGATACTTAGGTCAATTCACAACATACTTCCTAACCTAGATCATATTCTCAAGAACTAGCTTCAAAGACCACAAATCATCCTAATTCATTCATGATTATTATAACAACATCATCTAATAGTAATTGATCCAATAACCAAGTCAATTGAACCAATACAACCTAATTCATATCAATATAATAACCTAGGGTTAAGGGTTAAAGGTCATCTTCTACAAACTAGACCAAACCATCAATATATATCATAATTAAGTTAGAATAAATGTTAATATATTCATAAGATCCAAAAAAATCATAAACAAATCAATTCATAACATTATTTTGAGATTGGGAAAGACCCACATAAAAACTTAACTTTTGAAAATACTTTGAAGGAGCCCTTTGATGAAAGAGGTCTCAAAGGTGAATTAGATCCCATACCTTGTTAATTGATGAAGATTGATGGAGGAAATTGACCCTTTTCATCCCTTAAACCCTCCCCTAGCTTGGTCTTCAATGTTGTTTTTTACTAGAGAGAGAAATAAGAGAGAAGGAAGAAAGTTAGGGTTTGTGAGTTATGAGCTTAGGTTAGTCTAATTTAGGTTGTCTTTATATAGATCGTTAATTAACTTAACTAGACCTAACTTAACCCATAACTAACCACCTAAACCCTTAATTTATTAATTGGAACTAATTAAAAACATGCAGGAAATTACAAGCCCCATCGACGAGACCACGATCGACGGATCGTTGGTCCATCGACGACCAGCCCCTCCCCCCGTGCTGCATATCCGTAGTCTTGGTAAGAGACTATGATTGAGTCCCTCCAATTATTTGGCTAAGTGATGGTCGACGGATGACATTGACGCCCTCTCGATCAACACACGCTCCGTCATTTGCCTCCGTAGGTGAACACTGCCCATGTAGTCTTGACCCCTAAATGCAAGGGTCCTCTTCAAGGGCCCTTGATTGGTCCTTCAGAAGTCGTACCCGAACATTTAGAACATAGATCAAATCAAACACATGTTACACACCCTTCCACCAAATTTCAGGAATATCCGACTCCTAAAATCTAGTCAAATAGGCTAAGGCACGCTAGTACCTCATTGAACTAGTTTCGGACGTCATGGACATTCTTGGACGTTCTGGTTTCTAGACTTCCTAAATGACTTACAATCATTCTACTGGACTTTAGAACAATGTCTAGACCTTTGGACACTTATGTTATACTCTAGAACACGTCTTGGAATTTTGAAGTGTAACATTATCCCCTCTTAGGAATATTCGTCCCCGAATGACTGTAAAATCTTTTGAAGGAAGGAATAGATTCAAGAGTAGCATCCCAACCAACAACAATACATAACAATATCTACTATATAAATTACACAAGGTAATTCAAAATTCCAATTGCCACACATACGGCTCAACAATGCATTATGAGGAATATCCTTCTCACAACAACAAGAGCTCAACATAAGATTTATGAGTCAATTATGTCGAAGTTCAACTTAACATCATGCTACATATCATTTCATAAAGACTCACTATACCAAAATGCACAACATAAATCATAACAAGCAAAATTTCAATTTCAAGTACAAATGCACAATTTTTCATTGTAATTCACGTTAAAGACATCAAAAATGCACCTTTTGCAAAACTTCACTAAAACTCAAATAACTTCAATTTCTGTCATTATTTTCATTATTAGTAAGAACTACTAACCTTAGTTATCAGATAGATGAGGGTAACAGGACTTCATGTTGGCCTCGGCCTCCCATGTTGCACCCTTAACTAGGTGATTCTTCCATAACACCTTTACGGAAGCCACCACTTTATTCCTTAACTTTTTGACTTGCCTATCTAGAGTTTGAAACAAAACTTCGTCATAAGAGATGTTATCCTTCACACCAAGACCCTCAATAGGAAGAATAGACTCGGGATTACCAATACACTTCTTACGTATGAAAACATGAAAAACCGAATGAACCGAAGCCAATTCACTAGGAAGCTTCAATTTGTAGGCAACTTTACCAACCCTTTGCAAGATTTCATAGGGAACCATATAACGTGGACACAACTTCTATTTCTTGCCAAATCTAACCACCCCTTTCATAGGCGAAATTTTCAAATATACTTTATCACCTTCTTCAAACTCTAAATCCCTTCTCCTATGATCGGCATAGGACTTTTGCAAACTATAGGCCGTTTGCAAGCGATTCCTTATAATATGAACTTTTTCCAAAGTCTTATATATCAAATCAAAACCAAGAAGCGAAGGCTCACCCACTTCGAACCATCCAATAGGAGACCTACACCTCCTACCATACAAGGCTACATAGGGAGCCATGGAGATGGATGAATGAAAACTATTATTATAAACAAACTCCACCAAAGGCAAATGCTTATCCCAATTTCCCTTGAAATCAAGAATACAAGCCCTAAGCATATCTTCAAGAGTTTGAATAGTATGCTCTGCTTGACCATCCATTAGGGGTTGAAAAGCGGTACTTAACTTTACCTTAGTACCCAACCCTTCTTGGAATGACCTCTAAAACCTAGATGTAAATTAGGAGCCCCTATCCGATATGATGGATAATGGAACACAATGGCGACACACAATCTCATCTATGAAGATCCTTGCATAATCTTCCGCCGAATAAGTAGACTTGACAGAAATAAAATGAGCGGACTTGGTCAACCTATCCACAACCACCCATATAGAGTCATATTGCCTTTGAGTTCGAGGCAAACCTACTACAAAATCTATATTGATGTCTTCCCACTTCCAAGTAGGAATTTGGATTTCTTGTAGTAAATCACCCGGCTTTTGATGTTCGACTTTCACTTGTTGGCAATTTGGAAACTTAGCAAGAAACTCTGGTATATCCTTCTTCAAACCTTCCCACCAAAATACTTCCCTAAGGTCATGGTACATTTTTGTCGAGCCTGGATGAAGTGAGTAGCGGGACTCATGGTCTTCTTCAAGGATCTGATTCCTCAACCCATCTATCTTGGGAACACACAATCTCCCTTGGTACCTCAAAACACCATTCCCCCATAAGGAGAATGACTCATTAATCTTACCAAGTACCAATTCCTTCAACTCCATCAATGGTTTCTGAAGGTGTTGTTTAGACTTTACCTCAACCACCAAGGATGACTTAGAGTTATGATGGACTATAAAACCACCATTCGGAGAATCTTCCAACCTCACACCCAATCTAGCTAACCTATAAACATCTCTAACTAGGTCTTTCTTGGCTTCATCTTTATGAGACACACTACCCATAGTCATATGACTTAAAGCATCTGTAACCACATTGTCCTTGCCGGGGTGATAGAGAACACTCATGTCATAATCTTTCAACAATTCTAACCATATTCTTTGTCAGAGATTCAACTCCTTTTGGGTAAAACCATATTGGAGACTCTTGTGGTCGGTATGCACATCAACATGGACACCATACAAGTAATGCCTCCATATTTTCAAGGCAAATACCACGGCCGCTAATTCAAGATCATGAGTTGGATAGTTTCTCTCATGCACCTTATGTTTCCTAGAAGCATAGGCTATTACCTTCCCATGTTGCATAAGGACACACCCTAAACCCACTTGGGTTGCATCACAATACACAACGAAACCCTTTATACCCTCCGACAAAGTCAACACCAGAGCGGAAGTAAGCCTATCTTTCAACATTTGGAAGCTTCTCTCACATGCCTCCGGCCACTCAAATTTCTTACTCTTTTGGGTTAAAGTAGTCACGGGAGATGCAATGGACCCAAACCATCCACAAACTTTTGATAATGAGTTGCTAGATTCAAGACACTCCTAATGTCGGTTGGAATCAATGGTCTAGAACAATTTTTCACCGCCTCCGTTTTCCTTGGATCAACCTCAACTCCCTCACTAGAGATGATATGACCAAGAAATGCCACTGACCTCAACCAAAACTCACATTTGCTATACTTAGTAGATAATTGATTCGCCTTAAGCACGTGCAACACCACCCTTAAATGGTTCATGTGGTCCCCCTCATTTTTTGAGTATACCAAGACATCGTCAAGGAAGACAATGACAAATAAATTTGGGTAACTTCAAAACATCCTATTCATGAGATCCATAAACGCCGCCGGGGTATTCGTAAGACCAAGGACGTTACTACGAACTAATAGTGACCATATCTAGTCTGAAATGCCGTCTTTGGTATTCCTCACCTCTCACCCTAAGTTGGTGATACCCCGACCTCAAGTCAATCTTAGAAAAGTAGCTTGCCCCTTGGAGTTGATCAAACAAGTCATCAATCCGAGGGAGAGGATACTTAATCTTGGTTGTGACTTTATTGACTTGGCGGTAATCAGTGCCCATCCTAAGGGACGTATCCTTCTTCTTCACAAATAAAACCGAAGCACCCCATGGAGAAATACTAGGTCTAATGAAGCCTTTATCTAGTAAATCCTTGAGATGAGGCTTCAACTCTTTCAATTCGGCTGGAGCCATCCGATAAGGAGGAATTAAAATGGGATTTATATCCGGTAACAAGTCGATACCAAAATAAATTTCCTGTCCGTGAGGAATACCGGGAAGGTCATTAGAAAATACCTCCGAAAATTCACTCACTACGGGGACCGACTCAACTGGAGGAATTTTAGAGTCTAAATCTTGGATCTTACTATATGGTATAAACACCCTTTAGACATCATTTTGCATGATTTCAAACAAAAGATGATACAACCTCTAGGAATAGAATTTCCCCCCTTCCACTCTAAAACGGGCTCATTTGGAAAGATAAACTTCACCACCCTCGTTCTACAATCAATAGAGGAAAAGTAAGCATGCAACCATTCCATACCCAAAATGATATCAAAATCAAGCATATCTAGTTCTACTAGTTCAACATAGGAAAATCTATTGGGAAACATTATAAGACAATTTCTATAACCCTTTTTGCAACAACAGGCTCACCCACCGGAGTAGACACTATAAAAGGATCATGCAAAATATCGGGCAAAATGTCAAACTTTTTAGCTACAAGAGGAGTAACAAATGATAAAGTAGCACCGGGATCAAGTGAGACATATACATTAATAAATAAGACTTTCAATATATTGGTCACCACGTAGGGAGAAGTCTCTTGCTCACCCCTAGAGAGGAGAGCATAGAATGGTTCTTCTTTGGAGCTTCATTTGAACCTCTTGATTGAGATTCATTTGACTATTCACATTAGGGCAATCCCTAACCTTGTGACCATTTTACCACAACTAAAACACTTGTCCGTCCTAATGAGGCAATCACCATAATGCTTCTTGCCATACTCACCACAAGTGGATTTGGACTTCTTGGTTGGGGAACTAGTAACTCTTCCCTTTTGAGGATTTGGGTTAGCAACTTTATCACCATGAGCCTTAGGTAAATTGGATGGAACTTGATTAGAAACCAACTTCTTAAACCTAGGCTTGTCTTCTATCTCAAGCCTATTCTTTGAAGAACCACCATCAAAAGATCTTGCCCTTTTAGCATCTCTACTCTTCCTATTAGCCCTTGTCTCCTCCACATGTTGGGCATGTACCATAAGACGGGAAATGTTCATTTTTTCATTTAGCATAGCTGAATAAAACTTTTCTTACAAATCATCCGACACCCCCGTCACAACGCGGATCCTTTCATCTCTAGGATCGAAAACCAAAGAAGGAGAATATTTTGACAATTTAGTGAATTTGAAGGAGTTTTCATGAACACTCATACCTCCTTGGCGAATGTTGATGAACTCCACAACTTTAGCTTCCCTCTTCTCCCTAGGAAAGAACCGATCAAGAAAAGCCTTCTTGAACAATTACTAAGTCACGGGTCCACCTCTTAAAGGCGTATTGTAACTCCATTGGATGTACCATGCTTGAGCCACATCCTTGAGTTGATAGGTGTCTAACTCGGCCTTCTCACTAGTAGACAACCCCATAGCATAGAATATCTTGTAGATTTCATTGATGAACTCTTGGGGGTCTTATTCAACCTTGGACCCATAGAAATTAGGAGGATTCATCCTAGTGAAATACCTTAGACGAGAGGCCATAGTAGCAACTTGTTGATTTGCCCTTAGTACAACCTCCCGATTAGCTTGGGCCGTCATGGCTTGGACTTGAGTAGTGGCAGCTTGTGCTTGGGTAGTAATGGCTTGGGTCATTTGGAAGAGAGTGTCCCTTATGTTCTCATCCGTCAAAGAAGGAGGATTCACCGGGGCTTGGTCATAATTCACACCTTCCTCAAGAGAAGGAACTTGATCACCACGGGGAGGAACTCCCACATTGGCAATCTCTTCTTTAAGTCTTCGTGCCGTATTTCTTCGAGTATTCATTTCCTATAATCACAATAATAAGATTAGACGCAAAAGCACACAATAAGTATACTCTAGTGGCATGATATTGAATTTCCATGAAAGTGAGAGTTTTCTAAGCATCTTATCGATTCCTACTCATAAGTGTGGCACGCTTCACAATTATGAATATGAACCTACATAGACGTGGTTGAGAGAGGCACCGGCTAAATAATATTTAACCTAATGCTCTAATACCAAGTTTTTCACATTCGGGAATATCCCCTAGACATAACTGGTGCCGTCGTCCTCTTTGAGGAATAAGACTAGCCTCTTAGTTTACATCATTACATTCACAGGTCAAATTTAGTGGAAAATTTAAAACTTTGCATTACTTCTACTCAAGACCTCTACATACACATATATTTATATATCAAGTATACATAGACCCTTCGTATATGAAGATTACTTAGTCTTGTACTTTTATTGCACATAAGTATATAAAATATAACGTAGTCATAATAGTTGTCTCATCTCATAACCATCTAATAAGAGTGTAATAGCTTGGGCATAACCCATACATCAAAGTAAGAATGCCACACATGGGCTATACAATGTTTCATACTAAATTAAAAAGAAAGAAACAAAGAAGTCTTAAACTCAAAACAACTCTATTAGCTCGATAATGGCATCGCCCTCGGAAAGTGAAGACCTACCATACTTGGATGATCAAGAGATCCAAGCCTTCTTCAAGTCGTCTTCGAAAGTACTTCAACAACCGGAACCTAAAATGTTCAGGAAAGGAAGAAACGGGGTTAATACACCACTCGTACTAAGTATGAGACCATATGCACACATACTTTGAAAACATGCTAAGAAAAAGGGACATTTCATGAAGTTTGCAATTTGCTTTAAAAATACTTTATGAATATTCAACAAGACCATACAAATCAATAAAGCATGTTCATTAATTCATAAGCATGTATATCACAAGACCAACGACATCAAAACTAGTCTACATGCTTATAATTGAATACATATTCAAGTAAATCTATCATCAAGTCATATTATCAACAAGCATGTGTAAGAGTACATTTCAACATAACCAAAGCAAGACAATTACCCATGAACCCCTATCAAGTCAACAAGTACAATGACCAAGCAAAGCCCCATAACTTTAATCAATCAAGTAACCCAACAAGAATCATGACCAACATCCTACTTCATATAATATTGCATTTAAGAGTACATATCATCTTGCTTTAACCATATAGACCAACACATATAAATAAGTGAAACTAATCATCATATAGTATCAAAAATGTGTAAGTTCATCTTATATATATCACATATCGTCATAAGCATATTCATACATAGAAACATCTTACTAAGTCTCCCCTCAAGGCTAACTAGTGCAATGCTTAGGTAGAGTCCCATATCCCTATCTAGACTAAGCTAAACCCTTTAGGTTATCATAGTTAGAGTTCAATGCTTTAGTTTATTTTACCTTTTTGGGAGCATCTTTCCTAACCGACATAGACCACATGAGCTAATGTGGAATCCGGTGTTGTAAAACCTTACATCGAAGGAAGGTGGTCTACCGGCCAAGGTAAAACCAAACATAAACGTAGCTTTCTAGGTTGATCCACTAGCTAGTATTCCTATGTTGGCAACATAGTGTAAGGAATTTGGGGCCGTCTTAGAAATATCACTCTACACCCTATTTGGTTATGAGGATATCCACCCCCTGAAGACCGTACTGAACCCTACCTTCCTTATTTGGGAAAGTGTCACCCCCTCACAAACAAGATCACTCGGTGCTAAGCTAGAGTCCCTTTTTGAAATGTCTTTAATGTCTTTATTAATCATCATAGATTATTGAAGGTCATAAGGTGTAGCCCTTGTATACACATCATCATCATAGCTCAATAAGAATTTCATGAGTATTGTCCTTTCATTAAAATTCATATAGGTGAGGTTAGCACATTACCATCTTATATCATGGTAAGGCACATTGGTAAATCATTGACCATCCTTAAGTAACATTGGCAAATCATTTGCCATCCTTATAACATTTACATCTTAAGTCAACACCTCATAATCATAGTCAAGACATTTCAATTCAACATCATACACTCTATCAATCCTAATACAAGGCATACTGCAATAGAACATCATGACTTAATCACAATTAACCACAATGTGAAGTAAAGGATAAGGATCATAAGACTTACCAAGTCTCCTTCATATTCCATCATCAAGGTCTTACCATAAGCCCTCAATTCAACCCAATTTGGGTATACATCATCATAACTCAATAACCAATGTGATAACAAGGAAATACCTCAATCCTATTGGTTGGTTTATATATTGGCTAACGATTGTTGACTCTTAGAGATTGATTAAGTGTCTTTGATAGTGTTATTCGATCATAATGGCGCCGCTGTTGGGGACTTGTGTTGGTTAATATTCTTTAGTTATGTTGAATTGTGTTCTTGTTACCTATAATTGAATCATCCTATTTTTTTGTTTTAGTTTGCTTGTTGCTTTTTGAGCATATAAATTGAAGAAATCTTGTAGCAATTGTCATGACCTGGATTCTGAAATCCGAATCGCAACCGGCATCATTGACCTCTCAGAGGTCGCAGACAAGCCTCTTCTTGCATTCATCACATTCATACGGATAATTTTAGTGGAAAGTTTAAAACTTTTTGTTCATATCTTAAGTATACGTAGACTTCATACTGTAAACATATAAACGCGTGTTTGGAAGGAAGTTCATTGCTCATACATCAACCATCTAGTTATAGAAACATACAACTTGAAAGAAATAGAATATCATGTCATAAGTAATACTTGCCAAAACGACATCTTTACCAGTGTCTAAATAAAATAGAAAAGAAACACTAGTGGAACATACTCCACTAGTTCAAACCTGCCACTAACCAAGAAATGTAAAGGCAAGCATCCTCGAATGCATGAGGACCTATCATGTTCGAATGAAATCTTTGAGTCTAAACAACTGCAATGATACCTTCAACGTCCTCCTGAGCCTGCACCAAAAATAGTAATATAGTGTGGAATTAGTACACACTTGCACAAAGTATGGGTACATGCAGCAACACATAAGGGTAATGTATGAACAAGAATGGCTTTTCCTAATCAACATGCTTTCTTAGAAGGTCAAGTATCTTGACTTGCCTAATTCGTAATAGGAAGGTCATACTATGATTATGTCACACATCAAACATACATAGGTTCACATAAAATACATTTCATGTTTCATATATCATACATTTCATATCCACGAGACCTTAGAATCATGCACGTAGCATTGGGACACGCAAGTGAGGGCCCAACATATATGACCTCAACCTGAGGGCCTCCTTTAGCAAAGACAGAGTCTTCTTCATTCATTCATTCGTACTTCACATTATTCATTTCATTCATTCATAGGCTGATGTAAACACCAGCTATACCTAGGATGAAGTTTAAGACGCTTATCGAGATCATGAAGTGCAATATCCAAGAATGACCTAATGTCATTACTTGAATCCGGTTTCACCTCCTTGTTTTCTTGCACAAACACCTTCGGTATCGTTCATTTCATTATCTTTCATACTTTGAGGAACTTTCAACCTTAACCGACATAGATCATGTAAGCATCATGAAATCTGGTGTCTTCCCCACACCGAAAAGAGGTGGAGTCACTGGCCAAAGAGAAGCCAAAACATGCTAGCTTTATGGGTTCGAACCAAGATAGTTCCCTATGTTGGCAACATAGTTCAAAGACTAGGAGATTTAGGGAGACCCATACCCACCTTGGTGGACAGTCTCATCTTCATGAGAATTACGTGAACCTCCGCCCTTCCTGAAAGAAGGCATCACCACTCATGACTAGCCTATCGGTGCTTAGTTTGAAGTTCCTTTTTAGATTCAACTCATGCATCATCGAAGCTTGCTTCTAGAATGAGGTATTCATAGTTCATTAGATGATTTATCATCTCTTCTTTACGTGTTAAGTGTGAATTGTCCTTACACTTACATATAGAATGGGATTGAGACTTGTCTCTTAATATTCAACACTCTCTTAAGTAAGTACTTTCGGTGACCTTTACTTAGACTTGGTTGAGACTTGTCTCACCATTTATCTTAGCCTTTTATCATGTTGTCGCCATTTTCATTAGCGTCATAGTTCAACATAATTACTCACCTCATTACATGAATGTTCATTTCTTCATCTTGCCATTAACTTATATCATATGCCATGCTCATGGCCTTTAGTGCACTTTACACTCATGGTAGTACCCCTTTCGGGTTACTCATATTTGGCTAAGTGTTTCATGATCATCTAAGTGCATATTGTGCAAGACTTACGCATCTTGCACATTCGGACAAGGGCGAGTTCGATCCCTAGTGGCTGCGTTTTTTTTTTATATGTAAGACTTATGTGCCTCACAATTTCGGTCAAGAGAAACCATGTTTGAATCCCTTGGGCAGCATTTTTTAATTTAGAGTGTTAGGTATCTTCATATACTCGGCCAAGAGGATTCGAGGTCGAATCCCAGTGGCCTCAATTTTATTATTTTATTTTGTGTGAGATTTATGTGTCTCACACACTTGGCCGAGGAGCCGGGTGCGAATCTCCTCTCTCACACTATTTTTTTTCTTTTTAATTCAAGGACTCTTCTCTTAGTGTTAGGACTTGAGATCTCGGGTTCCACCCCCAATGGCAGCATCTCTTTTTCTTCATTTTTTTACAAGTGGTTAGGCGAGACTTAGTCAATTAGTATAGGTCTTTAGTTCACTTTCTTGCATTAGAGTTTTACATGAACTTTTAACCAATTCGTTAAGGAATTTAATTTCATTTTCTTGTTTATGAACATCACA
Source organism: Solanum pennellii (assembly GCF_001406875.1). Lineage (NCBI taxonomy): Eukaryota > Viridiplantae > Streptophyta > Magnoliopsida > Solanales > Solanaceae > Solanum > Solanum pennellii. The sequence goes on along the minus strand of NC_028638.1, from coordinate 14,890,058 downwards.
ATTTCTTCTTTCATGTTAAACACACAACATTACATAACACATAATTCACAATTTCTTCAAGTAGATTGTAACAACTTAATCACAGAAAACAACATACTTGTGCACATGTAACATTCAATATTCCGGCGTACATAACAAAATCATAAACAGTCTGAGAACACACATTGCACACAATCACAATCATTCCTAAAATCATCTACCAGAAGTCATACCAACGCATGCATCAATCGTTCATAGGATCTCATAACAGGGGCACGCAACGAGGATAACCTTTGTTTTTAGATTGGATTTGAACTGAGCCTTAAGGGAACTCTTGGGAAAGGGACCAAGAGAGAAGAAAACCCATACCTTTTTCAACTTTCAGAACCAGCCACAAACACATCCTAGCCCACGCACAAACCTCTCTTCCGAGCCTTGATTCTTGTTCACAAGTGAAGTTCTTTACGTGATTTCTTAAAACACTTAGGCCTAAAAATTTTTCTTTTCGTTTTTGATGGATGAATGCTAAGAACTCTTAGAATTTTGAATTGCAAGGTAAATCTAAAAAACGTTTTGTGGATATATAATGAATTAAGAGTGTACATGGAGTACACTCCAAGTTGGAGTCTTGCGCCCTTTTTCTTGGGGTTTGTTGTTGACTTATTCAACATCATTTAAATGGTAAAAATCTGATTATAATCTATATGTTAAGTTACTATTATTCCCCTCCTTATTTTTTGTCTGATTTAATTCACTTAAATCGCCCACTTTAATGCCTCCAACTCGGCTCGAACCCGTCAAACTCGGGTTTAACCACCGAGCTTTGACCCATTTTGAACTATTAAAAACCTTATTTGATTATTTAATTATCAACCTAGGGTAATTACTATACTACCCCTAGCCCCGAAATCACCTCCCCTAGAACCCTTAAAACCTAGGACTAACCCTCTAAGTCTGGTTAAGACTCACCCGGGTGAATCCTAGTGTTTGGGGACCTAACATGTTTGGAACCAACCCTGCCTAGCTCAAACAACTCACCAAGTTGGTCGGCTTGGTAGGTGCATAGGTCCAGGGGTCTCGTTTCACGCACATCAAGCCGTGTGGACCTGGTCTAACATATGCATTCTAGGTACATTTAGGTCTTACTTAGCATAGTCATTTTCGGGTTGTTACATTATCCCCCCTTAGGAATATTCATCCCCGAATGACACTACACATCATTCAAACAAGGAGGGTGATTTTTTGAAAGTTACTTCATCTTACTCAAACGGTTCTCTTTTGTGAACATTTGATTCACACTTATTTGGGTGTTGCATACCATTCAAGCTTATCTAAGGCTTCATACTTGAGATTGAGAAATTTCCTTCTCAATAACACTTAACTTAATGCATATCATAAATCATGCAACACAGAAAACATGCCTATGCTACACAAAAACAACAACATAAATTGCAAAACATAACTTTATTTTAATTCATATAGTGCTATTATAATATACGATTAGTGACCTATCACACCAAGTTGACTACAACACATAAAAATTCGGAGGTTCATAAACATAAATCAGACTTTAGGAGAAGAATGTCTAACCTCAAGAACTGAACAAATAAGGATAGAGGGATCTCATATCAGCCTCGGCCTCCCATGTTGCTCCCTCAACAAGGTGGTTCCGCCATAGGAACTCGTGCTGGCAACCTCCATGTTCCTCAATCGCTTCACTTGACGATATAAAATTTCGATTGGAACCTCTTCATAAGAAAGGTTCTCCTCAACTCCTAACCCCTCAACAGGAAGGATGGATGCTGGATTGCCTAGACACTTCTTAAGCATTGAAACGTGAAGCACTGGATGAACGGAAGCCAAAACTTGAGGTAACTTGAACTCGTAGACAACATTTCCTACTCGCTGTAAGACCTCATAAGGACCTATATACCTCAAACTCAATTTACCTTTCTTTCCAAAACTCATCACCCCTTTCATGGGTGATATTTTAAAGTAGATTTGATCACCCACCTCAAATTCTAGATCTCTCTTTTTGTTGTCTGCATAGGATTTTTGACGACTGTAAGTAGTAGCCAATCTATCTGTGATCATTCTCACCTTCCTCATAGACTCATGTACGATCTCATGGCCAAGGATGATAGATTCTCCTACCTCCAACCACCCAATCGGAGACCTACATCTTCGTCCATATAGTGCTTCAAAAGCTGCCATCCCAATACTGGAATGGTAGCTATTATTGTAAGAGAACTCTATCAGCGGCAAGTGATCATCCCAACTCCCCTTGAAGTCAATAAAACATGATATCAACATGTATTCAAGGGTCTGGATGGTACAGTCTGCTTGTCCATCCGTCTGCGGATGAAAAACAGTACTAATCTTCATCTATGTACCCAATCCCTTTTGGAAAGATCTCCAAAAATGTGAAGTAAATTGGGCTCCCCTATCCGAGATGATAGACAGAGGAATCCTGTGCCTTTTCACTATATCATCAATATAAAGCATGGCATAATCTTCAGCCTTGTAAATAGATTTCACAGGTATGAAGTGAGTGGACTTGGTCATTCTGTCAACAATAACCCAAATGAAATCATGTAGTTTCCTAGTCTTTGGCTGACCAACCACAAAATACATATTGATAGCCTCCCACTTCCATGTTGGAATCTCAATCGTCTGAGTGAGATATTTCTCTTGATGCCTTCCCACCAATAGACCTCTTTAAAGTCATAGTACATCTTGCTGGCACCTGGATGAATGGAATACCTGTAAACATGAGCTTCTGCCAAAATATTAGACCTCAAACCATCAACATTGGGCACACATAATCTATTTTGGTACTTGAGTACACCATCCCTTCTAGAGAAAATGATTTATTCATCTTACTCAATACTGAGTCTTTCAACTCCACGAGTACTGGGTCGAGATGCTGTTGGCTTTAACATCTACAACAAATGAGGATTCAGAATTTGAGTGAACCGAAACACCCCCACTTGGTGCATCTGCCAGCCGTACAACTAATCTAGCCAATTGGTGTACCTCTTTAACCAATCCTTCTTCTCTTCATCAATATGAGACATGCTTCCCATGCTCAATCGACTCAATGCATTAAACACTACATTGGCCTTACCCTAGTGATAATAAACACTCATATCATAATTTTTGAGCAGTTCTAGCCATCTCCTCTGACGAAGGTTCAACTCCCTCTGTGTAAAAACATACTGAAGACTTTTATGGTCAGTATATACATCAAAATGTACACCATGTAAATAATGTCTCCAAAGTTTTAATGCAAACACCACAGTAGCTAGCTCACGATCATGAGTAGGATATTTCTTCTCGTGGATTTTCAACTGTCTTGATGCATATGCAATCACCTTGCCATCTTGCATGCGAACACATCCCAAACCTACCCGGGAAGCATCACAGTACACCACATATCCTGCACCACTCTTCGGCAATGTGAGGATTTGGGCTGAAGTAAGTCGGTCTTCGATCTCTTGGAAGCTATTCTCACATTTCTTAGATAACTCAAACTTCACCTTCTCCTTCGTCAAGGCTGTCAATGGAGCAGTAATAGTGGAAAAGCCTTCCACAAACCTGCGATAGTAATTGGACAAACCCTGAAAACTTCAAATATCGGTAGGAGTAAGGGGTCTTGTCCATTTCTTCATTGCCTCAACCTTTTTAGGATTAACTTCTACACCCTGTTCGGTCACAACATGACCAAGGAAGGTCAGTGATCTCAACCAGAATTCACGTTTGCTGAACTTTGCATACAACTGATATTTTCTAAGTGCCTGCAATGTATTTATTAAGTGTACTTAATGATCTTCTCTAGACTTAGAGTATATGAGAATGTCATCTTGAATACTATAATGAAGGAATCAAGGTACTCACGGAAAACTCTATTCATAAGGTCCATAAACGCGGCTGGTACGTTAGTGAGACCGAATGACATGACCAGAAATAAATAATGCCTATATCTAGTACGAAAAGCCGTCTTAGGGACGTCTTCCCACCTCACTCTAAGCTGATGATAGCCTGACTGAAGTTCTATCTTGCAAAAGAAACTTGAACCTTGGAGTTAGTCGAATAAATCGTCAATTCTGGGAAGAGGGTACTTATTCTTTATAGTGACTTTATTGAGTTACCGATAATTGATGCACATTCCAAGGGTTCCATCCTTTTTCTTTAGGAACAACACTGGAGCACCCCATGAGGATATGCTCGATTGGATGAAGCCCTTATCAAGTAGATCTTTTAACTACAACTTCAACTCTTTGAGTTCAGCTGGTGCCATCTTATACGGGGGAATATAAATTGGCTTGGTCTTGGGATCTAAATCAACACCAAAGTCAATCTCACGTCAGGAGGGATTGCTGGTAAATCCTCTGGAAAGACATCTGGGAACTCATTCACTATTGCCACTGAGTCTATGGAAGGAACTTCTTGATATAACTCATTGACTCTAACTAAGTGGTACAAATACCCCTTAGCTATCATCTTATTGGCCTTTAAGTGTGAAGCAATTTGACCGATTGGACTTGAACCATGCCCTTCCCGTTCCCGCTCTAACTCATTTGGAAACTGAAACCTCACTACCCTCCTTCAACAATCTATTGTGGCATAACACTTATGGAGTCAATCCATACCCAATATTATATCGAAATTGAGCATGGCAAATTCCACAGGATCAACGTGAGTGACTCTATCAAGGATGTGAATTGGCAATTTTTATACACTCTTTCTGCTCTAATGCCGTCTCCTATGGGGGTACTTAACAGAATCGGTTCATGAGGGATGTCAGGAAGCACATAAAATCTACTAGCTATCAAAGGATTAACAAATAATAGAGTGGATCCTGGATCTAACAATGCATACACTGGGAAATTAAAGATATGCAACTTACCTATGAATACATCAGCTGACTTTTCTTGCTCTTCTCTACCTTTCAGCGCATAAAATTGGTTCCTCTTAGGAGGTTCGGCTTCAGCATTTGCATTCGGTCGAGGCTGAGCACCTACCTTGGCCTCGTTTATCGTTTGAGGACAATCTCGGACCATGTGTCCAGTCTTTCCACACCCGAAGGAGGAGTTAGTACCATCTAAACATTCACCTCCGTGAGGACGTCCACATTTACCACAAAGCTTGCTTTTTCACTCGATGTTCCAATCATTGCCCGTTCAAGGGCCAGAATCGTTCATTTTGGCATTCGAATTCCCTGAAGAAGAAGAATTACCTGAATGTCTCTTTAACTTAGGCCTGTTGTGGACTCCAAATGAGCCCCTACCCGAGCTAGAACCAATCTGATCTGCAGTCTCAGGCTTCTTTTTTTGATGAACTCTCCTCTTACGACGGCTCTCCTCTAGTTTCTGAGCATGCACCATAAACCTGCCTAGATACATGTTATCATAGAACTTGGTAGCCCGACAATCTTCCACTAGATCCTCTAACACACCACCTGCTCATTTCATCCCTGCTATTTGCCACCAGAGAAGAAGCATACTTTAAGAGTTTAACGAATTTCAAGCAATACTCCTTGACTGACATACCTCCCTGTCTAAGGTTGCTAATGTCACAACCCGAAGTCATACCCTAGAAGTTAGAGTACAATCTTGTATTGTAACCATCGTCGTCAAAATCTCGGAGTTTCTTAGACAAGCCTCTTTCATATCATTCATTGCATATACATAGTGAAAAGTAGTTCGGAATTAAAACTTTTCACAAAACATAACATAGTCTTCAAAATCTCTTTCATATAAAAGAAATAGGAAATACTAAGTCTTAATTTCATCATCTTAAGACACAAGAATACTTGGGACACGGCCCATACTTTAAAATACCAATATAGAAATACTTAGTCTATTACAATACTTTGAATGAAAACATAAAAGACATATATGCCCTCGAGTCAAGTGAGGACATACTTGAACTTCTCTTGAACGATCTTCTAAGACCAAGTCTTCACTTCTGAAAGCTCCTCACCTTCCAAGAACTATATAGATAGAAGTATGGAATTAGTACAACCACATGTACTAAGTATGACTTTATGCATAAAAATCATGAAAACAGAATTTATAAGAAATATACATCTTTTCATTTTTCAACATATATTTAATCATAATAACATCATAAATAAATTTAGAAACACATAAGATAGTTCTAGCATGTAATTTTCTCACTTAAAGTCATCCTACGATTCACTTAAGTCACACAAAGAGAGACCGCCCATACACCCTCTCTAGATGTGCCTAAACGACCCTTAAGATTACCTATAATGAGTCATATACATACTTGCAAAGCAATCATAAACATCAAGGTAAGATTCTTCTACCAAAGTTGAACTCTAAGTCTCACTTGTCTGTGTTGTGAAACGACCGCCCATACAATCCCTTACACACACACTTAAGAGATCTTATAGACTCCCTAAGATAGAATCATTCTCACTAAATCACCAACACATAAATGATATGACATTCTCTTCCCAAAGGCTATCAAAAGACCTACTTAAGTAAATCAAGAAGATAACGTCCATAGTGACCTTTTCAAAATTACCTAATAATCCTTAAGACTACCTAAGCCTTAGATCATGTCCGCAAAATCAACCAACTTCCCTAACTAGAGTCATCCTCAAGACTTCCAAAGATAAGACATGAAGAGATCATCCCTTATGCCCTCTTCACACTTTAGCTAAGGAATCCTTAAGTCACTTTAGATTAGGTACTGATTTATTTACATGCGCCTTAACATAAGTCATTAGTTTATTACTTCATTAAGACTCATGCATCACATAAAGGATATTCAAATAATGGTCTTGGACAAGACCTAGGAACTCCAGATAACACCTTCAAAGTCTATTGTGCAATGTCTAGATAGTGTGCTATACCACCACCTAAACTTCATAAATTCCTCAAATGCTAATAGGTATTCCATATGATGAGAATACACAATAATCGACATAGTCTATGATAGCTAGAGTTCTATCCTACTCCGATGAGGTTGTCTATTTGCCAATGGTAGAACTTGGACACATCCCAAGTAGCCACATGGTTAAGGAATAAGAAGGGCTTCTTTGTATTCTAGGCTCATACTTAACTAGAACTACTTCCCTTACCATACTCACTCGGTGCTAGCCTTTGTTCTCATAGAGTAATTCATACATTAGGTTCACATAAAAGGGTTCCATAACAAGTTCATAACCCATTCACATTTACCCTAACAAGGAAGGTCTACTAGGGCTACCTCACAATGGCAACAAGAAGCTCATGATGACTTTCCAAAGGATAAATATGATGCCGTTCCATCAACTAACCTTAAGTCTATCATTCCTTTACTTTGATGGATACCATTACGGCTTACGTTTCAACCAATCTTAAACTTACCCTTGAGTCAAGATTTTCACATAATAGACTCTCATATCATCATTTAAAGTCACATGTCATTAATACATTCAATAATAAGATTTCTAAAACCCTAAATCAAGATATCGCATATTCATAATCATATATACATCAAGCAAGAGATACAAGTCAATTAAGACAAGACATCACATACTTCACTTTTAACACATAATACAAGTTATTCTAGAAAAACCTCTAAAACAACCTAACATCTTCAAGTCATCCTATATATCATCATAACATCATTAATATACTCCACATAGACTCATAAAGTCTTTAGGAATAACCAAGACTTAACCTAACACTATACTCATAATGTCAAGTCAAAGTCTAACATGATCACTTAAGGCAATATAACTAGAAGAATACATATATGACTTTATAGCTTCACATGTATATAGATAATGTCATGCTTAACATAACTACACAAACAGACACATAAATTCAAGTAGTTATCATTAAGGCCATGCTCATAATATTGCATAAAGTAACGCCGACAAGGCCACGTCAATTGCAAGTAAAACACATAACACCACCACCATAAGTGGGCCATACAAATTACAATAGAATCAAAGTATAAATAATATCAAATTAAGTAAAACTGGGAAAAATACCTTTACTCCCTTATCCACACTTCAATTCAATGCTAAATTGACCAATTCAACATCACAAGGCCCTTACTCATGGCCATGAACAAAAATTCAAAGCAATAGCCATAAAACTCAATAACTATGTCAATTCAATCTAGGTTTAACAATATAAAATCAATTAGATATCAATTGAATACAATTCTTATATCATTAGAAAGCCCATAAGAAACTACATAATAATTCATCAATATTAGCTTACTATCCAGTAACCCACATTATAGTCAAAAACAAGGGTTCATCCAAATTCATGGGTTCATAGGTAATTTAGATTGAAATCATCAAAACAATATCAATTATATCATAATTCATTGTTTAGAAATCATTTATGCACGAGCCCATGGTTGAATCATGAAATTGGACAATTCACTTTAGAAAACTTTGAAAAACATGTTGAGAGTTGAGCTCCTTGATGAAACGAGTTTCAAGGATCAAAAGACATACCTAAAGGATTATAATTCTTCACTTTTATGAAGAATTTCGACACAAAAACACCTCACCAATCTGCCTCTTCAAGTTGGACTTCAGTTGAGGTTTTGGGATGTTTTCTAAGTGTTTTGGGTTTATGATTTTGAAGAATGAATTGTTCCATGTGATTACCCTTTATATAGTTAATTAAAATAACCAAATAACCCTTAAATAACCGTAAATGAATTAATTTAGAAGTGGGGTGAATTTACCAATTCACCCCTAACTTGGAAGCAGCGTGTGCAAGAAGGCAGGTGCGTTCGACGCCTACCCTTGACGGGGCTTAACAGCCACGACGGGGTGTCACAGCCCTCCGTCTTTGGCCACAGTGGACGGAAAAGCTATTTCACCTCCCATGGTTAAGTCCTCGTTGACGACACCCTTTGAAGGGGCGTCAATAGTCCTACGATCCGTCGACTGCTCCGTCGTTTGGGGTCTGCGTGGGACTGCCATGCCAACAGTTTTGGGTCCTTCCTCAAGGACCCTTAGATGGTCCTTGGGGATAATTTCCTGGAAGTTTCCAACCCAAATACTATCTTCTATAAGTTTAACACCTCTCACATGAATTTCATCCAAAACGAACACGTAAAAATCTACGAAACTTGCCTAGACGTACAAGGTCGACTCAAGTCATATCTTTCGAACACCTTGGACGTTCCTGGTCGTTTGACGTCCAAACTTCATGAAACTTTAAAAACTGCCTATACATGCTATGTTAATTCTATTAAGAACCTTAAAACACCATGAAACACATATAAACACATAGAACCACATTTTAGACATTTAGGTGACTTAGTCGTCGAAAGTCTTAGTCGTCCCTTGACGTTTGACTTCCAACACCTCTAATACTTTAGCTACTGCCTATATATTATATTCTAGACTTATTTAGAACATTAGACCATCAATGCCAACATGTTAGCATGTAGTTAACCTAGGTCATTTTCGGGGTCTTACAATCTCCCCCACTTGGACAACATTCGTCCTCGAAAGACATTTGCCACTCTCCGAACACTTCCAAGATTAGAGACTCAACTAGCAGCTTATAACCATTCCATACAACACATAATCAAAAGAAAACATCAATTTCACAACAAGAAACTATAAAACAATTCTATAACTCATTATGCTACAAAACTCACATTCTTCATTCCAAATTGTAAAAACTCATTTATACTCAATACCCTACTAATATACATTAGTTCTAACCATATTACAATATTTTTAGGCAAATAAATCAATTAGTCATTTTCTGAAAAATATGGCAGCATGCAGTCGTAATGCAACAATGAATTTTTAAGCCATTTTTTCAAAAATCCACATTTTAAGCAATTCATGATATAAACATGCTAATATGCAAAGTAACATCATATAAACACATTAAAACATAATCATGGCTTCATAAAATACACAATGCAATAAGTTAATGAAATTCAATTTCAACCAAACTCCTAAACATCATGCACAAGCAACAAATTCAAGAACTTCTATCCTATCTACAAACCATACTCCCCTACTTAAAAGGAACTCATATCTTGACAAAATAAAGAGAACTTACCAACATCATCATCACTCTCCTTCTCATACGGCTTCTCCACTCTAGAACGGAGTGCATAGAAACGCCTCTTTGTTGAAGCATCATCTTTTGGAACACTAGGAGGAACTTGCTTACCCTCTCTTCCTCTAGAAGCAACCATATGAAAATCTCTCATTTTGTACCCATCTTTACCACAACCAAAGCAACTCCTGGTACCCAATAGACACTCACTATAATGTTTCTTGCCACAATTTGCACAAGCAGGCTTGCCATCCTTGGAACCACCTCCTTTCTCAACCTTGAACTTAGAACTCCTAGATTCTCCTTGAGATTGAACCTTCTTCATAAACCTAGTTTGATCTTGATCACTAGTTCCACTCCTTTTCAAACTTCTAGCTATCCTCCTAAGTTTAGAATCTTCAATTGATTGTGCATACACCATGAGTCTATCTAGGGTCATATCATCATATTACATAGCGGTACGACATTCTTCCACCACTAAGTCGGCTACCCCCCATCACAAAATGACTCATTTCATCTCTTGGATTATACACAAGAGAAGGGGCATACCTAGACAAAGTTGAGAATTTCAAAGAGTACTCCGCAACACTCATATTGCCTTGCTTGAGATTGATAAACTCCTCCACCTTAATTTCTCTCCTCTCTCAGGGAAAGCACATACAAAGAAAAGCTTCCTTAAATTCTTCCCATTCAATAGGACCCGATCCTTCCGGCCTATTATCCTTCCATTGAGTGTACCGAATTTCAGAAACATCCCTCAATTGGCACGAAGCCAACTCCGCCTTCTCCCTAGATGTAACCCCCATAGCACTCAAAACTTTGTACACTCCATGAAGAACCTCTTGGGGATCCTCTTTTACCTTAGAGCCAAGAAAGATAGGAGGATTCATGCTCACAAAATCTCTCAACCTAGATGTCATAGTGCTCTCCACAATCCTAGGCATCATATTCAAATTAGCTTGCATAGTCACGGCTCGGGCTATAGAAATCAAAGCCTTTCAATATCCCTATTAGACATCTCCGGAACCTCAATACCTCCTTCCACATTAGGAATAGGATAACCTTGGGGAGGCACTTGGGTATCTTAAGCACCTTGAACTCCTTGCCCACCTTGAGGAACTTTCTCAAATTGCTCAAAACCTCCTCATTCATCCTCTCCTCTTCCAACCTTCTAGTATTCATATCATAGAAAACACAAGGAAACTCATAAGAAGGATAATCATAACATTTACTCTACCGCACGACATAGGAGTAGAAAAGGAGGGAAACTCTATCATCCTATAGCCTCTCGCCCATAAATGTGTTGCGACTCACAGCGATGGTCAAGACTCTACTAGACGTGACTTGATGAGACTTTTAAATCACTAATACTACTTTCACTAATATATGCTCTGATACCAAGCTTGTCACAACCCGAAACCATACCCTAGAAGTTAGGGTACAATCTTTGATTGTAACCGGCGTCGTCAAACTCTCGGAGTTTCTTAGACAATCCTCTTTCATATCATTCATTGCATATACATAGTGAAAAATAGTTCGGAATTAAAAATTTTCACAAAACATAACATAGTATTAAAAATCTCTTTCATATAAAAGTAATAGGAAATACTAAGTATCAATCTCATCATCTTAAGACACAAGAATACTTGGGACACGGCCCATACTTTAAAATACGAATATACAAATACTTAGTCTATTACAATACTTTGAATGAAAACATAAAAGACATATATGCCCTCGAGTCAAGTGAGGACATACTTCAACTTCATTTGAACGATCTTCTAAGTCCAAGTCTTCACTTCTCAAAGATCCTCACCTACCAACAACTATATAGACAGAAGTATGGAATTAGTACAACCACATGTACTAAGTATGGCTTTATGCATAAAAATCATGAAAACAGAATTTATTGGAAATATACATCTTTTCATTTTTCAAAACATATTTAATCATAATAACATCATAAATCAATTTATAAACACATAAGATAGTTCTAGCATGTAATTTTCTCACTTAAAGTCATCCTAAGATTCACTTAAGTCACTCAAAGAGAGACCGCCCATACACCCTCTCTAGATGTGCCTAAACGACCCTTAAGATTACCTATAATGAGTCACATAGATACTTACAAAGCAATCATAAACATCAAGGTAAGATTCTTCTACCAACGGTAAACTCTAAGTCTCACTTGAGTGAGTTTTGAAACGACCGCCCATACAATCCCTTACACACACACTTAAGAGATCCTATAGACTCCCAAAGATAAAATCATTCTCACTAAATCACCAACACATAGATGATATGACATTCTCTTCCCAAAGGCTATCAAAAGACCTACTTAAGTAAATCAAGAAGATAACGTCCATAGTGACCTCTTCGAAATTACCTATATAATCGTTAAGACTACCTAAGGCTTAGATCATGTCCACAAAATGAACCAACTTCCCTAACTAGAGTCATCCTCAAGACTTCCAAAGATAATACATGAAGAGATCATCCCTTATGCTCTCTTCACACTTTAGATAAGGAATACTTAAGTCACTTTAGATTAGGTACTGATTTATTCACACACTCCTTTACATAAGTCATTAGTTAATTACTTCATTAAGACTCATACATCACATAAAGGACATTCAAATAATGGTCTTGTACAAGACCTAGGAACTCCACATAACACCTTCAAAGTCTATTGTGCAATGTCTAGATAGCGTCCTATACCACGACCTAAATATCATAAACTCCTCAAATCCTAATAGGTATTCCATATTATGAGAATAGACAATAACCAACATTGACCATGATAGCTAGACATGGAATCTGAAGTTCTATGCTACTCCGATGAGGTTGTTCTACTTGCCAATGGTAGAACTTGGACACATCCCATGTAGGCACATGGTTTAGGAATATGAAGGGCTTCTTTGTATTCTAGTCTCATACTTAACTAGAACTACTTCCCTTACAATACTCACTCGGTGCTAGCCTTCGTTCTCATAGAGTAATTCATACATTAGGTTCACATAAAAGGTTTCATAACAAGTTCATAACCCAATCACATTTACCCTACCAAGGAAGGTCCACTAGGTCTACCTCACAATGGCGACAAAAAGCTCATGATGAATTTCCTAAGGATTAATACGATGCCGTTCATTCCAACTAACGTTAAGTCCATCATTCCTTTACTTTGAAGGATACCATTATGGCTTACGCTTCAACCAATCTTAACCTTACCCTTAAGTCAAGATTTTCACATAATAGACTCTCATATCGTCATTTAAAGTCAAATGTCATTCATACATTCAAGACTAAGAGTTCGAACACCCTAAATAAATACATCACATATTCATAATCATATATACATCAAGCAAGAGATACAAGTCAATTAAGACAAGACATCACATACTTCACTTTTAACACATAATACAAGTAATTCTTGAAACACCTCTAAAACAATCTAACATCTTAAAATCATCCTATATATCATCATAACATCATTAATATACTCCACATAGACTCATAAAGTCAATTAGTAATAACCAAGACTTAACCTAACACTATACGCATAATGTCACGTCAAAGTCTAACATGATCACTTAAGGCTATATAACTAGAAAAATAAATGTATGACTTTATAACTTCACATGTAGATAGATAACGTCATGCTTCACATAATCAGACTATACAAATATCCACATAACTTCAAGTAGTTGCCAATAAGTCCATGCTCATAATATTGCATAAAGTAACGCCGACAAGGCCACACCAATTACAAGTAAAACACATAACACACCACCATAAGTGGACCATACCAATCACAATAAAATTGAAGTATAGATAATATGTAATTAAGGAAAACCAACAAGCCTACCTTTACTCACAAGGCCCTTACCCATGGCCATGAAAAAAAATTCAAAGCAATAACCATAAAACTCAACGAATCTACATCAATTCAATCTAGGTTTAAAAATCAAATCAATTAGATATAGATTGAATACAATTCTTATGTCATTAGAAAGCCCATAAGAAACTACATAACAATTCATCAATATTAGCTTAATATCAAGTAACCCACATTATAGTAAAAAACTAAAATTCATCCAAATTCATGGGTTCATAGATAATTTAGATTCATATCATAAATACAATATCAATTATATCATAATTCAATGTTTAGAAATCATCTATGCAAGAACCCATGGTAGAATCATGAAATCGGAAAATTCAAAAAAACATTGAAAAACATGTTGAGAGTTGAGCTCCTTGATGAAACGAGTTTCAAGGATAAAAATATCTTTCGAACACCTTGGACGTTCTTGGTCGTTTGACCTCCAAACTTCATGAAACTTTAAAAAATGACTATAAATTATATATTAACTCAATTAAGAACCTTGAAAAACCACAAAATACACATAAACACATAAAACCACATTTTATACATTTAGGTGACTTAGTCGTCGAACGTCTTAGTCATCCCTTGACGTTTGATATCCAAAACCTCTAATACTTTAGCTACTGCCTATATACAATATTTTAGACTTATTTAGTACATTAGAAAATAAATACAAACATGTTAGGCTCTAGTTAACCTAGGTCATTTTTGGGGTCTTAAAGATGAACTCTTCAACCTTAGCTTCTCGTTGCTCTCTAGGGAAGAATCTCTCCAAAAAGGCAGTCTTGAGAACATCCCAAGTAATTGGAACATCTCCACGTGCTCGGATATCAACCCACATCCGATACCAAATCTGTGCCACATCCTTGAGTTGATATGCAGTCAACTCAGACTTCGCCTCCTCATCTACTCCCATGACACAAAGGATCTTCTGGACTTCATCCATGAACTCCTGGGAATCCTCACTTGTATTGGACCATAGTACACAGGAGGATTCATTCTGGTGAAATCCCTCAGCCTACTATCTATGGTGCTAGAATGAGGGTTCTCTTTGGGAGCACCCTCTCTCACGGCTTGAGCCATGATTGCTTGATCCTGAGTAGTGATGGCCTGTGCCATTTGCAGCAAAGCATTCCTCACTTCACAATCTGTCAACCCAGCTGCATTGACAGGCACTTGATTATCAACAAGTGGGACTTGAGGAGGAACTTGATTTCCTCCAGCAGCTGCCTCACCTACCATCCTGCCTGCATTTCTCCTCATATTCATTATCTACACGTAGATACAAGAAGAGATTTAGATTCTTAATGACACAATTATGTCAGAATTCCACATAGCACGATAAAGAGTAGAAGAAGGGAAAATTTCCTAAGCATCAGGTAGTCTCTAATTCATGATAGTGGTGCACTTCACTACCATAGCTTAGAAACTACTTAACGTGTTGATATGATCCTGATGTCTTGGATATTTAACCTAATGCTCTAATACAAGGTTTGTCATAACCCAGATTATGGAATTCAAATCGCAATCGGCATCGTTGACCTGTCACAGGTCGCAGATTAGCCTCTTCTTTTATTTATCACATTCATACGGTTAATTTTAGTGGAAAATATTAAACTTTTTGGTTATATCTAAAGTATACGTAGACTTCATATTGTAAACATATTAACAAGTGTATTTGTAAGGAAGTTCATTGCTCATACATCAACCATCTAGTTATAGAAACTTACAATTTGAAAGAAATAGAATCTCATGTCATAAATAATACTTGCCAAAACGGCATCATTACCACCGTCTGAATAAAATAGGAAGGAAACACTAGTGGAACATACTCCACTAGTTCAAACCTACTACTAATAAAGAAATGTAAAGGCAAACATCCTCGAATGCATGAGGACCTACCAAGTCCGGATGAAATCTCTGAGTCCGACCAACTGCAATGATATATTTAACGTCACCCTGACCCTACACCTAAAATAGTAATATTGTACGGAATTAGTACACACTTGTTCTAAGTATGAGTACATGTAGCAACACATAACGGTAATGAATGAACAAGAATGGATTTTCCTAATCAATATGCTTTCTTAGAAGGTCAAGTCTCTTAACTTGCCTAATTCGTAATAGAAAGGCCATACTATGATTATGTCACACACCATACATACATAGGTTCACATAACATTCATTTCATGTTTCATGTATCATACATTTCATATCCACGAGACCTTGGAATCATGGACGTAGTATTAGGACATCTCAAGTGAGGGCCCAACATATGGGACCTCAAACCTAAGGGCCTCCTTTAGCAAACACAGAGTCTTCTTCATTCGTTCATTCGTACTTCACATTATTCATTTCATTCATTCATAGGCTGATGTAAACACCAGCTATACCTAGGATGAAGTTTAAGACGCTTATCGAGATCATGAAGTGCAATGTCCAAGAATGACCTAATGTCATTACTTGAATCCGGTTTCACCTCCTGATTGTCTTGAACAAACACCTTCGGTATTGTTCATTTCATTTTCTTTCATACTTTGAGGAACTTCAAACCTTAATCGATATAGATTATGTGAGCATCATGAAATCCGGTGTCTTCCCCACACCGAAAAAAGGTGGAGTCAAACCAAAACATGCTAGCTTTATGGGTTCGAACCAAGCTAGTTCCCTATGTTGGCAACATATTTCAAAGACTAGGAGATTTAGGGAGACCCATACCACTTTGGTGGACAGTCTCATCTTCATGAGAATTTCGTGAACCTCCGCCCTTCCCGAATGAAGGCATCACCATTCATGACTAGCCTATCGATGCTTAGTTTAAAGTTCCTTTTTACATTCAACTCATACATAAGAAAACTACCTAGGCAACGTCAATATAGAACGTGAGGAAAACAAACGAAATCTTCAGGTAAGGCGCTTCAGATTTTCTTTAAATCCTTGTATACGTAGTTGTGTGATCCATAGTGATATAATAGTAATTTTTTTCAAAAATAGGAAGAAATCAAGTCGTTATGTTGGTACTGTTTGGAAGGGATCGATCAAAGTAGAAGGAAATTAAATAGTTTTAAGTAATGATGCCCCGTGATGGACAAGAATCTGTATGATTCTTAACGGGATGCCTTCTTAATGGGATGATTTTCATGGTATTAAGTTTATTTTTTTTAAAATTATTTATTTATTTCTTTTTTAATTGAAAGGCATGGAAAGTGGGTGACAGTAAGGGCTTAGGTTTGTTGGATTAGAGTAGGGAAATATGTTTATTTAATTATGGAAAAGTTGGAATTTAGATGCGATGACGGACATAGTTGTAGGATCCGGGAAAAATTTGGTTAATAAATTCTTTATTTTATTATTTATTTTGGTATTAAAATGCACATTCGGCCAAGGGACCCGAGTTCGATTCCTATTGTTTGCGTTCTATTTTATTATATGTATATGTGCCTCACAATTTCGGTGAAGAGAACTCGTGTTCGAATCCATTGGGCAGCATTTATTTTATTTTGAGTGTTAGGTATCTTCATATACTCGGCCAACAGGATCTGGGGTCGAATTCCAGTGGCCTGAATTTTATTATTTTATTTTGTGTGAGATTTATGTGTCTCACACACTTGGCTTAGGAGCAGGGTTTGAATCCCCTCTCACACTATTTTTTTTCTCTTTAATTCAAGGCCTCTTCTCTTAATGTTAGGACCTTGAGATCTCGGGTTCCAGCCTCAATGGCAGCATCTCTTTTTCTTCATTTTTTACAAGTGGTTAGCTGAGACTTAGTCAATTAGTATAGGTCTTTAGTTCACTTTCTTGCATTAGAGTTTTACATGAACTTTTAACCAATTCGTTAAGGACTTTACTTTCATTTTCTTGTTCATGAACATCACGATTTCTTCTTGCATGTTAAGCACACAACATTACGTAACACATAATTCACAAATTTTTCAAGTAGACCGTAACAACATAATAACGTAACGTGCAACATTCCGGCATACATAACGAAATCATATACAGTCCATGAACACACATTGCACACAATCACAATCATTCCTAAAATCATTTACCAGAAGTCATACCAACGCATGCATCAATCGTTCATAGGATCTAATGACAGTGGCATGCAACGGGGACAACCTTAGTTTTTAGATTGGATTCGAACTGAGCCTTAGGGAACTCTTGGGAAAGGGACCAACAGAGAAGAAAACCCATACCTTTTTAACTTTGACAACCAACCACAAACACGTCCTAACCCACATGCAAACCTCTCTTCCGAGCCTTGATTCTTGTTCACAAGTGAAGTTCTTTATGTGATTTTTTAAAACACTTATGCATAGAAATTTTTCTTTTCGTTTTCGATGGATGAATTTCGAGAACTCTTAGAACAGTAGACTTATTTTATTTTTCTGTTTTTGAATTCCAAGGTAAAGCTGAAAAACGTTTTGTGGATATATAATGAATTAAAAGTGTACATGGAGTACACTCCTAGTTGGAGTCGTGCGCCCCCTTTTCTTGGGTTTTGTTGTTGACTTATTCAACACAATTTAAATATTAAAAATCTGATTATAATCTATATTTTAATTTACTATAATGCCCCTTCTTATTTTTTGTCTAATTTAATTCACATAAATCGCCCACATTAATGCCTCCAACTCAACTCGAACGCGAGTGGAGATAGGGTAAAAATCGGGTTTGACCACCGAGCTTTGACCCATTTTGACTAATTGAAAACCTTATTTAATTAATTAAATATCAACCTATGGTAATTACTATACTACCCCTAGCCCTTAAATTACCTTTTTACCCCTACAACCCTTAAAACCTAGGACTAACCCTCTAAGTCCGGTTAAGACTCATCCGGGTGAATCCTAGTGTTCGGGGACCTAACATGGATGGAACCAACCCTGTATAGCTCAACCAACTCACCAAGTTGGTTGGCTTGGCTGGTGCATAGGTCCAGGGGTCTGGTTCCATGCGCATCAAGGCGTGTGAACCCGGTCTAACCTATGCATTCTAGGTACGTTTAGGTCTTACTTAGCATAGACGTTTTCGGGTTATTACAACAATAGTGGCCAAATGGACCACTCTCTTTTAAGAAATTTTATGCGTAGGGATGACATCCTAAGTTTTAGAAAATTGGAGGGTGAATCACTCCATGAGTTGTGATGGAGATTTAATTCACTATTGATGCAATGCCAAACTTCTGAAATTCGAGATACAAAACTTCTGGAATGCTTCTACAGAGGTCATGGTCCTGATAATAGAAGAGTGTTTGATCAACTCTTTTCAGGTTGTTTGATACAACAATCCTATGAAAAAGAAACCCATATCCTTGATTACGTGGTTAGGATCAATAAGGAGACAAAAAGGACCAAGACTTTGCTGAACTGTTGGGTTAGCTGGACCTCTTATCCGAAAAGGTCACGGAGCTAGAAGTAATTACCATAGAAAATATAGGTACAACCCCCATCACAAGCGTCGGAGGAAAAAGAAGCAATCAGGTGGACACATAGTAGAAGAACTTTTACTCATTCATCACAAAGTCGAAGAGCACGACAGAGTGTTGAAGGAGATAAAAGAGAATGTCTTAACTGAACCAGATGACAACCTCTCATTCCATGTTCATTTATCTACTAGAGTCCCAAATGGACTAAGTGTTGTCTTCTCTCTACCCAAAGCAACAAAAAGGGTTTCCTTGTGACAATGAGGCAAACTCCAAAAATGAAACCTAAGTGGGACTTGCATTGTGCCACGACGTTAAATAAGGTGCTTCTTAGGGGGCACCCAAATGTTTATTTTTTTTTTGTGAAATAATTGGGTGTTGATTGTGCATGTTAAAGTGTGGAATGTAACTGAAAAGTGTAGATTGGCGAGAAAAAGTCCTGTCAGCGACTTGCCGAAGAGGTCAGAAAGCCCAACTTAGAACGTCGTTATACTTAAAGAACATTAAAATTGTAGTCTGTAAAACTTAGCAAGCCTAATTGGGGAATCACCAACCAGGTCTGCAATCCCGATATCGACGGCCATTTGGACCCTCACTTTAACTGGAGCTCCTATAAAACTCAGTGAGGTAAGTATCCACTCGGAGTGTCGTCAAGTGGGTCGGTGAACCAAACTTATGTCTCTGAATGGGCAAAAACTGGAGAGTTTTAAAGTTCAAAAGTTAAAATCTTTCACATTCCCTCACTTTTCAACATTCCAAACTCACACAGACACTTCATTTTCCTAGTACTTGTATGTTTTTATTGCATTTTAGTCTCCAATCTTGTGTTTGGAGTTGGATATCATTGGCACCTAGATTTACAACTTATTTATTTGGCTTCTGAGGTTGCTTTCAGAACCCTAAACTTGTTACTAGTAATTTTTAGTCAATTGTTTAAATTTATCTTAGTGATGTGTGTTGAGATTTTCTGATCATAATTGTATGCTTGAATGCTTGTTCTAATCCAAACATCATGCCTAGAATATCAATATTGTTGATTTCTTGAGATTTCGTGCCTTAAAATAAATTAAAATTGTTGGGTGTTGCTTAAATATTGTTGGGTCTAGTCTGGTGAAGTCTATGTAACCCGCATAAGTGCTAAATAGTGTATTTTCCCTTTGATGGAGCTTTTGATATCATTCCTAAGGATAAAAGTCGTCAAATGTCCAAACCAATAGAAGTTTGAGTTCCCGGGGGCATTGGTGTGCTAGGTCTAAGCCTAATTGAAATAGTGCATGTGTTGATTTTTTTCGGGAGCTACGGGTTTGAATTTTGGAAGTTGGGTTTAATGTAGGCACGTTGGGTTATTTGTTGAGCTGAGTGAAGCTCGCTAAACCACTCGGTTGTTCACCGAATTTCCCATATAACCTTTATTTCATGCTAAATTAGAAGTTTAGTTATGTAACTTTCGGTGAGAAGCCTTAGGTCGCCGAGTGCACTTGGCGACTCGCCAAAAGTCCTTCATTATCGCCCTTTCTAAACCCCTAACCCTTAAAATGCAATGTAACTTTCGTCTGGTTAGTCCTTGCTAACCGAATGTTGTCGATGGTTTCGACCCCATCCCATCGCCAACATGCAAAATTTTTCTTGAAATTTTTGAGCTAATCGTTTCGGCGAGTTTGATCTGGCTCGCCAAAGTTATTTGAAAACTAGACGACCAGTTCGTCGAGTCTGTCTGCAATCGGTTTTTGTGCATTTTATCTCTTACGAAATCTACTTTCCTCGAGGCAACACCTAAAGTAGCAGGTAGATACATGACGCCCAGCAAGAGGGCCAAAGGAATAACAATTAATGTGCAATTGTATCCAAGACCAAGGATAAGGCTACCAAATTTTCCCCAATTAGCGGGAAAGGAAAAGAAAATGGAAAGTCACTTGTACCGGCGTTATCGGAGGCCAACTCTAACAGTGAAGACATCTATGCCACTCACCTCACCACTTCTGAGAGTGAGGGTGAGCTCCAAGAGCATCAGGCTACCACTTCAGAGACTGAAAATGAGCTACTAGCAGCCCAGAGAGTAGAACTGCGTTATAAGTGACTGAATGATCCATCTAGGATCAGAGCCACCCATGCCACCATTAGTCCTACTCCTGCTGCAGAATAGGCCATGGTTTTTACAACAGTTTTATAGGGCACTCCCAATGGTATATGAATAGACTAAAGAATGAGGGGCTGAAGACCATTATTGAAGAAAAGAGTATCTCTATTGATGGGCATGGTAGACAGATACCCGACATTTGGCCTACCATAAAGGCCCGTAATTTTAATATTTTTAAAAAACCTTGGGGTCCCTATATTTTAATTGGATTTGGGAATTCTACACTATATACAGTTCGGTAGGGCCATAAAGGGAGAAACATGCTGCTAAATTCAAGCCGATTGATTTCGTGATGGTCAGGGGCAAGAGAGTGTTGTGTGACAGTACGAACTTAATGTTGTCTTGGAGTGCATCCACAATATTGTAGAAGAATACTAGTACAAAATCAAGAATAAAACCTTTGACAACATGAAAAGTTGGCTAGCTCCTCTCATATGTGAAAGTACTCCAAGGTGGTTGGAGGCAGAGGCTCCGACAGAGAAGTAAACATAATAACAAGGTTTTGGTTTGGCTTTATTAGAAGAACTATAACTTCATCCCAGAATGATTCCATTCTAAGCCGCACCAAGGTGGCTTGTCTTGGCTCAATCATTGCATGAGAGTGCATAAATTTGGGTATTATCTTTGAGGAAGAGATGGACATGAGGGCCAAACAATGCCAAACTTATCTCCCTTTTCAGGTATTGATCATTGAGCTATAAAGACGAGCTCAGGTACCTGGAGATGTGAAGAAGGATCTGGAAGTGACTCCCATATCCTATAAGAACACTCAAAGGATAGAAACAATGTTTTTGAAGGATGAGGCAGAGAAGAAGAGGGCAATCCTTGTGGATGCATCCCCGGTTGTGGATATTGAAGCATTACAATAGAGATATATTTGCATACTATAAGTGTTACTACCGGCGAGCACCCTTCTGAAGTTACCAGACGTAATCAACCTCTTGGAGGTCTCATACATGCTCCACGTATCAATAATTGAACAATATAGTAAAAATACACAAAATCTAAACTTTCTTCACACACGAAGAATACTTTCATATATACGCAATCTGAAGACTTTTAAAACCCTCTACCTTTACAATGTCTCATTAAACCGTCTAATACTTTGAATGTACACCATAGGTACTAAGCTCACACAAGACTTAAAATAAAGATTAAATACATAAAAGGAACATGTGGGTCTTGTCCTCGAATCTAGGAGGACTCACCAATACTTCATCTTCAACCCTTAGAAACTTATCCATCATCCATGGCATATCAAGACTTCCAATTTTCTACAATTTAGTCAAAAAGGGAAAGTAAGGGGTTAGCTCATTGAATGCACTAAGTATGGAAGCCATGCAAAAACTATGAAAAAGGGACATTTAGTATA
The DNA here is from genome assembly GCF_001406875.1 of Solanum pennellii. NCBI lineage: Eukaryota > Viridiplantae > Streptophyta > Magnoliopsida > Solanales > Solanaceae > Solanum > Solanum pennellii. The sequence goes on along the minus strand of NC_028638.1, from coordinate 14,867,186 downwards.
GAAACATGCTTTCATGACATTTTGATAAAACCTTCATAATAAGAGTTTAAGAGACATAATACAAGTCAATAATCACATATAATACAATATCCACATAAACACAATATATGAACATAATCACTTAGAATCCATTTAAACATTTAGATTTCCTACTAAGGTAATCCTAAGACCCACCTAAGTAAGATATGAAACGACCGCCCATACAACGCCTTCACACATACCTAGGTGATCCTCAAAACTACCTAATGTAATGATATTTTCTTTTCATCACATATCACATAGTTCCTTATACATTAAAATAAGCCTTTACATCATTTAGACTATTTGCCTAAGGTTACTCCAAGCCTCACCTAAGTAAAACAAGAAGAGACTGCCTATACACCCTCTTCAAGCCTACCTAAGAAATCCTCAATGATACCCTACATAAGAAGCTTTCTATAAAACATACTTCATTAATATAACCTACTTTCATTAAAATCGTTTTGAGAGACATTTATTCATTTAGAGGAATTCACATAATGATCTTGGCGAAGACGTAGGGAACCTCATCCTCGCATCTTCAAATCCTACTCATGCTATGTATAGATTGCATCCCATTCCACTACCTAGACGTTGTAGAACTTCTCCAATACTAGAATGCATCTCACATGATGACAATAGACATTAAATGACATAAAACATACTAGATACGTATGCAATTCGAAGTATACCCCTACTCCGAGGAGGGTGTTATACTTGCTTAGGGTAGGACTAGGATACATCCCATGTTGGCACATGGTTAAGAAATATCAAGGGTTTCTTTATACTCTAGTCTAAACTTAAATAGAGCCACTCCCCAAGCATATTCACTCAATTCATTTCCTCTGCTCTCATAAAGTAAGTTCATTCACAATAAGGCATATGAAAAGGTACCATTTCTTAATCTTGCCAAATCATAATACCCCTACCAAGGATGGGTCCACTAGGGATGCCACTCAATGGTTATAAGGATAGATCTTATGACTTCCTTAGATATAGTTTCAAGCCGTTCCAGCCAAACTATCCCTAAGTCCATCATTCAGTCAAGAAGGATACAATTACGACTTTCAACTTCAAGGTTACTATTAACCTTCTTTTCATATTCAAGGTTTAACATTAGTCATCCTAAGGGCACCATCTTAGGTATGCCGATCCTAGACTTTCATTCTGTCAATGACCGAGAAAACCCCCCTAGATGTAACCGGCGAATGAGACTTCAAGAAGTCTCACACAAGCCTCTCGTATCAATCATTGCATAATATACTCCAAAAGTGAGTAAGAATTTAAAACTTTCTTCATACACGAAGAATACTTTCATTAATACGCAAGCGGAAGACTTTCTTTATAACATCTGTCTTTATAATGTCTCTTTAAACCATCTAATACCTGGAATGTACAACATTGGTACTAAGACCATAAAATACTTTAAGCTAAAGAATAAAGACATAAAAGGAACTTGTGGGTCTTTTTCTCAAATCAATGAGGACTCACCAATACTTCATCTTCAACCCGTAGAAACCTATTCATCATCCATGGCATATCAAGACTTCAGATTCACCACACTTTATAAAAAAAGGGAAAAAAAGGGGTTAGCACATTGAATGCACTAAATATGGTAGTCATGCAAAAAACATGATAAATGGACATTTAGTATAGAAACATGCTTTAATGATATTTTGATAAAAACTTCATAAAGGAGTATAAGAGACATAAGCCAGGTCAAAAATTACATATACAACATCTTAGTAGCCCCAATCACATAACCGTATTCACATAGATTCCCTACTAAAGGTTATCCTAAGTCTCAACTAAGTAAGTTATGAAGTGGCCGCTCATAAAACCTTCACACAGACCTAGATGATCCTCAAGACTACCTTAAGAAAGGTATTCCATTTCATCACATATCACATACGTCCATATTCAATAGACAAGTTATTACATCATATAAACTCCCTACCTAAGGCTACTGTAAGACTCACTTAAGTAAAACATGAAGATAACACACATACACCCTCTTCAAGCCTACTGAAGCAATCGTAAAAGCTACCCTAGATAAGTACCTTTTCATAAAACATACTTCATTAAGAAACCATATTTTCAATAAAACCATTTTGAGCGAAAACCATTCATTTAGAGGACTTCATATAATGGTCTTGGAAAATACCTAGGGAACCTACATTCTAAACATCTTCAAAGCCTACTCATGCCATATATAGATAACGTCCCATTCCACTACCTAAACGTTGTAGAACTACTCCAACACTAGAATATATCCCACATGATGAGAATTGGCATTAACCGACATAAACGATACTAGCTAGGCATGGAATCCAGTGTCTCCCCTACTCCGATGGAGGGTGATCCACTTGCCTAAGGTAGAACGAGATCACATCCCATGTAGGCACATGGTTAAGGAATATCAAGGGTTTCTTTGTACTCTAGTCTCAACTTAAGTAGAGTCACTCCCAAGCATATTCAATCGGTGCTTGCCTTAATTCTCATAGAGTAAATCAATCACTAGGGCATATGAAGAGGTACCATATAGTAATCTTAACCAAATCATAATAAACCTTACCAAGGATGGGTCCACTCCGGCTACCACACAATGGTTACTAGGATAGCTTCTCACTTTCTTAAGGATGGTTTCATGTCGTTCCAGCCAACCTATCCCTATGTCCATCATTCACACGAGAAGGATACCATTACGACTTTCAACTTCAAGGATATCATAACCTTCTTTACATATTTCAAGGTCTTACATCAATCACTTATACATATACAAGACAAGGGTGATTTAGCCTACCAAGTCAAGGAATCACATATTCACATATCATTCATGCTTCAAGAATCGGAACTTAGGACTACCAAATAGACACATCATTCATCATATCACTCATACAATGTCATTAAAGTAACAAGTAGGGACACTAAGTCTACCAAATAAAATACCACATCAACACATAAAGAGACTCATCATAGTCTACCATAGTCACACAAACTAATTTAAGAACAACATACTTTAACCTCACACATCCATACACAATATTATCACATAAGACACCTCTTAGACCTCTTATAATCATATACCACTGCTCAAAGAAGAATCATGACATAAGTATTCATATAAGATCACATAAGAATTACAAGAATACTACACTATATCTTCACATTATAGTAGATTACACATGTATTTCCTCATACTTCACTTTAAATAATCATATAATCCATAGCATCTTCAATATGATCATCTTACTTCACATTATCAACTTCACATTATACATGTATATAAGCCCTAACATGATACTACTACAATTTACATAAATAATGCTGACAATGCTATGTTCATCACATAATCAACACATAAACACCACCACCATAAGTGTACCATAACAAACAATTGAATTTCTATACAATTCTACACAATATAGAGAGATCAGTCCAACTTACAACCTTTCCATCATCATCATAAACATTCCTTAGCCATTTCAATCAAATCAACTCACAAAGGCTTTTAACCAATAGCCATGATCACAATTCTACACAAACAACCCAACAATATACAATATGAATATATCAAATCAAGGCAAACTATATATAATTCTAATATAATCTTTACATAAATCAAAATCCCAAAACAATCTACACATGAATTCACTATATCAAGAATTAAACAATTCACCCATAGTATAACCAAATATAGAGATTTGAGAAGGTCAAGGATTCATAGAAATTTTATTGGAAGCATCAATTATACATCAATAATATAATATCTTAATGTTTGAAAATGTTTCATGCAAGAACACATGATCTAGAGTAAAGTTGGATATTTTCGTCTTTTTGAAAGCTTTGAAATCACTTTGAAATTGACTCTAAGGTGATAGCAAGCCTTATATGAATAACTCCCATACCTTAGTAGAAGAACCCAAGAGAATTGAAGAACAAACTACATTTAAAATCCATCATAAAGCTCCATCTTTATCTTGAGCTCTCATGGAGGTTTTTTGGGAAAGTTTGGGAGGGAATGGGTTTTGACCTAGGCGTTAGTGTCGAAATGAGGATCAAACCTTTTTAATACTCATAAAATACCCAAATACACCCAAATAAACCGTCCATACAACTTATAAGACTTTTAGTGAATCTCCCAAACCACCCCAAGCTTGGCAGAAAATAGGAGGCAGTGGAGGTGCTCAGCGACTTCCATCCATCGACAGACCGTCACCAGGTCTACACCCCATCGATTGGGGTCCATTGTTTGGGTCTGCAGCTCCCCAAATTACAGTCCTTCTGGCTCCATCGACGCCCCAAGTCTACGAGCCTTCGGTTAAATAACAGACCGTCATTTGGGGTCGTTGATTGCCAGTGCCAGGTAGTCAGCCCTTTTGAGTTGAGGTCCTCCTCTAGGTCCCCTTATGGGTCCTAGTTAGAGTCGTAACCGGATGTTAAACTCCCTAAACATGAACGTCTAGGTCTTAGGAACCTCCCCTATCAATTTCATCATCAAACAAGTTACGAAATATGCAAAGGCACACTAGAATTGTCACATCCGGGAATAGCCTTTAGACGTAACCAGACTCGTCTTCCTCTTCGAGGACTAAGACTAGCCTCTTAGCTTACATCATTACATTCATAGGTCAAATTTAGTAGAAAATTTAAAACTTTTCATTACTTCTACTCGGAGGTTTGCATAGACCTCTACATACACATAGTATATATATCTCGAGTCTACATAGACCCTTCGTATAGGAAGATAACTTAGTTATTCTACTTTTATTGCACAAAAGTACATAAAATATAACATAGTCATAATATTATTCTCATATCATAACCATCTAATAAGAGTATATCAAATTTTGGCCTAGCCCATACACCAATAACAAGACCACATATAGGTCATGCAAATGTTTAGTACTCAATGAAAGGAAAGAAACATAAGAGTAGTCTTAAAACTAAAACAACTTCATGCTTGATATTTACATTGCCCATGGAGAGTTAGGACCTACCTTACTTGGATGATCAAGAGATCCAAGTCTTCTTAAATTCGTCTCCAAAAGCCCTTCAATGAGCGGAACCTAAAATGTCGGGAAAAAAATAGGGTAAGTACACCACTTGTATTAAGTATGAGACCATATGCACACATACTTTAAAATCATGCTAAGAAAATGGACATTTCATAAAGCTATGCAATATACTTTGAAAACACTTATGCATATTCAAAAAGACCATACCAAATCATTTCGGCATATTCATTAAATCATAGGAAAGTACATCACAAGGCCAACAACATCATAACTAGTCAATTCAACATGTATATCATGTAATTAAATACATGGTCAAGTAGTCTATCATCAAGTCATAATAGCAAAAAGCATGAATAATTGTTCATTATAACATATCCAAAGCAAGACAATTACCCATAACCCCTATCAAGTCAACAAGTGCAATGACCAAGCAAAGCCCCATAACCTTACTAAATCAAGTAACCCAACAAGAATCATGACAAACTTCCCACTTCACATAACATAACATTTAAGAGTACATATAATCAGAATTTAACAATGTAGACCAACACATATTTATAAGTGACACCAATCAACATAGAGTATCAACAATGTGCAAGTTCATCATATGCATATCATGTACCATTATAAGCATATTCCTACATAGTAAAAAGCTCCTAAAATCCCCTTCAAGGAAAACTTGTGCAAGGAATAGTAGAGTCCCATACCCCTACCTAGGCTAAGTCAACTCTCAAGTCACCTTAGTTAGTTTGTACTTCATTACTTCATTTTATTTTAGGGAACACTTGCCTTAACCGACATAGACCAGAAGATCTAAGTGTGGAATCTGGTATTGTAAGACCTTACACCGAAGGAAGGTGGTCTAATGGCCAAAGTAAAATTAAACATAAACGTAGCTTTCTAGGTGGATCCACTTGCTAGTCTTCCTATTGGAGAAACATAGTTCAAGAACTAAGAGATATGTGTAATACCTCTACATACCACTTGGCAATTGGGGCCTCCACTCATGGGAATCCATTGGGTGAGTATCCCTCATTGGGGAGTATACACCACATATGGAACTATAGGGTGATTCTTCCTCTATGGAAAGCCATCACCTCTTATTGTCAAGTTCACTCGGTACTAAGCTAAGTCTCTTTTTGAAGTGTCTTTAATGTCTTTATTAATCATCATAACTTATTGTAGGTCATAAGGTGTAACCCTTGTATATTTATCATCATCATCATAGCTAATAAGAATTGCATGAGTATAATCCTTTCAATACAATTTATATAAGTGAAGTTAGCACATTTACATATCACTTCATAATAAGGCACATTGGTAAATCATTCACCATCCTTATAACATTTACATCTTAAGCCAACACCTCAAAAATCATAATCAAGACATTTCAATTCAACATCATACCATCCTATCAATCCTAATACAATGCATATTCCAATACAACATCATGACTTAATCACAATTAACTACAATTTGAAGTAAAGGATAGGGATCACAAGGCTTACCAAGTATTCTTCATAATCCATCATCTAGGTCTTACCATAAGCCCTTAATTCAACCCAATAAGTTTATAACATCATCATAATTCAATAATCACCATGACAAAAAAGTCAATTGAAGAACTATATAACAATTCATCACTAGTTCATGGCTTAAGATAAGATACTTGGTTCAATTCACAACATACTTCATAACCTAGATCAACTTCTAAAGAACTATCATGATAGGGATATAATTCATCCTAATTTAGTCATAATTGATACAAAAACATCAACTAATAGTAATTCAACCAATAACCAATTCAATTGAACCAATACAATATAATTCATATCAAGATTACAACCTAGGGTTAAGGGGAATAGGTCATCTTCGACATATTAGACTTATCCATCATGAAATAACATAATTGATTTAGAAAAAAAGTTAATATATTCATAATATCCAAAACAATCATAAACAAATCAATTAATAACAAAAATTTCTAGATTTGATGAAATCCACTTGAAAACTCAATTTTTTAAAATCAATTTGATGGAACCCTTTGAGGAAAGAGGTTTCAAAGGTGAAATATATCCCATACCTTGTTAATTGATGAAGATTTATGGTGAAACTTGAATCTTTTCAGCCCTTAAAACCTTACCTATTTTGGTCTTCAATGGTGTTCTTCACTAGAGAGTGAAAGAAGAGACAAGGAAGAGAATTTCGGGTTTGGGAGTTATGAGCTTTTAGTTATTCTTAATTAGGTTAAGACTTTATATGGGGGGTTAACTTACTTAATTAGACCTCCCTAAACCCCTAAATAATTAAATAACCACCTAATTAATTAATTTAACCCAATTAAAAACGTGTAGAAAATCTCAGCCCTCACAGACAAGATCTCGACCAACGGTCTGTTTGTGAGTCGACGACTCCTCCCCTTACCGTGCTGCACCTCCATCTCTAAGTTTAGAGACTAGTACAAATGGTCCATTAAAAAAAATGAATAAGTGTTGTTCGAAAGATGACATCGACGCCCCTTCGATCCACACACGTTCCGTCCTTCCCCTTCGTGGGTAAACACTGCCCAGGCAGCCTTGACCCCAAAAATGCAAGGGTCCTCCTCAAGGTCCCTTGCTTGGTCCTTGGGGAGTCGTACTCAGACGTTTCAACCATGAATCAACTTAAACACATGTTTTACACCATTCCACCAAATTTCATGAATTTTTGACTCCTAAAAGCTAGTCAAATAGGCTAAGGCGCGCTAGTACCTTATTGAACTAGTTTTCGGACGCTATGGACGTTCTTGGACGTTTTGGTTTCTACAGTTCCTGAATGACTTATATTCATTAAAATGGACCTTAAAACAATTTATAAATCTTATTAAACTTATGCTAGGATCTTGAAAACGTCTTGGATTTTTAAGTGTTACAAGAACACATAAGCACGTCCAAAGGAACATTCGAACGTCACGGACGTTCTTGGTCGTTCCTTGATGTTTGACATCAAACTCAACCGTGATGACTTAAAAACTCATATACACATTAATTAATATATTTATAAGCCCTTAGATCACTAGTGAAGCTCTATATAAGCCTAGTTCATTTTTGGGTTGTTACTTTCTCCCCCACTTAAGAACATTTGTCCTCGAATGACACTTCACATTTAAGGGGATAACAACCAAAGAATTACAACCCACACTCAAGCATACAATATCATAAACCATTCACATATCAAGAAGGAACATCACTCCAAATAAAAGTCATCAAACAACCTCATGCATTTCAAGCAAATATAACTACATCTGTCAACTCTTATGCATCATTCTTTACTATTTCTCATGCTATTGGAAGAAATTCCTTCTCCAATCCAAATCATGCTCATTTAAACATTACCAATAAAATTATGCAAGTTCTATTCAAAGTACAATCATGCAAAAATTTCAATGAAAGACATTTAAGCAATCTCCTCAACAACACAATAGCATGCTTAAGAAGATCAACCTCATATAACAATTTAGACAAGCTCACTATTCTACCTCATGAATCAAATAGTTAAACTACACTAAATGCACATACACATGAGGAAATACTACGCATAAAAACTTATTTTCTCATTTAACAAGAATTCAACTAAAAATGCATATCACAGGGAGAATATTTTTGAAACTCACTTTTTTTCACAAAAGACTCCAACGTAAACCAAGTTACTAAGAACTCTTAGTTTTAAGCTTGAATAAGCACATAAGAAAAAGATAAGGGTATTTCACGCCCAACCATTTCTCTATACACAATACTTTTAATACCTCAAAAATGGATTAGGTGAAATAGAGCCTAACATGTTTATAATTATGGTCTAAGGTCCTAAATTGGTATATAATTTTGTATTAAGTCAGAGTCTAAGAGTTTAGGTGCATTGGAAGTCAAACGTCAGGGGACGACTAAGGCGCTCGACGACTAAGTCACCTATGTGCCTTATATGTGGTTCTATGGGTTTATGTGTGATTAATGAGGTTATAAGGTCCTTAAATTAGTTATTATGGTTTTTATAGGAAGTGTGTAAATTTTCATGATGTTTGGAGGTCTAACGTCCAAGAACGTCCATGACGTTCAAAAGTTTTGCCTTGAAATAACCTTGTGTGTCTATGCATGTTTCGTCGAGTTTTACGTGTTCGTTTTTTATGAAATTCATGTAAGAGGTCCTAAACTCGTATAATATCTTGTTTGGGTTTGAAACGTCCGAGAAAACATCTCCAAGGACCATCCAAGGGTCCTTGAGGAAGGACCTTTCAAAAGTGCCAAGATTGCCCAAGACAGCCCACCTACGTATGGCAATCGACATCGAGTTGGTCGATCGGTGACCCGTAGGTGAGATATCATCGATGGATACATAGGAGTGGTAGATGATATCCCAAATACAAGCCACACTCCCCAACCACGGACCAACAGGATGGTCCATTGGTCAAGGGATAGGCCGTCGATGGTCCCTCTGTTTGTGAGGCTAATCCTGCGCAGCTTCACTGTAAATTGAGGGTAAAGTTGTAAATTCACCCCACATCAAAATAATTTAAAGGTAGTTTAAGGGTATTTTGGATATTTTAAATGTGTTTATAATCCTAAAACACTTAGAAGATTTCATTCTTCAAAATCAAATCCCAGAATCCCTTAGAAATTCCATAGAACTCCATTAGAGCCAAAACTCAAGGAAGGGCTTGGATTAGAGAATTGAGTGGAGATTCTTTATCAATTTGAAGAATTAGCTTCATTTAGGTATGGTTTTTAATCCTTGAAACTCTATTCATCTAGGAGCCCATCTTTCAAAGATGTTTTCCAAAGTTTTGAAAGATGAATTGTCCAATTTCATGATCTATCCATGAGTTCTTGCATTAAAGGTTTTCAAGCATTGAATATTTATTAAATTGTTATTAATTATATTTTATTAAATCAATTAACCTATGAACCCATGTAATTGATGAACCCTAGTTTTTGACTACTTTATGGGTTAAGTAATATTGATCTAATGCTTATGAATTCTAGTGTAGTTTTCTATGGGCTATTGATTGATGCAATTATTGTATTGACTTGATATCTAGGTTGTATTATATTGATGAATCTATATTAAATTGACCTAGTTTCATTGAGTATGATAGTTTATGTATTGAATTGTTGTTTATGGCCATGGGTAAGGGCCTTATGGTATTGAATTGGATGGTTTAGCATTGGATTGAGGTGTTGAGGATGGAGTGGTGGTACGCAAAAGTAATTCCATTTATTTTATGTTAATTATACTTCAATTATGTTGTGATTTGTATGGTCCACTTATGTTGGCGGTGTTAAGTGCTTTACTTGCAATTGATGTGGCCTTGTCGGCGTTACTTTATGTATTATGATGATCATGGCCCTGCTGACACTACTTGAAATATTATGATCATTTGTGTAGTTTATTATGTGAAGTATGATAATAGCTACCTAAATGATAAGTAATGTGAAAGTATATGTCTTCTTCTATTGACATTATTTAGGTGATCATGTTATACTATGACTATGACTTTGTGTGTATTGTCTTAGGGTTGATGCTTGGTTATTCTTACTTGACTATATGAGTCTATGATGGTCATATTGATGATGATATGATAGTTTATAGGATTAATTAAAGAGGATATAGTTATCTATATGTGCTCCTAGGATGACATCTAATATGTGTTAAGGTGGAGTATGTTGTGTCGTGTCTTGGTTGACTTGTATCCCTTACGTGACACATATATGAATGTGAATATGAGATGTCTTGAATTAAGATGCTAAAGCTTCTTAGTATTGTATTTATGAATGACATGAGACCTTAAATGATGTTAAGAGGGTCCTTTATGAGAAACCTTGAATATAGTGGTAAGGTTATAAATGTTGAAGTCGAAAGATGTAATGGTATCATTCAAGTAAAGGAATGATAGACTTAAGGTTGATTGGCTGGAACGGCATCATATAAAACCTTAGAAAAGTCATGATGAGCTTCTTGTCGCCATTATAAGGTAGCCCTAGTGGACCTCTTTGGTAGGGTAAAAATAAGTGGGTTATGAACTAGATATGGAACCCTTTTATATGCACCTTAAGTCTAAATTACTCTATGAGAAAAAGGCTAGCACCGAGTGAGTATGGTAAGGAAAGTAGTTCTAGTTAAAGGATGAGACAAGAGTACAAATCATGACCTTCATATTCCTTAACCATGTTCCTACATGGGATGTGTCTAAGTTCTACCATTGACAAGTAGAACACCCTCATCGGAGTAGGTTAGAACTCCAGATTCCATGTCTTACTATCATGATCTATGTCGGTTATTTCCTATTCTCATTATATGGATACCTGCTGGCATTAGACAAGTTATATGAATTTTAGGTGGTGGTATGGGGCACTATCTAGATATTGCTTAACAGGGTTTGAAGGTGTTGGTTGAATCCCTAGGTTTTGTCCAAGACCATTACTTGAATGTCTTTATGTGATAAATGAGTCTTAAATGAACTAATGAACGTAATGACTTAATTAAGGAAGTATGTTAAATTAATAAGTACTTATCTAGAGTTGTTAGGGGTTTTCTAGTTAAGGTGTGAAGGGGCGTAGGAATGATCACTTCTTATCTTACCTAGACAAGTCTTAAGAATGACTCTAGTTAGGGAAAATGGTTGAATAGGTAGACATGATCTAAACTTAGGTAGTATTAAGGATTACTTAGGTAATCTTGAAGAGTTCAATCATGAACGTTCTCTTCTTGATTTATTTAAGTAAGTCTTTTGATAGCCTTTGAAGAAGAATGTCATATTATCTATATGTGGTTGTGTTAAGTGAGAATGATTCTATATTAGGTAGTCTATAGGATCTCTTATGTATGTGCGTAAGGTATTGTATGGGTAGTCGCTTCTCAACTCAATCAAGTGATATTTAGAATCACCTTTGATAAGAATCTCATGTTCATATTTTGATGTCTTGTAAGTGTGTGTTGATCTCATTATAGGTGGTCTTAAGGATCATTTAGGTGTTCTAGAGAGGTTGTATGGGCGATCACTCTTTGTGTTGATTAAGTGAGTCTTAGGATAGCTTTTAGTGAGAATACTACATGTTAAAAAGTGTGTAAAGGGAAGAAGAGACACGTCATTGTACATTGAGTTTAGGTTACTGTAGGGTTGCCTCAAAATGCCATTAATTGACTAAATGTTATCTTATGTATTTCTAAGTTGATAAATGTTATTCTTATGATTATATTATGATATTTAAATGAAAAGATGCATATTTTCAATAAATGTCCGTTTTCATGAATTTCATGCATTATGCCATACTTAGTACATGTGGTTGTACTAATCCATACTTTTATCTATCTCTTTAGTGGTTGGTAGGTGAGGAGCTTTTGGGAAGCAAGACTTGGATCATAGAACCATTCAAGTAAAGTTGAAGTATGTACTCGTTTGACTCGAGGGCATAGATGTCTTTTATATCTCTTATTGAAGTATTTTAATAGACTAAGTATTTCTATTTTCGTATTGTGTATGGGCCGTGTCCAAAAGTATTCCCGTGTCAAAGCTTTGCTTAAATTGAGACTTAGTATTTCCTATGATTTCTAATGAAAGATGTTATGAAAGATATTCCAATGTTTCGTGAAAAGTTTTAATTCCGCACTACTTTTCACTATGTATATCAATGAACGATACGAAAAGGTTTGTACAAGACCTCCGAGAGGTCAAGTACGTCTATTGCAATCCGAGATTGGCGCTAACTTCTAAGGTATGGTCTCGAGATGTGACAATACTCCCCCACTTAGGATAAACCCAATCTAAGGTCATCATCACAACCTTCCAAATCCCATCTAACAAATCACACATCATGTTTTTCTCTCCCTCAACCCAAACTTCTCAAAGGCCATACTGTAGGGACCATCATAGAAGGAACAATGGGAAGACACCATAAAACAAAGATCTTAGGCACGATTAGAAGAATTAAGTAGTGAAACTTTATTTAGCACCCAATAACCTCCTATTCATAATGTGGCGAGTTTCCCATTATGAACAAGACTATACTAGATTTAGTTCTTGAGACAATATAAGACACTCCCCAAACCTTATGCTCTAATATCAACTTTGTCACGACCGAGAAGCACCCCCAAGACATAATCGACTAATGAGACTTCAAAAAGTCTCACACAAGCCTCTCGTATCAATCATTGCATAATATACTCCAATAGTGAGTAAGAATTTAAAACTTTCTTCACACACGAAGAATACTTTCATTAATACGCAATCTGAAGGCTTTCTTTAAAATATCTATCTTTACTACGTCTCTTTTATACCATCTAATACTTGGAATGTAAAACATTGGGACTAAGACCACACAAGAATTTAAACAAAAGAATAAAGACATAAATGGAACATGTGGGTCTTCTCCTCGAATCAATGAGGACTCACCCATACTTCATTTTCAACCCTTAGAAACCTATCCATCATCCATGACATATCAAGCCTTCGGATTCCCCACACTTTAGTTAAAAAGGGAAAAGAAGGGGTTAACACATTGAATGCACTAAGTATGGAAGTCATGCAAAATCTATGATAAAGCGACATTTAGTATAGAAACATGCTTTCATGATATTTTGATAAAAACCATCATAAATGTTTTTAAGAGACATAACCAAGTCAACAATCGCATTTAGAACATCTTCAGTAACACTAATCACATAACCGTATTCACACAGACATAATCCTCAAATAAATGAGGACTCACCAATACTACATCTTCAACCCTAGAAACCTATCCATCATCCATGGCATATTAAGACATCCTATTCCCTACACTTTAGTCAAAACGGTAAAAGAAGGGGTTAACACATTGAATGCATTAAGCATGGAAGTCATGCAAAAAGCATGATAAAGGGACATTTAGCATAGAAACACGCTTTCACGATATTTTGATGAAAACCTTTATAAAGGATTTTAAGAGACATAAAATCACATATAAAACATTTTCAGTAACACCATAACCATATTCACACAGACTCCCTACTAAAGGTTATCCTAAGTCTCACTTAGGTAAGTTATGAAGTGACTGCGCATATAACCTCTTCAAACACACCTAGATGATCCTCAAGACTACCTCAAGTAAGTTATTCCATTTCATCACATATCCAATAATTCCATATTCAATACACAAGTCTCTACATCATATACACTCCCTACCTAAGACTACTCTCAGACTCACTTAAGTAAAACATGAATAGACCACCCATACACCCTCTTCAAGTCTACCTAGGCAATCATCAAAGCTACCCTAAATAAGTACCTTTTTATAAAACATACTTCATTAAGAAACCATAATATAATTAAAACCATTTTGAGAGAAAACCATACATTTATAGGACTTCATATAATGGTCTTGGAAAATACCTAGGGGACCTACATCCTAACATCTTCAAAGCCTACTAGTGCCATGTTTAAATAGTGTCTCATTCCACTACCTAAACGTTGTAGAACTTATCTAACACTAGAATGTATCCCATATGATAAGAATAGGCATAAATCGACATAGAACATACTAGCTAGGCATGGAATACGAAGTCTCCCCCACTTCGATTGAGGGAGTTCCACTTGCCTAGGGTAGAACGAGGACACATCCCATGTAGGCACATTGTTGAGGAATATCAAGGGTTTCTTGTATTCTATTCTAAACTTAAGTAGAGTCACTCCACAAGCATATTCACTCGGGGCTAGCCTGAGTCCTCATAGAGTAATTCAATCACAAGGGCAAATGAAGAGGTACCATATGGCAGTCTTAACCAAATCATAATACACCTTACCAAGGATAGGTCCTCTAGGGCTACCACACAATGATTACTAGTATAGCTTCATGACTTTCTTAAGGATGGTTTCATGTCGTTCCACCCAACCTATCCCTAAGTCCATCATTCATAGGAGAAGGATACCATTATTACTTAAACTTAAAAGATATCATAACCTTATTTACATATTTCAGGGTCATACATCAATCACTCACACACAAACAAGACAAGGGTGATTTAGCCTACCAAGTCAAGGAATCACATATTCATATATCATTTATGCATCAAGATGAGGTACTTAGGTCTACCAAATCAATACACACCATTCTTCATATAAATCATACAATTTCATTCAAGTACCAAGTAGGGACACTAAGTCTACAACACAAGATACCACATCAACACATAAAGAGACTTATCATAGTCTAGCATAGTCACGCATACTCATTTAAGAACAACATGCTTTGACCTAACACATTCAAACACACCATTATCACATAAGACACCTCTTAGAACTCTTATCATCACATACCATTATTTAAAGAAGAATCATGACATAAGGATTCATATAAGATCAAATTAACAATACAAGAGTACTACACTTCATATCTTCACATTACACTTGATTATATATATATTTCCTCATACTTCACTTACATAATCAGATAAGCCATAGCATCTTCAACATGATCATCTTACATCACATAATAACCTTCATATTATGCATTCATATAAGCCCTAACATGATACTACTACAATTTACATAAATAATGCCGACAAGTTCATGTTCATCACATAATCAACACATAAACACCACCACCATAAGTAAACCATACCAATCAATAGCAATTCTATTCAATTCTACACAACATAAAGAGATCAAGCAAACTTACGACCTTTCCATCATCATCATCAACAATCTTTAGCCATTTCAATCAAATCAAATCACAAAGACTCTTACCAATAGCTATGAACACAATGCTAAACAAAAAACTCAACAATATACAATATGAATATAATTAAATAAAGGCAGCCTATATACAATTCTAACATGATCTTACATAAATCAATATCCCAAAGCAATCAACACATGAATTCACTATTATCAAGCCATGAACAATTCACCCATAGTATAACCAAATATATAGATTTGAGAAGTTCAAAGAGTTCATAGAGATTTTCATTGGAAAACATTAGTTATACATCCATAATATCATATTTTAATGTTTGAAAAAGTTTCATGCAAGAACCGTGATTTAGAGTAGAAGTTGGACATTTTCATCTTTTTGAGATCTTTTAAATCAATTTGAAATTTAATCTAAAGTGATAGAAAGCCTTAGATTAAGAACTACCATACCTTATTAGAAGAATCCAAAGAGAATTAAAGAAGAAACTCAATTTAAAATCCATCATCAAGCTCCATATTCATCATCAACTCTCATGGGGGATTTCGGGGAAAGTTTGGGAGGGAAAGGGTTTTGAGTTAGGTGTTAGGGTCTAAATGAGAGTCAAACCTTTTTCATACTCATAAAATACCCAAATACACCTAAATAAACTGTTCATACAATTTATAAGACTTGCGATGAATTTCCCAAAACACCCCAAGCTTGGCAGAAAATTGGAGGGAGTGCAGGTTCCCATCAACGCCCTCCCATCGACGGATCATCAACAGGTCTACGCCCCGTCGATTGGGGTCATTGTTTGGGTATGAAACTATCCAAAGTACAGGCCTGTAGGCACCATCGACTCCCCAAGTTGGTGAGCCGTCGTTGAAACGAAGATCGTCGTTTGGGGTTGTTGATTGCAACTGCCAGACAGTCTGCCCCTTTGAGTTGAGGTCCTCCTGCAGGGCCCCTTTTGGGTCCTAGATGGAGTTGTATCCCGACGTTAAAACCCTAAACATGCACGTCTAGGTCTTAGGAACCTCCCCTATCAATTTCATCATCAAACAAGTTATGAAACTGCCTCTAGACACTATAATTCGTCATTTAAAGACCTTATAAACTCAGAACGCACACATAAGCACATGCAAGCACATAAGGAGTAATCGTCGAACATCTTGGTCGTTCTTTGACTTTTGACTTCAATCTCAACTAGAATGACTTCAAAACTCCTATACACATTAATTATGCTAATTAGAAGCCCTTATATCACTAGTAAGCTCTAGATAAGCCTAGTTCCTTTTTTGGGTTGTTACATATTCATTAATCATTCATACACATACTTGACAAGGGTGCCTAAGCCTACTTAGACAAGAGATCACATATACACATAACTTTCATGTATCACAAAGAGGGACTTAAGTCTACCAAATCGAGACACAACATTCATTATATCACTTACAAAATATCATTCAATTACCAAGTAGGGACACTAAGTCTACCACACAAGATACCCTATCAACACATATGAAAACTCATCATAGTCTACCATAGTACGATATAATCATTTAAAGAATCATACTTCAAACTCACACATACATGTACAACATTATCATTTAAGGCTCTTCTTAGTCCTCCATCACCACATACCATCACTTAGAGAGAAATCATAATATTAGCACTCATACAAGATCATATAAACATCACATAAGTACTCCACTTTATAACTTCAGATTATACAATATCATACAGATATCACATCATAACTTCACCTTACATATTCATATAAGCCATAAAATCTTCTATATGATCACATTACTTCAAATAGACATCTTAACATTATATCTTCATATAAGCCCTAACATGATACTACTATGATTTACATAATATTGCCGACAGTCCATGATAACAAACATAATCAACACATAAGCATCGCCAACACAAGTGGACCATACCAATCAATAGCAATTCTATATCAATTCTACACTAACTAAGGGAATTAGGTCAACTTACCTTCTTCCAATAGCCAAGATCACTATTCCTTAACATCTCCAACAATTCAAAATATAATAACATAGTTCATCATATAAATCAATATTACAATATAATAAAAACTCAATTCTATCATCAATAGATCATAAGCAATTAAACCACTATATAACCAAATTTAGAGATTTGAGAAGACCAAGGTTCATAGATATTTTCATTAGAAAACATCAATTATACATCAATAACATCATATCTCATTGTTAGAAAATAATTCATGCAAGAACCCATGACTTAGAGTAGAAATTTGACTTTTTCATAAACTTTGAAATCTTTCAAAATCACTTTGAAATTGTCTCTAAGGTGATATAGATAGCCTTAGATAAAGAAACCCCGTGCCTTATTAGAAGAAATACAAAGAGAATTGAAGAAGAACAAAGTTGAAATCCATCATCCAAGCTCCATCTTGAGCTTTCATAGAGGTTTTTGGAGGAGGGAAAGGGTTTTGATTTAGGTGTTAGGGTCTAAATGAGCGTTAAATCACTTTAATACTCTTAAAATATCAAAATATACCTATAATAACCGTCCTCACAATTGAAAAGACTTGGGGTGAATTTACCAAAACTCCCCAACCTTGGCCCAAACGACTGGTTGTTGTTTGGATGACGCCTTGCCGATGGGGGTTCGTGGTTTGGGTCAGAGGCTCAATTTTGTGAAGGCCTGCAGGATCAGCCGATGCCCCAAGTTGAAAATCCTTTGTTTGAATGACTGGATATCGTTTGGGTCATCATTTGACACTGTGTGCAAGCTGCCTGACAACTTTTAGCCTTTGAATTGGGCTCCTCCTCTAGGGCCCCTCGTGGGTCCTAGGTGGAGTCGTACCTGGACGTTAAATCCCTAAACATGATCATATAGGTTTTACCATCCTCCCCTATCAATTTAGACACAAAACAACTCATGAAACACGCAAAGGCACATTAGAACACATGCAAGCACATAAGGGACTAGTCATCGAACGTCTTGGTCGTTCCTTGACGTTTGACTTTAAACTCAAGCGGACTAACTTGAAATATCATACACACATTAATTAAGTTAGTTACATCCCTTAAAGCACTAGTGGAGCTCTATTCCGACCTAGTTCATTATGAGAGTAGTTACACTAAGCCCCTGGGCCTTTGGGTACATGTAATTCTGCTCCTTTTGTTACTCCCAGTTCATCTACTACTTCTATGCCTCCCAGATCAGTACTATTGTTGTTGTTGCAAGACCTCTACTGACTCAGGCTGCACTGCTACGGATGGGGTAGCTTTCCAATTCTGCTTATCGACGTGCTGCCAGACTTGAGGCCACCAATTCTAGCATACTCGAGAGAGCTCTAAACGATGTTATGACACATCTGAGTTCCTCAATTGATTCCCTCGTAATAAGGATAGTGTTGTACGAGCGTGGCCAAGGAGCCACTAAGGAGATGATAACTTTAAAGGCCGCTATTGAGCATCCCCTAGAAATAACTGGCTTCGTCGACCTCTCGGAGGTCTCGGAAAAGGCTCTTAGTATTCATTCATCGCATTGTAATAGAAATTTAGCAGCAAATTTATAAATCATAAGTACATACTTAGGACATTAAGTCTCGTCTTGCCATCTGAGATTCAACATCAAGAATAGGATAGGGATACATACCTTAACAACATAAATGAATAGCCTATAATATTACATGAACTTAATTTAAACTCTTGACATGAACGTCCTTGAATCATTAAGGACATACTTGATTTTGGGAATATCTATCAAAGCTCTTCATTCTAAGAAAAATCCTCAAGCTATCAACACCTACACTTTGTGTAAAAAGATGAAGAAGAATAGTATTAGTACAAGAATACACCAAGTATGATAACCATGCAAAAACACTCTTTAAATATGAAATTTTATTAAATCATGCATCATGACTTTTAGTAAAACTTTATAAACATTTGATACAATAAGCACAATATAGTTCACTTACATTACATAGACATGGATACTATTCATAAAAACACATAAAGACATTTATCACATTTAAGGCACTTTCAACATCTTCATAGCATTACCTTTCTTTTTACCTTAGCTCATCCACCCAAAGCAACCCTTAAGTAATAGATGGTGCAATGCCTGAATAGTGTCCCATTCCACCATTCATACCAAAGCATCATTGTAAGGTCACCAAGGTAAACATTCATACATACTTCATCATTTTAAGCATACACATTCATAAAGTCACAACATATCATAAAATACATACTTCACATAAGAACCACACCCTAAGACAACCCCAGTCACACAAGTGCAATGTGCAAGTAGCATTCCATAATGCTACCTCTACCAAGTGTTCCTATGAAGTCGCCCTAAACTTAGGCACATCACATTCAACAAAGTACAATACATACGTTTAACCTTAGACATAAGACCAACATACTTCATAGACCCATATAAGCCTCATTCATCCAATTATCACATCATATTCATAACCCATTTAGTCTTTATGCATATTTTAAGACAACATAAGAGTCCATACTAAGAATATCATCATAATTAAACTATAGTCAACATTGCACATAAAGTGAGACCTTCATCATGTAGAAAATAAGACTAACACTATTCATATCATTATAACAAGTATGTTGACATCATCATATCATGCATGAGATACATACACATATACATACACAAATATATACACATATAAATACACATATACATATACATATACATATACATTTACATATAGAACTCCTACATAGAATTCCCTTCAAGATCTACTTGTGCAATGTATAGGTAATGTTCCATTCCCTCACCTACACTTAGCAACATCTCTTAGGTAGTCCTAGTTAGTGTTCATCTTCTTACTTCTATTGTTCATTTTACTTTTGAAAACTTTTCCTTAACTGACATTAGACCATGTGAGCTAAACATAGAATCTGGTGTCATAAAACCCCACATTAAAAGATGGTGCTCTACTTGCCAAGGTAGAACCGTACATAATAGCTATCTATGTGGATCCACTAGCTAGAACCTACGGGGGCACGTAGTTAAGGAACTAGGAGGTTGTCATTAGAAACCATCTTTATGCTAACTAGCATTGTAGTTTCCACCTCATCAGAAAATTTTGTGAAACTATCTTCCTTTTGGGAAGGGACACCATATTTGGTCAACCTACCTTTCTTTTGGGAAGGGACACCTCTCATTGTCAAGTTCACTCGGTGCTAAAATAACTTTCCCTTTTTGAAAAGCGTTTAAGTCTTTATTAAACATTTCTTCATAAGATAGGACTTAGGAGATTAACTCCTCATATACATGTCTGTAGCTCATAGGTTATATGATGAGAATGTCCTTTGATCAAAACCAACATCATGTGGGAATGTCCTTTCACATAAATCATAACATAGTCTAGTTTAAAGTATAACTAAGGAAACCCATCCAAAAGACTCTTAATCACTAGATCATCATTAACATGCTTCATTCATGCTTTCATGTGTGTGTATATGTACATATCCGAAAAAGCTTTACAAACAAACACATTTAGACCACACATGTTCATACTTCCTTAATCATATGCTTTACATCATACATAGTAATAGATAATGGTGCATATCAGAACTAACCTTTCAATTGACACCTTGAATCTATTCGACTCATAGATATGCATGAGGTGTGTGTGCACATATTGGTCATCATGATCACCTAAGATCAACAACATTGATCTTGAGTAAACTACCCTTCAAGGATCACAACACTTATACCATATCCCTCAAGTCATGAACAACTCATGTATAGAGTATTAGGGACTATAGACCACATTTCCACATTATATCATAGGTGAAACAACATATTCAACATTTGAATAGAAGAATCCTAAAATGCATAAGATCATACATTCATATTGAATTACATAGGTAGGGGTCATTCTACAATAGTATTGTTCACAACCAAGCATGTAGACCATACAAGAAAGGGACAGTTGATTAAAGTATGCAATTTCTTTTGAAAAGTCTCTATGCACATACAACAAGACCATACCAATCCATAAGACATATTCATTAAATAAAGATCATCTACATCACAAGACAAACAATACTAAGCCTAGTCAAGTCAATAAGCATATCAGCCTACTTTCACATATAATTAAGACAACTCTATCATCAAGTTATAACATCAACAAGCATGAATAAGAGTTCATTACAACATAACCAAAGCAAGACAATTACTCATGAACCCTTATTAAGTCCAATAGTGTAATGACTAAGCAAAGTCCCGTAACCTTACTCAATGAAGTAAACCTATCAAGAACCATATCCAATATCTAACTTCACATAGCATATGATTAAGAGTATATAGCTTCATATCTTAGCAAAAGAGATCAAATACATATTTACAAGTGAAGCCAATATCGTTTAGTACCATCAATATGTAAGATCATCATATTCATATCATTACATTTATATGCATATATATATGTATAAGAACATCCTCCTAAGAAGTCCTTAAGTCCAACTAGTGCAATGTATTGGTAGAGTCCCATACTCCTACCTAGACTAAGTTACACCTCTCAAGTAATCTTAGTTAGAGTCCATTC
The DNA here is from genome assembly GCF_001406875.1 of Solanum pennellii. NCBI lineage: Eukaryota > Viridiplantae > Streptophyta > Magnoliopsida > Solanales > Solanaceae > Solanum > Solanum pennellii. Next base: position 14,844,885 of record NC_028638.1, on the reverse strand, counting down.
TATTACTTTATTTTTTGTGGGAACATCTTGCCTTAACCGACATAGAACACATGATCCAATGTGGAATCCGGTGTCATATAATCCTACACAAAACGAAGGTAGACTACTTGTAAAGGTAGTACAAAAACATGAACATACCAACTACGTGGATCCAACATAGTTCAAGAACTAGGAGATATAGTTGGTACCCTCTTTATGCTACATGTATTATAGTCTCCAATCTCGAGAGTACATTTGTGATCCTACCTTCCCTTTGTAAGAAGGGACACTGCTCACTCTAGTTCACTCGGTGCTAAACTAGAGTCCCTATTTAAATCTCTTTAGTACCTTTATTAATCATCATAGCTTAATGTAGGTCAATAATCATCATCATATCTCAATATTAATTGCATGAGTATTATACTTCCATTACAATTTACATAAGTGAGGTTAGAACATTTACATATCACTTCATAATAAGGCACATTGGTAAGTTATCACCATTCTTATAACATTTACATCTTAGCCAACCATTCACAAACCATAGTCAAGATATATAAATGCAAAATCATGCCAAACCTATCAATCTTAATATAAGGTACAAATAACCCCAATTGAAGTAAAGAATAGAGATCACAAGGCTTACTCAATTTCCTTCACAATGCTTTCATCAAGGTTTTACCATCAACCTCCAACATAACCTAAAAATGGTACAATAGCATCACATAATAGTAACCAACAATAACAAGTCCAATTGAATCATTATACAACAATCCCCCACTAGTTCATTGCCTAGAATTAGAGACTTAGATCAAGTTCATAGTCTACTTCACCATCTAGGTCAATTACTCAAGAACTAGCATAATTGGATTTTAATGTATAAATATCTACTCATATATATTATTATAACAATATAGGATAGTAATTCACACGCTAACCAAGCCAATTGAATCAATACTATACAATTCAATTCAAGATCACAACCTAGGATTAAGGGGAATAGGTCATCTTCTACAATTGAGACCAATATATCAAGAAGTAGCATAATTGAGTTATAATACATGTTAATCTACTCATAATATCCAAAACAAATCATAAACAAATCAATTCACCACATCAATTTCGTATTGGAAGAAAACACACTTAGAACTCATATTTTTGAAATCAATTTGGAGGAACCCTTTGGAAAAAGAGATCCCAAAGGTGAATGGAATCCCATTACTTGCAGATTGATGAGGTTTTATGGAGAAATTTTTATCTCTAGAATCCTTATAACCCATTGAATTTGACCTTCTATGGTGTTCTTCTACTTGGGAGAGAGAAAGAAGAGAGAACGATGAGTAATTTGGTTTTGGGAATTATGAGGGCTTAAGTTAGTTTAATTAGGTTAGGGTCTTTATATATGTCATTAACCTACTTAATTAGACCTCCCTAAACCCCTAAATAACTAACTAACCACCTAATTAATTAATTTTTCTCATTTAAAAACGTGCACTAAAACCAGTGGACTCACAGACGAGACCAAGTTTACGCGCCCGTTTGTCAATCGATGGACCAATGAACCAACCATCCTGTTGATCCGTCGTTAAGTTCAAAGACTTGTCAAGTTATATTCTTGGACAAAATCTAAGTGTACATCGACTGAAGTAATCGACGCCCCATCAATTGGACCACGATTCATATGTTGCATCCGTTGGTGGACACTGCCTTGGTTAGCTTTTGCACCAAGTTTCAAGGGTCCTCCTCAAGGGGCCTTGGTTGGTATTTGGGGTAAGGACTAACTATAATACATGTTAGACACCCTTCCACCAAATTTCATCATTTTCCGACTCCTAAAACTTAGTCAAATAGGCTAAGGAACACTAGCACCTCATTGAACTAGTTTCCGGACGTCATGGACGTTCCTTGACGTTTTGATTTATAGGATGCCTAAATGACTCAAATACATTATAATTTACCTTAAAATAGTGTATAAACCTTTTTACACCTATGTTACGCTCTAGAACACGTCTTAGACTTTTGGAGTGTTACAATACCTAACCTTAAGAACATCATTCACACAACTTAACATTATTAATACACCTAGATCATGATACTAGAATTGAAGACTATACACATGAATTTCATAGTCATGATAATAATCATATCAATCCACTTTACATCTATTTCCTTCAAGGCCATGATCACAATATATATAGATAGACAAGAATGAAAACACCGCCACCATAAGTGGACCATGCCATACAACATCAATTCCAAGAATATAATTAGGAATTTAGGTCAACTTACAATTTTTCAAAGCTCTGATAATAATATATTAATTCTAAGAAATTTATAATCAATTTATATATTATATATATCAATAGCATTAGACAAAACATCACAATATAATCACAATTAATTAACATCTAATCAAGATCACAAGACCCACATTATGGTCTAAATTGAGAGATTAGGGAGATCGTGGGTTCTTCAAGGAATTTCATTGAAATTAATCTTAAAATCATTGTTGAAACATAATTTCACCATTAGAATGACTTTGAAATCAATTTGACAATGGACCCATGGCTAGATTGAAAGATAGGAATTTCGACCATAGAATCACATTAGAAAACCTTCAAAAGAACTCCTTAGATTATAGGTTAATTAACTACCAAGGGTTACCATACCTTAAAAAAAGAGAATCCCAAAAAAAATTGGAGAAGAAACCCCTTGGAATCCATCCCCCATCTTGATCTTGAGCTTGGTCTTCAATGGAGGTTATAGAGAGAATTTTGTTTGAGAGAGAAAGGTCTGATACGAAGAATAAATTCTAAATAGAGATTTTATATTTGTAACTAACTTATAATACCCAAAAATAGGTAAAATAACTGACCACACTTTAATTGAAACGTGGGGTGAATTTCCCAATTCACCCCTTGGCTGGCTGCGTCTAGACACTGAGTTATAGGTCCAAATGATGGCTACAATGACAGAGCGTCGATGGAATGAAGGGGACATATTGCACTCCATTGTTTGTGAATGAGACTCCCTCATTTGGGGGATAAGATCCCACATCTATGTGAGGAGACACGCCCTGGGGATTTCTTCTCAATCTGTTCGTTCTGCTAGTAGATGTCGGGGCGTCAATCAAATCGCTAGGCGTCGTTTGCCTAGTGGTTTGATACTGCCTTGGCAGATTTTTGCCAACCTTTAGGTCCTCCTCAAGAAACCTTATGGTGGTACTTTGGAGTCGTGCCCGAAAGTTTCGATCTTAAATACAACCATACAAATGTTAGGGTCCTCTCCTATCATTTTAGACACCAAACGACACGTAAAACAAGCAAAGGCATACTAGCGCATACACACGACTAGTTTCCATATGTCTTGGTCTTTCCTTGATATTTGACTTCCAAACCTCATCAAACCAACTATACAAGTTATTAATAACTTTTAAAAAATGTGAGGCTTTAGATCATCCTATTTCATTTTGCGGGTTGTTGCAATATCCCCCACTTTGGAACATTCGTCCTCGAATGACACTTGGGACACTTTCGACACAATAAAGGACTAAATGACCATTTAGCAACTGACAACATTCAACATAATAATAAATGAACCAAGCTTACAAGGAACACAAACATCATACGATTATCCACTTAATGCAACACAAGCAAGTAGAAACTTCATTCACCACTCCTGATGCATAAAAAACATAGACATTTTCTCATGTTCATAGGAGGAACTTAATTCTCCTTACATGACATGGCCCTTTACGTTTTTATTTCATCAAAATCTCATTATGCAACAACCTTTAAACCACACATAGGCAAGTTCATCATTATCACTCAAATGAAAAATAAGTAACTCATACTAGATGCACATAGATCACGAGTAATGTAGGTCGACAAAGACTTTATCATTTATACATAATACCATAAAGGACATACATAACATCTCCATGTTTAGTTATGTGCAAGGAGGAATTACCTTCTCCTTAACATACTAACATGTCACTATGTAGTTCATATGAAAGCAATGCACAAAGGTCAATTTATTTTAAGAAGAAATTTCTCCACTTCTAACCAAGGAATTCTCATACTCCTTTCTTCATGAAGTCAAAATGGTAGGTCAAACAAAACACAACAAAATATTACGAAGTTCACAAAATTTAAACTTTTTACATAACACTAGTTCTCATGAACATGCGTCACTTAGGAGAAATTATTCATAGGCACACATCAATAATATTGGCTAGATACAAATATCACTTCTCAAGACTAAGCCTACTTAACACTTTCCAAATCATAAGATCATATACTCTTAAAGGTACTCATATTTCCTCATTTAAAGAAAACTTTACACCTCATTATGGGGATAAAATGCCCTCACATCAAAAGTGCTATCAAGCAAGTTCATCAGACCATCTCATGAAGTCAAATGCACATTTACCATATCAAGATGCATAACAACATGAGGGAAATGCAATTTACCGAAAATCCCTTTTTCATGCATAATATATTTTCATCTAAGACATGCATAATCTAGGGAGAACATGCAAGTTATACTCATATGCAAGACTCCATAACATGAACAATCTGCTAAGAACTCTTTGGTTTCAAGCTTGAGTAAGAATAGAAGGAAAAGATAGGGATATCAACAACCTTACTACTCAAATGATGATCCCCCACTTAAGGTAAACCCATCTAGGAGAAACTCATCTTATGGAAAAGAACTTGGACTTACCAATCCATGTAGTCTATCACAATATCCCTGTCATGATTGGATAGCACCTTCTATATGTAACCACCATCTTTGTCCTCGAAGAGGACTTAGACTAGCCCTTATCATACATCATAACATATCATAGGTCGAGAAAAATGCGGAAATTTTTTTTGCATAGTGAAGTATACTTAGACTTATCACTTATTATATATGGAGTTTACATAGACTTCTAACTTATGAAGTGTACATAGACTTCTCATTTATGCAATATAGCCAATTCATATGAAATCGTCTAATACATGTCTCACATATAAACCATCTATCATAGAATGTCAGAATTTGGGCATAGCCCTTACACTCGTACAATATGCCATTTATATGCTTACAACAAAGTCTCAAATGATAAAGGAAGGAACAATTGTCTTTAGACATAACCAACACTCATAAATATAGAAGATGACATCATCCTCGGACTTGAGGACTCACCAATAACTTGGCAAAAGTTCCAAGACTTCCTTTAAAGTGACCATGATTCCTAAATGGCATGAACCTACATTGTTGGGGAAAAGGGAAAGAATATGGGTTAGTACAAACCACATGTACTAAGTATGGAAACATATTCAAGTTTAACTACTTAAATCATGCTTAAAAGGACATTTTGTTAAAATCCATGCTAAGTCACTTTGAAAAGCCTTTATGCACATACAAGAGCATATACAAGTCAATAACCATAATAACATCAATACATGTTCATATCAAACACAAGACCAACATCATCATAAAACCATATCAACATTTCATATCTTAATGTTCTTATCGTCAAAGCATATAAGACCCTTACTCACAATCCCCTAGCAACCTACAAGTGCAATGCTCATGTCAATCCCCATAACTCCATATAATCAAGTAAACTAGGCAAGAGACCATAAGCAATGTCTATACTTCCCATAGTATAATATCATGCATATTCATGATCATATATAGCTACATAGACCAATATCATGTTCATCACAAAAAGTTGACATCATAGAAGGTCAACATCAAATAAAGTCAACATGTGTTTCATTCATAACATAACTGCATAAGAACATCCTCCTAGGGCTCCTTTCAAGGTCAACTTGTTCAATGTATAGGAAAAGTCCCATACTCCTACCTACACTATGTAGAACCCCTTAAGTTACCCTAGTTAGTGTTCACTTTATTACTTTCGTTCATTCATTTTACTTTCGGGAACAATCGCCTTAACCGATAATATACCATGTGAGCTAAACATGGAATTTCGGTGTTATAAAACCCTACACTAAAAGAAGGTGCTCTAGTCGCCAAGGTAGAACCAAAACATGAACACAACATTTTAGGTGGAATCACTAGCTAGTTCTCCTATGGGGAAACATAGTTAAGGAACTAAGAGATATGTGTCGGAAACCCTCTTTATGCACAATTGCACTATAGTCTCCATCTCATGAGAACCATTGTGAACCTACCTTACCTCATTGGGAAAGGACAGCTCTCATATCTACTTCGTTAGGAGCTAAGGTAAAGTCTCTTTTTTGAAATGTTTTTAAGACTTTCTTAATCATCAAATCTTAATATAGGCCATATGAGACTAACTCCTTTTATAATAATGTCATTAGCTCTTTAGGTATTGAATGAGAACTTCCTTTAATTACAACCCTTCATTAGTGAGATCATCACATCATAGTCATATCTTAAATTGGGCACACAAGAGAAACACATTAATCCTTGCATGATCATATCCCCTACCAAGATCTCACAATTTAACATACTCATAACATTCCATTGAATTCATCATATCATCGTCTTCCTAATCTATTCACATATTATACTTCAATTCAAACATCATCATCAAGAAATAACCATCATTAATGAAGTAAAGAACTCATGATCATAAGTCTTACAAATACCTTCTAAGAACCTCCTTCAATAATTCACCATCAATCCCACAATATTCATCCATCAATTCACTCATTATCACCATATAATAGTAAACTATACAAGAACTAACTTAATTACATCATCATCAGTCAAAATCAACCTAATTCATAACCTAAGGTTAGGGAGAAGGGTTCATTCATAGAACTAGGTAAAATACTTAGAACTACAACAATCAACCAATAAAAAATCATAATCTATCAATATAAACCAAAGGAATTCAACATTAAATCAATTTGAAAGATAATTCACGAAATTGGATGAAAACCCAAGTTTTAGACATCTTTGGAAACCAATTTTGAAAAGACTCTTGGGGAAAAAGATCCGAAGAGTGAATAGATTTCATACCTTAGGATTCCTTGAAGAATGATAAAGAAAATATTGATTCTTGAGCTTTAATAAATCTTGGACTTGGTCTTCAATAGTGGTCTTTGTAACAGAGAGAAAAAGTAGAGAGAAGTTAGAGAATATTGGGTTTGGGAAATCATGGTGAGTTGAGTTAGTTTTTACGAGGTTTAACTCTTTTATAGTCCCCAACTAACTTAATTAACCAACCCTTAACCCTTAATTAATTTATTAACTAATTATCTAACTAGCCTTAAGTCAACCGAAACTCGGCATTGAACCAAGCCTCAATCGCTGATTCCACCGACGGTTCGTTGACAAAACCACGGCCCCGTACTGGTCATACGTGGTTTGTGTGAGAGACCTGGATTTTGAGTATTCTTGGGAGATGTATAAGTATGAACCAACAAGATCCATCGACGGGCCGTTGACCCATCGACGGCTCATCATTTGGTTCATCGATTGCCACTGTCAAATGACAACTTTTAGGGTCAAATGTTAGGTTCCTCTTCAAGGACCCTTAGGGTGGTACTTTGAGAAGTTGTACCCAGAAGTTTAGACCTTAAGCACACTCTAACATATATTTTAAGTCTTTTACCATATTTTGACTTGATTTCAACTTTTAAAACCCCCTGAAACACACCAAGGCACATTAGCTTATCTTTCACAAATCTCTGGACGTCATGGTTGTTTCTTAACGTTTTGACTCTAACACTTCCTAATTAGTTTAAATACATTAATTTAGGCTTAATAACAGTGTTTTAAGTCTTATTTCATATGATGAGACTCTATACTAAATCATGGACTTTCGGATTGTTACATATTCTCCCCCTTTATGAACATTGGTCCCCGAATGACACCTAAATCTTTTTATAGGGAGAGAATGACTCAATAATAGCATCCCAACAACAACAATAACAACATAAAATAATTATGAGTCACAGACCATAGGAGTACTGCACAACTCCATTCAACACATAAACATGAAATTACCCATAGCAACGCAATTCACAATTTACGCTCAATATTTCATATCACATAATGAGGAACTACCTTCTCAATATCAACCTGAGATAAACATGAACATCAAGAGTTACCGTTAAAACCTTCTTTCAAGACACACTAAATATGCTCACTACCATTTCATAAATGCAACTGTACACATAACACAAATAAGGAGAAGTTATGCAAGAGAGTGTTTTCATGAAAACCCATTTTAGCATGAACCTTTACAAAAATATGAACATATTATAAAAATAATAAAATTTCAACATTATTCAAAATTTTCTTTTGAGAGGATTACTAACCTCAACTTTGGATATAATTTTGAGGTAAAAGATAAGGATAACGGCACTTCATATCAGCCTCAGCCTCCCATGTTGCTCCCTCAACTAGGTGGTTTCTCCATAGGACTTCTATGGAGACCACCTCTTTATACATAGACCCTTCATATATGAAGCTACTTAGACTTCTACTTTTATTGCACATAGATACATAGAATATAACATAGTCCCAAATAGTCATCTCATCTCATAACATCTAAAAAGAGTATAACAATTTGGCCTAGCCAATACATCAATGTAATAAGACCACATATAGGTCATACAATGGTAAGTAATTCAACGAAGGAAATAACATAAGAGTCTTAAAACTAAAAATACTTCATAAGCTTGATAGTGGCATTGACCTCGGAAAGTGAGGACCTACCTAACTTGGATTATTAAGAATTACAAGTCTTTTTCAAAGTCGTCTCCAAAAGCCCTTCAACAACCGGAACTTAAAATATTGGGAAAAAGGAAGAAATGGGGTTAGTACACCACTTGTACTAAGTATGAGACCATATGCACATATAATATCAAATCATGCTACAAAGGGACATTTCATTAAGCAATGCGATTTACTTTGAAAAGATTTATGCACATTAAATAAGACCCTACAATCAATAAGACATATTCCTTAAGTTATAAGCATGTACACACAAGACCAACCATACAAAACATAAACAAGTCAATGAACATATCAACAAACTTGCATAGATAATCAAGTCCACTCTATCATCAAGTTATAACTTCAACAAGCATGAATAAGAGTACATTTCAACATAATCAAAGCAAGACCATCATTCATGACCCTCTTTAATTCCACTTGTATAATAACTAATAAAATCCCTATATACTTACTTAATCAAGTAAACCTATCAAGATCCATAGCCCATGTCCAGCTTCACATAACATAACATTAAGAGTACATAATATTATACTGTAGCAATTTACACCAAATACATGTTCATAAGAGTAATAAACATCACATTGTATCATTAACATGTAGATCATCATATACATATCATTTACATTTATAATCATATACATATATAAGAACATCCTCCTAAGACTTGCCTTAAGGCTAACAAGTGCAATGTATAGGTAGAGTCCCATATCCTTACCTAGACTAAGCTAAAACACTTAGGTAATATTAGTTAGAGTTCATTCCTTTAATTTATTTTATATTTTTGGAACATCTTGACCACATGAGCTAATGTGGAATCTGGTGTCATGAAAAACCTACACCAAAATAAGTTGGATTACTTGCCAAGGTAGTGCCAAAATATGAACATAGCAACTACGTGGATCCACTAGCTAGTATTCCTATGGAGACAACTTAGTTCAAGAACTAGGAGATATATTTGGGACCATGCATATGCTACATGCATTGGAGTCTCCATCTCAAGAGTACATGAGTGATCCTACCTTCCCTACGTGGGAAGGGACACTTCTCATTCTAGTTCACTCGGTGCTAAACTAGAGTCCCTTTTGAAATGTCTCTAACACCTTTATTAATCATCATAGATTAATGTAGGTCATAGGGTCTAACCCTTGTATAAAAATCATCATCATAATAACTCATTACAAATTGCATGAGTATTGCCCTTCCATTACAATTCATATAAGTCAGGTTATCACAATAACATATTCACATCAAGATAAGGCACATTGGTAAATCATCACCATTATTATAACATTTACATCTTAGCCAACACCTCACACACCATAGTAAAGACATTTCAATTCAACATTATACCAACCCTATCAATCCTAATACAAGGCATACTTCAACACAACATCATTACTTAGCCACAAGTAACCATATTGAAGTAAAGAGTTGCGATCAGAAGACTTACCAAGTCTTCTTCATAATTCATTATCAAGGTCTTAGCATCAACCCTTAACTCAAACCAACAAGGGTGTAATATCATCACATAATAGTAACGAACATGACAACAAAGACAATTGAGTCACTACATCAAAACCCATCACTAGTTCATAGCTTAAGATATGAGACATAGGTCAAATACATAACATACTTCATAACCTAGATCAATTACACAAGAAATAGCATAATAGGATTAAAAATCATCTTAATATATCCATAATTGATACAATAAAATCATCTAGTAGTAATTTAACCAATAACCAATTCAGTTGAACTAACATTACCCAAATCATATCAAGATCACAACCTAGGGTTAAGGGGAATAGGTCATCTTCTACAGAATAGACCAATTCATCAAGATATAATATAATTGAGTTAAAATATATGTTAATATATTCATAATATCCCAAATAAATCATAAACAAAGTAATTCATAACATTAATTTTGTATTGGATGAAAACCCAACTTTTGAAACCAATTTGATGGAACCTATGAGGAAAGAGGTCTCAAAGGTGAAAGGAATCCCATACCTTACTTAGATCAAGATTGATGGAGAACTTTTACCCATTGCATCCCTTGAACCCACCTCTAGCTTGGTCTTCAATGTGGTCTCTTCGGGAGAGAGAAAGAAGAGAGAAGGAAGAGAGTTTTGGGTTTGGAAATTATGAGAGCTTAAATTAGTCTAATTTTTTTTAACCAAATTGACCCTTGTAGTGGGTCAGGGGCTGAGCAACACCCCCAGGCCTTATCATTAATAGAAACAAAATTTACAAGAAGGGGGGCATAAACCTTACCTTCTATCCTATGGTGAGTATAAAGTTGACCTACCTACTAAGGTTAGTCAACTCAAACTCTTACAATGAGATGTAATCTAAAGAAATATTAACTATTTCTAAGAAAATATAAATAAGAAGACTCTCCCTTTTCACATAAAAAGAGTGTCTATTCAAATAGCTATACTAACTATGTAGTCTATTAATATTTTGATATTCATTACTGAACTTGTGTATTTCTTTGCTAAACATGGACTTCTTCATTTGCTAGCTTTGATGTATTTTCCACTTTCATTTGTTGATTCATTAATCTTCCATTTCCTAGCCAAGCTTTTTTTTCTTGTAACAAATATACCATACAAGAAACAGAACTTATACAATACATTATATGCTAAGGAATTTAATATAAAAAAAATCAAGGAGGATGTTTAATCTTCTTCATCTTCCGATGTCTGATATTTTGGACTCCCATTTTCTCCAGTCTATAACTTCCTTTGGCCGCATGAGGGAATTGATTATAAGTGTAGAAGTGTTGTATAATGTCCAGGTTATGACTCTGTATGGATAATATGTCTGCTGTACTGTTGGCCTCTCTTTAAACATGCACACAAGAGAATGAATTACATTGATAAGTAAGAGTTTGAAGTTCATGCACTAACCTTTGTATTCTGCAAGGAGGTTTATCTTTTAGAAGTAACCATTTAATAAATAACTCAGAGTCAACTTCTAGAATAATATTTTTATACCCATGCTGAATGCACCAATTCAATCCATAGGTTGCTGCTTGAATTTCTGCCTGATTGTTGGAACCTTCCCCAAGAGGAATAGCAAATGCATAAATGATGCCACCATGCTCATTTATAAAAATTCCACCCCCTCCAATCCTTCCCGGATTAGTCAATGCACTCTCATCTGTGTTCAACTTATATTTAGCATTAGGAGGTGGTTTCCAAGAAATTATATTGACCTTTATCATATGTTGACATTTTTCTAGAAGTTCTACCTGGTCTGTCCATTTCCTTGACTATTTTAAGTTAGGAAAAACAGAATACAGAAACTTCAGAATTTCCTTTTGAATGAAATATTTAACTTTGTATCTACTTGAAGTCTTTCCCCCATATTTAGCAGCACATCTATTCTTCCACAGATTCCAACAAATAACTATAGGAAGAATTCTTATAACAACTCTATGTGCATCATTTTTGCCTTTGTTGTTACACCATTGAATAATCCTATTTCTCAAGGAGCATTGTTGAATATTGATGCCCACAGAACTGGCAAAATACTTCCAAATATGAGTGGCAAAAGGACCTTAAATGAATATATGATCTACATCATCCCATCCTTGGTTCATACAGCAACAACATTTAGCAGGTTCTACTCCAAAATTTGCCAATATTTCATTAGTAGGAAGTTTTAATCTTAAGGCTCTCCATAGTAAAAATGACATTTTGAAAGGCACATTTTGTGCCAAATATACTTATTAACCACATCCACATTCCCTTTATATCTGCAAATATCCCAAGCTGATGCACAAGTGAAGTTACCAGAATCAGTAGGTTTCCAGATTACTATATCCTGCTGATCATTTTGATAATGAATTCTAGTGTTCAGGATCATAGGAATTAGTAATGGATGTACTTCCTGTCTTAGTTTCCTCTCATTCCAATGACCATTAACCCAAAACTTATTAACAGTCATTATTAAAGCTTGACATGTTATTATTATACTTAGCCAATGCTCCAATTCCTAGCCAATCATCCCACCAAAATGAACAACTACCTGAATGTACTTGCCACTTAATATGCTCTTCCACTTTATGTTTATTCTTCATCATATATCTCCAAATCAGTGATTGCCCATTCTCAAATTTCCTTGCCACTTGATTAGCTCTTGGACAATATTTAGCTTGAATAAATTGCTTCCAAATGGAATTTTTGGATCAAAAAAGCCACCACTGTTTGTATTGTAAGGCAGTACAAACATCAGTAATTCTTCTAATCCCAATTCCCCCTTCTTCCTGAGGCATACTCAAAGTATCCAATGATGCCCAAGGATATTTTTTATTATCATGATCTTTACCCTAAAAGAAATTTGAAATTAAGGAATCAATATAATTGATAATAGTGCTAGGAGGAGAAATAGCAACCATAGTACGAGTCCCTCAAAACTGAGAAATTTAGTCTGACAACCAGAAATATTTTTTGCAATCTGTTGAACTAAATGGGAATAATAAATAATCTTTTGCCTCCCAACATATAAAGGACAACCTAAATACATAATAGGGCTATCCCTCTTTGAGAAACCAGTAATCTCATGCATATTATAAATGATATTTTGAGAAGTATTATCAGGAACCATAAAGTAACTCTTATTCTTATTAATAAGCTGGTGAGAAGTCTGCTCATATTCAGTCAAAGTGTTCATAACTATATGAAGAGAATCTCTATTAGTGGAAGTAAAAATGATAACATCATCAGTAAAACTTAAATGATTGATTTGAGGTCCTTTATGCTTCATGTAAAAACCTTTATAGAGAGGGTTACTATACAGGTTATTAAGCATTCTAGTCAGAACTTCAGCACCTAAAATAAACAGGGCTGGTGATAATGGATCCCCTTGTTTAAGACCTCTAGTTGAATGAAAAAAACCATGTCTATGGCCATTAATTATAATTGAATACCAATTATTACTCATGATTCTCCAAATTAAATCTATAAAAATCTCCCCAAAACCAAATCTTCTCAAAACTAGGCAAGTATAAGACCAAGACACTCTATCATAAGCCTTTGTCATATCCAATTTAATAACAGCGTTATTACCTATATGAGGTTTCTTAATGTCATGAATAATTTCCAGAGCAAGCATAATATTTTCAGTGATACACCTCCCTTTAACAAAACCAGACTGATTATCAGAAATTAAAGCAGGAAGAATATTAGCTAATCTCATGCTTAGTAATTTGAAAATAATTTTATTAGTGAAATTACTTAAACTAATAGGTCTAAGGTCATTAAATCTATTAGGCTGATCAACTTTAGGAATCAAAACTAAGCAAGTATGTGACATAAATTTTGGCATTTCATGACCACAGAAAAAATAATGAACAACAGCTAATAGATCCTTTTTAATAATATTTCAGCAAGATTGATAGAATTTACCTCCAATACCATCAGGGCCTGGTGCAGAATTAGGATTCATAGCAAAAACAGCCTGCTTAAGCTCTTCCATATTAGGCATAGCTTGCAACATTTGATTTTGGTCAGCAGTGATCAAAGAAGGAATATATTAAAGATTCCTTTCATCAATAATTCTATTTTGACCAGTAAAAATATCCTGATAGTAATCACAAGCAGCCTTGGCAATTTGTTCATCACCTTCTATCCAAATATCATTACTAGTACAAATTTTATGAATTAAAAGTCTTCTCCTCCTTCCTCTCATTAAAGCACGAAAATATTTTGTATTAGAATCTCCTTCTTTAAACCACTGTAATTGAGTTTTTTGTTTTAGGATAGAGTCTTCCAATTTCAAATATCTAATATATTGAGCATTCAAATTATTTAATTCCTATCTAAAATTATCATTTCTATGAATAAGAAGATCATCCTCAGCTTTCGTAATTTTTTCTTCAAATTCTTTGACTTTAACAAAAATATCACCATACTCATTTTTAGACCAGTCACTAAGAGTTTTAGTTAACCTCTTTAATTTTTGATGAAATTGCCAAAAAGGATTACCATTGACCTTAACATCCCAACAAGTTTTAACAGTGTCCATAAAACAAGGATTATCAATCCAACAATTTAGAAATTTAAAGTATTTAACATGATGAGTATCTTTTTTAATTATTTCAAATAAAAGACGGCAGTGATCAGAACCAACAGCAGAAAGATGCTCAATAGTTGTTTGAGGCATGTGTTCTAACCAATTATCATTGACCATGGCTCTATCTAATCTTTTCCAAATTCTATTATTAGCATCTCTTTGATTACACCAAGTAAAAGGAATACCAGAATAGCCTAGATCAATCAAACCACGGGCTTCTATAACACTAATAAAGTCAAAACTCTTATTAATATTATAGGGAATTCCTCCAGCCTTCTCCTCAATAGAAGTAATAACATTAAAGTCACCAATAGTACACCAAGGAATATCCATATTAGAAAAATGAATCAATCTGTCCCACAAAGGTCTCCTAAGATGCTCTTTACATTTGGCATAAATGCAAGTTAAAAGAAACTTCTTATTAAAATTAGCACACTCAACCTCCCCAGTAATATGCTGATCATGAATTTCTAAAATATTGACACTAATACTCTTAGACCAAAACAACCAGATTTTACCATTAAGATTGCCAATTGCATAATCCATTTGCAATGGCATTCTCACAATGTTTATCTGGTTATTATTGGCAAAAGGTTCAAGAATAATAATCAGATCAAGATGATACATCTTTCTTAAGGTCTGAAGTCTTTCCAAAGAGCTTTTGGTATTTATGCTCCTAGCATTCCAACAAATAGCTTTAAGCATTAAAAACCTTTTGACATAGATCTTGTCATGGGCCTACTAGAGGTACTAGGCTGATGCTGTGTAGCCTGTTTGTCTGGTTTCCTACCTCTAGGAGACAAACCATGTTTATCAGCCATGTCTTGAATTTCTTGGGACCAAACAGTTTGGTTTTTAGGAACTAATCCCGTATCATGAGGTTGATTAATTTGAGTTCCTTCATCCTCAGAATCATACATCATCTTCATAATTAATAACCTCATACTCATCCTGCCTAGTACTTCCTTTATTTTTTCCAGTAACACTCAACTGTTGCTGCTTCTTTTTAATGTTATCTCTTTTCTTTTTACTTAGCCTACTACCAGATTTATTATTAAATCTTTCAGTCTATTGGCAAGTATCAGGGTCTATAAGATGTTCAGATTGATTCATGCCATAATCAGTAATATCCCCCCTCCCTGTGACTTCCCTTTGTTGTCTATTACTAGGTATCTCCTTTCCCACTTCCATACCTCCATCAGCTACACCAACAGGAACAATATTTAATAAAGTGGGAATTTGGATCATAGAGATATTACCTGGTATGTTTATTGTGTGTTGTTGATGACTTCCTATGTCTTTTTCTATCTCTGTATCTTCTCTTTGTATTTCTTGCCTTTGTGATCTATCTTGTTCTTGTTGTTTGTTTCCAGTAACATTAATTTGTATGTTTTGATCCTGTATATGCTCCCTCTGTTCCTCCCTTTCCTCTCCTTCTATTATCACTTCCTGTACATCCAAATCAATGTAAGTATTTTTTGTAGGGATAGATGTTCTACATGTTTGTTCCTGCTGCTGTTAAGCTACTGCTCTGTTTGTATTCTATCCATATTGTTGTTGATTATTCCTTCTCCTCTGTGTCTGCCATTCTTGTTGTTGATTTTTTTGTATCTTCTCACCTTGATAACCTTGTTGCTGGCCATCCTCTTCCCTGTTACCTGTTTCCCTATAATCGAAGCCTTGCAATTCTTTTTGCCCATTGTTAGTAGTATCTTTTTTATTCTTACTTTTATCCAAATCTTTCTTTTTTTTTCTCTCCTCATCTCTTTGCTTATTAATGCAATCACACTCTTTATGACCTTGGTGTTTACAATAGAAGCAATAGTCGGATGATATCATAAACTATTTTTTGCCATCTACCATCAATTATGTCCCCCCCAATATATCCCATCCAAATATAAGGAGGTCTGTCTTTAGTTAAGTCTACTTGAACCTTCACCCTTGCTTGACTACCCCTGGTTTTATTGATAGAAGCTGAATCAAGGTATAAGACTCTACCAACAGGAGATAAAAGGCTAGAAATAAATTCTTTATTGTAACAGTGACAAGGAAGTTCATGCAAAGAAATCCAAATTGGTACTAAGGGGGTTTCCTCTTCAGGCTTGAAATTAGGAGTCCAAGATTGAATTCTCATGGTTTGGCCCTCTATAGTCATACGTTGTTTAGTGAAAACCATATTATAGTCAAGTTCATTATCTAAGTCAATATAAACATGTCTAGAATTATAATGAGCTATCTTGCCCCCCCCCCCCAGAAAGTTGAGTCTGAAGAATGAAGTTTTTCTAATCAATTCAACTCTAGGCATAGTATAAACAAATTTTTCGAATAAGAGTGAATTTAGAAGCAGCAGCTAAATTAGTAATTACTTCATTTTTAACATAAAGAACTGCAGGAAGACCTTGTTTAGTGGTGATTTCAGGTTCAGACAATTTAATACTAATACCACTCTTAGATTGATTATATCTCAATCTATCAGCATAGGTTTGAATTACAATATAAGGAGCAGGTTCTTGAATCTGATATTGTTTAGGAAAATTATTAGGATTTCAAAGAACTTGATCAGTTTTTCCAGTAAGGTTCTTAGGATTAGTCCTATTGAAATTATTAGTAATCTTAGGAAAATTAGAATTATAATCAGCATCTTGATATTGGGAAGACGAATACCTGGTATATTTGTCCTCGTGTTGGTTCCATCTTTAGAAGATTCACCACCTTGACGAACATCTCTTCGATTCATAATTGCTAAATCTCTCTGAGCGGTATTTGCAGTTGTAATTCTTTGAGATTCAACATTTCCTTTACTTCCTTTGTTTGGGTTAACCATGCGTTGTTGCTGTTGAGCAGATTGATTGTCGATTTGAAGATTTTCGACAATCGCATCAACATTTTGAGATCTGTGTTGTTGCTGACTAATTCGAATTTGTTGTTGTTGACTAATTTGAGTTTCTTGATGAACCCTAGTTTGCGATTGATATCTTTCATCGCCTTTTTCTTGAAGTCGATTCGTCTCCCCCATTTGCTGATCTATAGTAGGGAGAGATTACCCATATCCATATCCTGTACGAACCACCACCGATGATTGTTGCCGATTTTCGATGTGTTGCGGCGGATTTGTCGCTTCAATAGCCTGCGACGTTTCAGATCCCCCCATATCGCTAGTCGCCTGAACATTTAACCTTGGATTATCTCCATCTTTTCCAGTAGTTTTGTGACCTTTGTCCTTGTTACGACGTGATTCATCAAGTTCCGCCTCTACTGTAGCAGTATGGATCGCTTCTTCCCTCAACTGCGAAGAAGTGGACATCGAATCATCCGTCGTTTCATGTGCTACTGATAGATGTGGATTGCCCTCCATTGTAGATGGATCCGGCGGCCATAATCTATCATCTGCTGGTATTCCAGCCCTTAGAACCTTCAAACAATTCGATCGAATTAGCTGAGAGGCTAATTCCTTTGGTTTTCTTTGAGAGAATTTTTAGAGAGAGAAAATAGAGAGAGAAAAAATTTCAGGAAATGAAAAAGCGATAATTATTAGTGTAATTAGGTTAGAGGCTTTATATAGGTTGTTAACTAACTTAATTACACATCCCTTAACACCCTAATTAACCTCCTAACTAAGCCAACTAATTAAATGACTTCAATGAAAACATGCAGCAAAACCGGTCCTCACAGACGACACCACGATCGACGGATCGTGTGTCCATCGAAGGGCATTATGCACCTCTGTGTTGTACATCCGTCGATGAGTTCAGAGACTATGAAAAAGAGTCTATTCTTGAATTTTTCTAAGTTTTCATCGATAGTGGCCATCGACGCCCCGTCGATTAACACACGCCTCGTCACTTGCACTCGTCTGTGCACACTGTCTTTAAGAGCTTCTTGCCAAAATACAAGGGTCCTCCT
Source organism: Solanum pennellii (assembly GCF_001406875.1). Taxonomy (NCBI): domain Eukaryota; kingdom Viridiplantae; phylum Streptophyta; class Magnoliopsida; order Solanales; family Solanaceae; genus Solanum; species Solanum pennellii. The sequence continues at coordinate 14,826,189 of NC_028638.1, read as the reverse complement.
CAAGGGCCCTTAGTTGGTCCTTGAAAAGTCTTTCTCGGACTATTCGACTATGAACTAACCCTTCCACCAATTTTCATCATTTTTCGACTCCTAAAAGCTAGTCAAATAGGCTAAGGTATGCTAGTACCTCATTGAACTAGTTTCCGGACGTCATGGACGTTCTTCTACGTTTTTACTTCTAAACTCCTAAATGACCTATATACATTATAATATACCTTAAAAAATGTCTAAACCTTTTGACACTTATGTTAGGATCTAGGACACGTCTTAGATTTTCGAAGTGTTACATTACCCCCCCCCCCTTAGGAACATTCGTCCCCGAATGACACTAAAATCTTTTGAAAGAAAGGAATAGACTCAAGACTAGCAGCCCAACCAAAAACAATACATAACAACATCAATCATATCATTTACACAAGGCAATTCAAAAACTTCAATTACCACACATAAGGCTCAAAATCACATTATGAGGAATTTCATTCTCACAAAAACTACATGAGTTCAACATACCAAATATGAGTCAATTATGCCCAAGTTCAACTTACCAACATGCTACATATTATTTCATAAAGTCTCACCATATAAAAATGCACAATATGACTCAAAACAAGAAGAATTACAAATTTTCAAGTCAATATGCATAATTTCACTGTAACTTCACTGTAATGACATTAAAATGCACATTTTTGCGAAACTTCACAAAAAATCAAGCAACTTCAATTTTCAGTCATTATTTTTATTATTGGTGTTTTATCGGAAAAAATAATTTCGAAAAGAGTTCGTTTTATTTTTAGAGGTATTTTCGACTTTTAGGAGTCGCCACTTAATTTTGAGAAAATTAAGAAAACTCATTCTCAAAACAACTTAAACAGAAAAATCGTTCTGAAAATATTTTAAGGGTTTGGGATTCCTATTAGCGTCTTAGGAAGGTTTCAAAAGAAAGAACCTAAGACGCTCCGCTAACTACGGTTTTCCGGCGATTAACTACTTGACTATTTTTATTCTAAAATTTGCGACTTTTTGAATTTCTCAAGATTTTTATCTAGGCAAACTTCACAAGTTTTTGAAATATTTATTGTTTAGAAGTTAGTTTTAAGTTTGACAAAATTGAAAGGCGTTTCGACGGAGTTGGAGTTATTCTAACCCTAAGTTAAAGGCATTCGAGTAAAGAACGTAAGCAAATAATAAAGAGAGAGGGAGAGAGAGAGAGATTTTGGGTCCAGATTCGGGTTCTGTTCGCCTTGACCGAATCTTGGACCCAGCTGCTTTTGGGTATTTGACCCATTTTTGTACCTGTCCTAATCTAAACATACAAAATATATAGGAGAGTAAAAAAACAACAAGGGCTTATGCCCATTACAAAAATAATAATAATACGAAATATAAAATGAAGAAGTCTTCTAGTCCATTTTGGATTTCTTCAAACTTCAGTCCTTGGAACTTCGAATCTATGCTCCGGATTTGGGTGGGAGACTCGATAAAAATTTGAGCCTTTACAGCTCAAAGAGAGTGTGCAAAAGATGGAAATGAAGTCCGTGGGACTCGCGATAATTTCACATGCAAATAAATGACAATAGATTAGCATCTGGAACAACGGACTAATAGCAAGCATTTCAAGCAAAACCGGGATAAGGATGAACCACTTAGAGCATGAATTAGAGGGGAAATAAATGACTAAAAAAAACAAATCCGCATGATACTAAGAAAACAATTTCACCACAAATGAGATAAGAAAAGAAAACAAATAATGCATATACACATATGGATAAATCTGTCCAAAGCACATGAGGGTATACATCACTGCCATTATTAAACACAAGGTAGACATGCCATACTTAATCATATTGGAAACCCAGCGGGAAAAATGGGAGCATGTCATTATGCCAAGCCAAGTCCCAAGTTCGCAGGCCGAATTCGTACCAATGGCGAATTAAATGTAAACGAAACAAAACGGAACAAAGTATATAAAACAGAACGCAGTCCTATCCATGTATTTTCGCACGGGAATACAACATCCAAGATAGACTTTACTAAGAGATTCAAGTCATGGATATGATGGTTAACTTCTCAAATAAATAACAACATGCTTATCGCAGATGGGTCTTCGCAAAGGCATGAGACAGTGAAATAAGAAAACACGAGCATGGTAGAACAAGAAAGACTCATTACAAAGACAAGAGGACAGCAACGACTAGAACAGAACACTAGCTGACTTCATTAACACCAAACTCGAACCGGGCATGTAACGACCAACATGTAAACTAAAGCAACTTCCAATGTTCAAAAAAATGTACCCATAACCAACATGGTCGAGGGAGTTTAGCAGCAGGGAAAGAAGTAGAAATGGAATCGATGAATCACACAACTTAAACACGCTACTGGTCATGATTTAAAGCATTTAGCAAACATAAAACGAACTCAAACGAGGCAATCAACGAAAACCCATGAATCTTCAACAGTTTCTCCACTACACAGATCATCAGCAACCAAAACGACCCTAAGTACTGATACATAAGCAACTCACGCCATGAAAAACTCGTAACCCACATATAAGCGGCACAGACGAGCAAACACAACAGAAACGAAATAACCGACGAAAGAAAAACAAACCGAAACATTACGCGAGACTTCGCAGATTATGCCGGCAAACATGGGTGTAACATCTCATTATCACGGCAACTCAAACCGCACATTCGAACTCCATAAAGAAAATTAAATAGAAAAAGAGAGCTGGAAAGGGTACCTTCTTCGGAGTAGCGACAGGGACGGGTGAGCAGCGGAGCGACGACTTCACACGCCACTCGAACTCGAACGATGCTCGAACACAATGGAGTTTCTACCTTGGGCAACAATCTGTTGGATATAAGTGGATATAGGTGCTGGAACGAATGTAAAACCTCCCTATAACCGAGTCTAAACGAAACTTCTTCCAACCCAAAATCCCTCTTTTCTTCTACACGGACAGAAAACAAACACAAAAATTTCTTCAAAATTTTCCCACCCAAGAATTTCTAACCACGAAATCTCTCTACTTTAAGTGACAATAACAAAAGAGCTTCGGCCAACAATTTCTCAATCCTCAAAAATTCTAACCCTCAGAACAGACAGAACAACCAAAATTTTTCAACAAAAATTCCAACAAAAATCTCTAACCTCTTTTCTGGAGGAGGAAAGGGGTTTAAATAGAAGGAAAAATTAGGGTTTCGTTAGGAGGGCCGGGGGGGATTCAGGCCCATTCGAATTTGAAATTCGAAAATCCTCTCCAAAAGATGAAGAATCGCACGGAAAAGGGGAAGTGGAGGGTCGAGATGAATTGGGCGTCCTTGCGAGGCGACGTGTCTTCATCTCCCAACGAGTAAGGACGGGCAAGGATGATTTGTGTCGTCTTGCGCGCAACAGGGGTCGTACGGCTGCAGGTATCCGTTGCTTCTCGCTTCGTCCACGCGCGATGGAGAGAGGTGGAGAGAGAGACGGCTGTTTGTGTGTGACAGAGACACGTGAAGGAGACGAGGGAGAGAGGGGAGGGAGTTTTGGGGGATTTTGGCGTTTTCTCAGAACCTCTGCGTTTCTGGAGATTTGGGGTCGCATCTGGGTGGGTTTTCCATTTTTTCTGGGTTCGTTTTTGCTGGGGGGGATCGCGTGGGGGAAGCTGGGAAGGGGAAGAAGAAAAGGGGAAACGGGTTGGGTCGGAGCGGGTCAAAAGGGATTGGGCGGGTTTAGAATATTAATATGGAATTGGGTTGGGTTGGATGTTTAAAAGAAATGAAGTGGGCCGTTAAAAGTTTGGTCCTGGAAATTAATTTGTTGTCTGAAATTTGGGAGTGGGCCGGACAGTGTTTGAATTAATTTAACAAACAACCAATTAAAATGACGAATTTGTATTAACTAATTAACGAGCTTCTTTTTTTTTTTTGTTTTAGTAGTATAATTATAAAATAGTGCTTCAAAGTATAATTATAATTTAAACTTAAGATAAAATGCTTACAAAAATTAAAAAATTTTTGAGATGGTTTTTTTTTTAATAATCATGAAAATATACTAATTATATACACAACTAGGTAAACATGCATATCACTTAAAAATTATGGCAAAGTATCCGAAGTAACATGAAGTTTCGTGCATTATAGTATTATATTCGTAAAATTTATAAAACTAATTAATTTAAATTATTTGGAAAATTTAGGAAGCTCGATAATTAATTTATACCGACGCGGGTCAAAAATTGGGTGTCAACAACTGTCCCTCATTTTCCTTGGGTTGATGCAAGCAACTCGAAGAAAATGAAATTGACCAAACCAATTTTGACCAACCCCGTTCATTTTAAAAGGAAGGCTTCGACAAAGGGTTTAGGAATTATGGCCGAACCCTTGAAACGGATCTCCTACATATCTCAGGCTATATGAGAATTCAGGCCACTTGTAGTTCGATAAGCTTCATTTATCGCTTGATTTTGAAAGAATCAAAAGCCACCTCGATACCGAATTATGAAGGTATAGAAATGCTCGAGAATAGAATTCGAGAGCGAATGTTGGAATAAAGCCGAGTTTTCAACATCGAAATCCGCCTACATATCCTTAAAATTTTGGAATCAGGCTGTGTGTAGTTCGACTCGATCGGTGGAAAAAGAAATCTATTATGCTAGATAACCTTCGGTTTTAGACAAGCGACAAATTAAACGAGTATGAAAAGGAGGCTTGTAACCTCTTATCCATGAATGTGGCGCGCTTCACACCCATAATTAAGAACTTACACGGACATAACTTCCAAAGCTCTTGACGCATTGTCACTCAGATTGGAAACTTGCTTTCGATAAAACTAAACTTCCGGATGCGAGACAGAAACTGACAGAACTAAAGAAAAACCCGCGTGCTTCGAGAGGGGTGGTTCGATGGTGGTGGAAGTCGCTCCTCTGCTCGCGTCCTAAGAGTTTGACATTCCTCTTTGGACTGTGTCCCAGTTTGCTGCTAAGAAAAAGTTCCACGTTGCGCTGCATCCTTTTTGATGTCGTCCGCACCTGTGGTCTTTGGAGAATTCATCCTTTTGGATGCTCTCGACAAAGACTGAGATAAAACTCGTCAGCTTAAAAAATGCAATTAGGATGGGAGACAGTCTCTTTTACCATGTCGACACTTCATTGTTCTCCTCAAATCGACGTCGACTTGATCGGTCTGACGTCCAGCAAATAAAGCTTGTGCCTTGTGTTTTGCAATATAATCTTCAATGTACTCTTCATTTGATGCTAAAATAAATAAATGCTGATGTGATGCTGGTATTTCTTTTGATGTCATCTTTGATGCTCTTCTTGATGTTTGCTTTTATCAAAAATAAAAAATGTAGTTGAGGCCGATGGATAAATACTGCTCTTGGGATACACGATTTCCCTTTCTTTATCCATGTATGTCGTCTTGCGGGGCGTGAATATCTTCCCGCGATACGTAAATTCTGCGAGGTATGAAATCTTCTCGCAATGCATAACTTTCAGCGAGACATGAAATCTTCTCGCGATGCGTAAATTCCTGCGAGGTATGAGTCTTCTCGCGATGCATAACTTTCAGCGAGGCATGAAATCTTCTTGCGATGTGCAAATTTCGATGAGGCATGGATTCCTCTCGTGATGCATAAATTTCGGCGAGGCATGAAGTCTTCTCGCGATGTATAAATTTTGACGAGGCATGAAATCTTCTCGTCGTACATAATTGTTGACTCGCAATGCATGATTTTCCGCAATGCATGATTTCCGCGATGCATGATTTTCCGCTATGCATGATTTTCCGTAATGCATGATTTCCGAGATGCATGATTTTCCGCTATGCATGATTTTCCGTAATGCATGATTTCCGTGATGCATGATTTTTATCTCGCAATGCATGAATACTCATATCGTCTCTGTTGATGATAACGGCAAGACGAACTCCAAATAATATATCGACTTGATCGATAAATAAATAATAAAATAACTATCTCTTCTGGGGTAGTGCATTGTCTTGATTGACAATAATTATCTTGCTTTGATAACGCAATGCAAATAACGCCCTTTACGGAAATCGTGAGATCTTCGTTGACATTCCTGCTTGATTCACCTTTGAATCTGGCCAGACACTTTTGTAAATTTCATATTGTTGGGGAATGGCTTGAAATAAACAAACACATTCACAAGTTTCCGACATAAGCGATATAAAACGCTTCCTGCTCTCAGTAAAATTACTGATTTTGGGGATAGTTTTCTCCTCTTTGGAGTTCCCAGTAACGAGCTAGCTAGCTCAATAATTATCCAACTGTAACGAGGTGGATGCTCGATAATAGTCCAACTGGTGGATGCTCGATAATAGTCCAACTGTAACGAGGTGGATGACTCGATAATATTCCAACTGTAACGAGGTGGATAGCTCGATAATATTCCAACTGTAACGAGGTGGATGGCTCGATAATATTCCAACTGAAACGAGGTGGATGGATCGATAATATTCCAACTGTAACGAGGTGGATGCTCGATAATAGTACAATTGTAACGAGGTGGATGGCTCGATAATATTCCAACTGTAACGAGGTGGATGCTCGATAATATTCCAACTGATTCAAAAATAGAAACCTGAAATGGAAAAGCATATATATGAACCACTTATGGGGTGGATCGCCCAACAAACTATATGCTGAAGTCTTTGATTGGCCAATCAAAACACATAATCCACTTATGGGGTGGATACCCAACAAATTAGAATTATGACTCTGACATATTCAAGAAACAAAGTACGCCGAATGCAATATTTCAAAAACTAAAGTAATTAAGCAAATAAACAATTATTGCAAATAGTCAAACAAGTTAACCTTAGGGTTAGAATCCTCCAAATACTCCCCAGCGGAGTCGCCATTTCTGTTTTATCGGAAAAAATAATTTCGAAAAGAGTTCGTTTTATTTTTAGAGGTATTTTCGACTTTTAGGAGTCGCCACTTAATTTTGAGAAAATTAAGAAAACTCATTCTTAAAACAACTTAAACAGAAAAATCGTTTTGAAAATATTTTTAGGGTTCGGGATTCCTATTAGCGTCTTAGGAAGGTTTCAAAAGAAAGCACCTAAGACGCTCCGCTAACTACGGTTTCCGGCGATTAACTACTTGACTATTTTTATTCTAAAATTTGCGACTTTTTGAATTTCTCAAGATTTTTATCTAGGCAAACTTCACAAGTTTTTGAAATATTTATTGTTTAGAAGTTAGTTTTAAGTTTTACAAAATTGAAAGGCGTTTCGACGGGGTTGGATTTATTCTAACCCTAAGTTAACGGCATTCGAGTAAAGAACGTAAGCAAATAATAAAGAGAGAGGGAGAGAGAGAGAGATTTTGGGTCCAGATTTGGGTTCTGTTCGCCTTGACCGAATCTTGGACCCAGCTGCTTTTGGGTATTTGACCCATTTTTGTACCTGTCCTAATCTAAACATACAAAATATATAGGAGAGTAAAAAAACAACAAGGGCTTATGCCCATTACAAAAATAATAATAATACGAAATATAAAATGAAGAAGGCTTCTAGTCCGTTTTGGATTTCTTCAAACTTCAGTCCTTGGAACTTCGAATCTATGCTCCGGATTTGGGTGGGAGACTCGATAAAAATTTGAGCCTTTACGGCTCAAAGAGTGTGTGCAAAAGATGGAAATGAAGTCCGTGGGACTCGCCGATAATTTCACATGCAAATAAAATGACAATAGATTAGCATCTGGAACAACGGACTAATAGCAAGCATTTCGAGCAAAACCGGGATAACGATGAACCACTTAGAGACATGAATTAGAGGGGAAATAAATGACTAAAAAAAACAAATCCGCATGATACTAAGAAAACAATTTCACCACAAATGAGATAAGAAAAGAAAACAAATAATGCATATACACATATGGATAAATCTGTCCAAAGCACATGAGGGTATACATCACTGCCATTATTAAACACAAGGTAGACATGCCATACTTAATCATATTGGAAACCCAGCGGGAAAAACGGGAGCATGTCATTATGCCAAGCCAAGTCCCAAGTTCGCAGGCCGAATTCGTACCAATGGCGAATTAAATGAAAACAAAACAAAACGGAACAAAGTATATAAAACAGAACGCAGTCCTATCCATGTATTTTCGCACGGGAATACAACATCCAAGATAGACTTTATTAAGAGATTCAAGTCATGGATATGATGCTTAACTTCTCAAATAAATAACAACATGCTTATCGCAGATGGGTCTTCGCAAAGGCCTGAGACAGTGAAATAAGAAAACACGAGCATGGTAGAACAAGAAAGACTCATTACAAAGACAAGAGGACAGCAACGACTAGAACAGAACACTAGCTGACTTCATTAACACCAAACTCGAACCGGGCATGTAACGACCAACATGTAAACTAAAGCAACTTCCAATGTTCAAAAAAATGTACCCATAACCAACATGGTCGAGGGAGTTTAGCAGCAGGGAAAGAAGTAGAAATGGAATCGATGAATCACACAACTTAAACACGCTACTGGTCATGATTTAAAGCATTTAGCAAACATAAAACGAACTCAAACGAGGCAATCAACGAAAACCCATGAATCTTCAACAGTTTCTCCACTACACAGATCATCAGCAACCAAAACGACCCTAAGTACTGATACATAAGCAACTCACGCCATGACAAGCTCGTAACCCACATATAAGCGGCACAGACGAGCAAACACAACAGAAACGAAATAATCGACGAAAGAAAAACAAACCGAAACATTACGCGAGACCTCGCAGATTAAGCCGGCAAACATGGGTGTAACATCTCATTATCACGGCAACTCAAACCGCACACTCGAACTCCATAAAGAAAATTAAATCGAAAAAGAAAGCTTGAAAGGGTACCTTCTTCGGAGCAGCGACAGGGACGGGTGAGCAGGGGAGCGACGACTTCACACGCCACTCGAAGTCGAACGATGCTCGAACACAATGGAGTTTCTACCTTGGGCAATAATCTGTTGGATATAAGTGGATATAGGTGCTAGAACGAATGTAAAACCTCCCTATAACCGAGTCTAAACGAAACTTCTTCCAACCCAAAATCCCTTTGTTCTTCTACACGGACAGAAAACAAACACAAAAATTTCTTCAAAATTTTCCCACCCAAGAATTTCTAACCACGAAATCTCTCTAGTTTAAGTGACAATAACAAAAGAGCTTCGGCCAAAAATTTCTCAATCCTCAAAAATTCTAACCCTCAGAACAGACAGAACAACCAAAAATTTTCAACAAAAATTCCAACAAAAATCTCTAACCCCTCTTCTGGAGGAGGAAAGGGGTTTAAATAGATGGAAAAATTAGGGTTTCGTTAGGAGGGCCGGGGGGGATTTCAGGCCCATTCGAATTTGAAATTCGAAAATCCTCTCCAAAAGCTGAAGAATCGCACGGAAAAGGGGAAGTGGAGGGTCGAGATGAATTGGGCGTCCTTGCGAGGCGACGTGTCTTCATCTCCCAACGAGCAAGGACGGGCAACGACGATTGTGTCGTCTTGCGCACAATAGGGGTCGTACGGCTGCAGATATCCGTTGCTTCTCGCTTCGTCCACGCGCGATGGAGAGAGGTGGAGAGAGAGACGGTTGTTTGTGCGTGACAGAGACGCGTGAAGGAGACGAGGGAGAGAGGGGAGGGAGTTTTTGGGTGATTTTGGCGTTTTCTCAGAACCTCTGCGTTTCTGGGGATTTGGGGTCGCATCTGGGTGGGTTTTCCATTTTCTCTGGGTTCGTTTTTGCTGGGGGGGATCGCGTGGGGGAAGCTGGGAAGGGGAAGAAGAAAAGGGGAAACGGGTTGGGTCGGAGCGGGTCAAAAGGGATTGGGCGGGTTTAGAATATTAATATGGAATTGGGTTGGGTTGGATGTTTAAAAGAAATGAAGTGGGCCGTTAAAAGTTTGGTCCTGGAAATTAATTTGTTGTCTGAAATTTAGGAGTGGGCCGGAGAGTGTTGGAATTAATTTAACAAACAACCAATTAAAATGACTAATTTGTATTAACTAATTAACGAGCTTCTTTTTTTTTAGTAGTATAATTATAAAATTGTGCTTCAAAGTATAATTATAATTTAAACTTAAGATAAAATGCTTACTAAAATTAAAATATTTTTGAGATGGTTTTTTTTTTGAATAATCATGAAAATATTCTAATTATATACACAACTAGGTAAACATGCATATTACTTAAAAATTATGGCAAAGTATCCGAAGTAACATGAAGTTTCGTGCATTATAGTATTATATTCGTAAAATTTATAAAACTAATTAATTTAAATTATTTGGAAAATTTAGGAAGCTCGATAATTAATTTATACCGACGCGGGTCAAAAATTGGGTGTCAACAACTGGTAAGAACAACTAACCTTAGTTATCAAATAGATGAGGGTAACGGGACTTCATATCAGTCTCGGCCTCCCATGTCGTACCTCAACTAGGTGATCCTTCCATAGCACATTTACGGAAGCTACTCTTTGTTCCTTAACCTCTTTACCTGCCTCTCAAGGATTTGAACTGGAACCTCCTCATAGGAGAGGTTATCCTTCACACCAAGTCCCTAAATAGAAAGAATAGATTCGGGATCACCAATACACTTCTTATGAATAGAAACATGGAGAACCGGATTAACCGAAGCCAATTCACTAGGCAACTTCAACTCATATGCCACCTTACCAATCTTTTGAATGATTTCATAGGGACCCACATAACGAGGACTTAACTTCCCTTTCTTTCCAAATCTAACCACCCCTTTCATAGGTGAAATTTTCAAATACACTTTATCACCTTCTTCAAACTCTAAATCTCTTCTCCTATGATCGACATAAGACTTTTGCCGACTTTAGGCTGTTTGCAACCGGTTCCTTATATTATGAACCTTTCCAAAGTCTTATTAATATAATCGGGACCCAAAAGAGAAGACTCACCCACTTCAAACTATCCAATTGGATATCTACATCTCCTACCATACAAAGCTTCATAAGGAGCCTTAGATATAGATGAATGGTAGCTATTATTGTAAGAAAACTCCACCAAAGGCAAATGCTTATCCCAATTTCCCTTGAAATCAATAATACAATCTCTAAGCATATCATCAAGGGCTTGTATAGTACTCTGCGCTTGACCATCCATTTGAGGATGAAAAGTGGTGCTTTACTTCACATTTGTACCAAAACGATGTTGGAAAAACCTCCAAAACCTAGATGTGAATTTCGCACTTCTATATGATATGATGGATAATGGAATACCATGGCGACACTCAATCTCATCTATGAAGATCTTTGCATAATCTTCCGCCGAATACGTAGACTTGACGGGAAAAAAATGAACGAATTTGGTCAACCTATCCACAACCACCCATATAGAGTCATATTGCTTTTGTGTCCGAAGCAAACCAGCTACCACATAATCCATATTGATGTCTTCCCATTTCCAAGTAGGAACTTGGATTTCTTGAAGTAAACCACCCTGCTTTTGGTGTTTGACTTTCACTTGTTGTCTTGGACACTTTGCAACAAATTCCTCTAAGTCCTTTTTCAAACCTTCCCACAAAAACACTTCCCTAAGGTCATGATACATTTTTGTAGAACCCGGATGAATGCAGTAACGGAACCCATGAGCTTCCTCAAGAACTCGGTTCCTGAAACCATCTAATTGGGAACACAAAACCTTCCTTGATACCTCCAAACACCTACCCCCCCCCCTCCCCCCAAGGAGAAGGACTCATTAAGCTTGCCAAGAACCGATTCATTTAACTCCATCAATGGTTGATTAAGATGTTGTTTGGACTTCACCTCAACTACCAATGATGACTCAAAGTTATGATGCACCATACCACCATATGTAGAATCTTCCAAACTAACACCCAATCTAGCCAACCTATGAACATCTTTCACTAGGTCTTTCTTGGCTTCTTCTACATCAGACACACTACCCATGGTCATACGACTTAGAGCATCTGCAACCACATTGGCCCTGTCGGGGTGATAGAGAACACTCATGTCGTAGTCTTTCAACAATTCTAACCACCTTATTTGTCGGAGATTCAACTCCTTTTGAGTAAACACCTATTGTAAACTCTTGTGGTCGGCATACATATCAACATGAACACCATAAAAACAATGCCTCCATATCTTCAAGTATAGTACTACGGCCGAAAATTCAAGATCATGAGTTGGATAGTTTCTCTCATGCACCTTAAGTTTCCTAGAAGCATAGGTTACTACTTTCCCATGTTGCATAAGCACACACCCTAAACCCACTCGGGATGCATCACAATATACAAGGAAACCCTTGGTACCATCCGGTAACGTCAACACCAGAGCAGAAGTAAGCCTATATTTCAAGATTTTGAAGTTTCTCTGACATGCCTTTAACCACTCAAATTTCTTACTCTTTTGGGTCAAAGTAGTCAAGGGAGATGCAATGGATGCAAAACCATCCACAAACCTCTTATAATAACACGTTAGACCCAAGAAACTCCTAATGTCGGTTGGAGTCAATGGTGTAGGCCAATTCTTGACCGCCTTGGTTTTCCTTGGATCAACCTCAAGTCCCTCACTAGAGATGATATGTGTCATGACCGGAGTCTATACCCTAGATGAAACCAGTGTCATTGACCTATCAGAGGTCCCAGACAAGCCTACATACGTCATCGTTACATTATCTAGATAATTTTTATCGGAAAATTTGAACTTTTTGTTTAGTTTAAGTATACTGAGACTTCATTATAGGAAACAACGTATTATTCGAATAAGATTATCTACATAATTTCATAAGTTTTCACAACAACCATCTAATATCAAGATAATTAAATACAAGACATAGCATATCTGTATAAAAATATAGAGTTGCCAAAATGGCACCAATACAATATCTGAAAACAACTTTGAAAGAAATACTAGTGGAACATACTCCAATAGCTCATGCCTACATCTAAGCTAGAATATAAAAGATAGGTATCCTCAAAATCAAGAGGGCCTACAAAGTCCGGATGAATGCTCCACGTCCGGATAACTTCAACGTGGTCTCATAAGGTCTAGCATTCACCTGCACCTGCACCTAAAAGTAGAGAGTTGTATGGGATTATTACACACTTGTACTAAGTATGGGTATAAGCAAGAACACACAAAGGACATGCATGATTAAGAAGAGATCTCTCCTAACGATATGAGTTATGGAAAGTCAAGTTAGTGGACTTGCCAAATAGGATTAGGAAAGTCATGCGATGAGAGTAACATGCATGATCATACCTATCATTTTGCAAAAAGCACATAGCATATTGCACATATCATATCACATATTTCATATCATTCATTCATATGCCATGAGACCTTGGAATCATGGACTTGACATTGGGACTTCCCAAAATGAGGGCTCAACATATGGGACTTCAATTAGGGAGCCTTATTTAGCAAACACAGAGTCTGCTTCATTCATTCATACGTACTTCATTTTCTTTCATTCGTAAGTTAGTGTAAACTCCATCCATACCAGGATGTAGTTTAAGACTTTCATCAGGTTCGATGTGCAATGACCAAGAATGACCTAGTGTCATTACTTAAGTCTAGCTCACCTCTTGATTATCCTATCCTAACACCTTTGGTATCGTTCATTTCATTATGTGTATTACTTGAGGTTGGCCTCATTCTTTCTTTGGGAACTTTAACCTTAACCGGCATAGATCATGTGAGCATCATGAAATCCAGTGTTTAACCACACACTGAAAAGAGGTGGAATCACCGGCCAAAGTGAACCAAAACATGCTAAGGTATATAGGGACTCGAACCCTGTTAGAACCTTATATTGGCAGTATAGGTTCAAAGACTAGGAGATATACGGAGACTTGTCTCTTAATATTCAACACTATTTGAGGTGAGTACTTTTGGTAACCTTATATAGACGGTAGGTACAACTTGTCTCACTTGCACTAGCCTCATATTATGGTGCCACCCCGTTTTCTCTTAACATCTTTTCGTTTCATCTTTACTCACCTTTAATTATTTGTTCATCGTATAACATACATATGCTCTCTTGGAGTTTACATTGAGGGACATTGATTCTAGGCGTAGATACAACTTGTCTCACTTGTACTAGCCTATCATCTTGTAGTCGCTCTTTCTTTGTTTATTCATCGTTTAATATATATATACTCTCTTAGAAAATTCATTTAGTGACACTGATTTTTAGGAGTAGAAGCAGATTATGTCACTTGCACTAGCCTATAGTCATGTAGTCACTCTTTTCTTTACATATTAACTATGAATTCATTCTTAACACTTTCTTTTGGATAATGCTTGAGATTTGACTTTACATCATTCTACACTTCCCTTACGTGAATGTTCATTTCTTCATATGCCAATGCACTTGGCCTTTTAGTATGTTTCACACTCTTACATAAATCTCCTAGGTTCACATCATTTCATTACAGCCATCTTAGGATCGCTTACTTTTAAATGTACGCTAGACTTATGGATCCATACGTACAAGCCATGAGGCTTCATTTATGATTCGTCTAAATGACTCATACTTACCCAAGATTATGTGTTTCAAGACTTATGCATCTTGTTGGTATGCCAAGATCTTGATTTCGACTCTTAGAGGCAGCATTCATTAAATATTTGTTCACGTACGACTTATGTGTCAATACGAAATTGGACAAGGGAATCCGATTTTGAATCCCTTGAGTAACATCTAATATTATATTAAACTTTTTACTTGCATTTTTAAGATTCGGGGGACCCTAGGTCGATACCCATCACCCCCGTAATATTTTCTTTCTTTTCCCTCATCTCTTTCTCATTTAAGGCAAAGAGGTTGTGGGATCAATCCCCCACAAACTCATTCTTTTTCTCTTAACTTTCTCACCTATTCAAGGGGTTGTGGGTTCAATCCCCACTCTTCACATTTATTTTTCTCCTAACTCTCTCATCCATTCAAGAGATTGTGGGTTCAATCCCCACTCTCCACATTTATTATTCTCCTTTATTTTTCTCCTAACTCTCTCACCTATTCAAGAGGTTGTGGGTTCAATCCCCACTCTCCACATTTATTTTTCCTTTCATTTTCTCATGAAATTTTTATGTAATTTTCATTGTGAGGTCTTAGGCTCAATCCCCAATGACCTCACAATTTTTTAAAATTTTTAAAACATAGCTAAATTTTCAAATTTTTGTCCAAGACCAATATTGCCAGCAAGCTGGAAATTTTATCTCTTTCAATCCATCTTTCTTTCAAGTTTAATGATGATTCTTGGAGTAATTCAGGTGACATTTTTCCAGCAACATTACCCTTATATGAACATCACACTTTTAACATTCACATATACGAAAACACAACATTTGTAACACACAAATTTCAAGCAGCAACATAGTTAATTTACAGCACACCCATGCTCAAATAATTAACGTAAAACACTTTTTCGGAATACATCTTTCATTCCTTAATAATTTCCAAATACACATTCAATACATAATCACAACCAGACCTAAAGTTATCTAGCAGAAGACATATCAACGCATGTTTTGAATCTTTCAAAGGATCTAATGACAGGGACATGCAACGGGGACAACCTTAGTTTTTCAATTGCGATTAATCTGAACCTTAAGGGTATCTTGAGAAAGGTTCCAAGAGAGAAGAAAACCCATACCTTATTGTCCTTCAACACTTGTTTCAATGCTTCCTATTCCCACGACACCACTGCCTCACCGCCGAAATCCAAAACCCAATCCATCGAGAAGAATGTTGTTGATTTTCGTTTTTATCTTAGCTTTTCGTTTGAGTTTTTGTGTGTAAGTTCTTCGAGAGTGAAGAACTATTATTTTCAGTTCTTTTGCTCATCAAAAACGTGAGAATGAGAGTGAGAGACCTGAGAATGGGTGGATTAGGATTACCAGAGTTAGGTGGAGACTTAGTCAAACTAGGACTCCTCATTATTTATTAATACTATTATTAGTATTATTGTTATTATTTTATTCAAAAATCTGATTTTCCTTTAATTAAATAATCAAATTAAATATTAATTAATTTTAACTAATTCACTAAATACAATAAATCAATTAAATCATTGTTTCCGCCAAGGCTCAAACCGGGGTGGAGCAAGATTTTGCTTAAAGGGTCAATTTCAGCCACCTCTACTCAAATTGCCCCTTAACCATATTAATTAATTAATTAATCAATTAATTAATTGGGGTAATTACAATACTACCCTTAGCCTGGAAAAGACCATATTACCCATAGACCCTCCAAACTTAAGATTACCCCTTTTTAAGTCCGATTAAGACTCATCCGGGTAAATCTTCATATTTGAGTGCCCTACATGGCTGGAGCCAACCTGTCCTAGATCAACTAACTCACCAAGTTAGTTGGCTTGGATGTTGCAAAGGTTAAGAGGTTTGCTTCTACGTGCATCAATTCGTGTGAACCCGATCTAGGCATTCTAGATACGTTAGACATTACTTAGCATAGTCATTTTTAGGGTTGTTACAATATGACTAAGAGACGCCACCGACCTCAACCAAAACTCACATTTGCTTTACTTGGCAAATAATTGGTTCTCCTTAAGAACTTGTAACACCACCCTCAATTGGTCCATTGTGTTCACCCTCATTTTTTGAATATAAAAAGATGTCGTCAATGAAAACAATGACAAGATAAATCTAGGTAACTTCAAAACACACTATTCATGAGGTCGATAAACGCCGTCGGGACATTTCCAAGACCAAAGGATAGTACTAAGAACTCATAGTGACCATATCTAGTCTAAATTCCATCTTTGGTATATCCTCACCTCTCACCCTAAGTTGGTGATACCCCGATCCCGAGTCAATCTTATAAAAGTATCTTGCTCTGAGGGAGAGGATACTTGTTCTTAATAGTGACTATATTGAGTTGACGATAATCAATGCAAATTCTAAGGGACCCATCCTTCTTCTTCACGAACAAAATTAGAGCACCCCATAGAGAAATACTAGGTCTAATGAAGCCTTTGTCCAGTAAATCCTTGAGTTGAACCTTCAACTCTTTCAATTTGGCCGGATTCATCCGATAAGGAGGAATTGAAATGGGATTAGTATCGGTAACAAGTCGATACAAAAATCAATTTCTGATTCAGGAGAAATACCAGGAAGATAATTAGGAAAGACCTCAGGAAATTCCCTCACTACGGGGACCGACTCAATAGGAGGAATTTCGGGGTCGACTCTTACTATGTGGTATCAACAACCTTTAGAGACATTCTACAAGCTTTCAAACAAGAAATGATACGATCTCTAGGAATAGAATTCCCCCCTTTCCACTCTAAAACGGGCTCATTTGGAAAGTTAAACTTCACCACCCTTGTTATACAATCTATAGAGGCAAAGCAATCATGCAACCAATCCATACCCAAAATGACATCAAAGTCAAACATATCAAATTCTACTAGTTCAACATAAGTAACTCTATTGGGCAACATAATAGGACAATTCTTTATACCCTTTTTGCAACGACCAACTCACCCACCGAGGTAGTCACTATGAAGGGTTTATTTAGAATATCGGGTAAAATCACAAACTTCTTAGCTATCAATGGAGTAAAAAAATATAATTTATCCCCTGGATCAAGTAAAGCATGTACATCGATAGAGAAGACTTTCAACATACTGGTCACCACATCGGGAGAAGTCTCTTACTCACTTCTAGAGCGGAGAATGTAAAAGCAATTCTTCTTCGCAGCATCATTACAACCACTTGCTTGAGCTTGGCCTCTACCCTTGTCTTCAACCTTCACATTGGGGAAATCCGTAACCTTGTGGCCACTCTTTCCACAACCAAAGCAATTATCCGTTCCCTTAAGGAAATAACCATAATGCCTCTTGCCACACCTTTCACAAGTTGGCTTTTTGGTTGGTGAACTAGTATCCCGTCCCTCTCTAGGATTAGGGTTAGACACCCTATTATCATGAGCCTTAGGGAAATTGATTAGAAACCCTTTCTTGAATCTATTCTTGTCTTGGATATCAAGCCTACCCTTTGAAGAACCACCATCAAAAGATCTTGCCCTCTTGGCATCTTTACTCTTCCTCTTAGACCTTGTCTTTTCCACTCGTTGAACATGAACCATGAGACGAGAAATGTTCATATTGTCATGCATCATAGACGAATGACATTCCTCTTGCAATTATCCAACACTCCCATCACATAGCGGTTCATTTCATCTATAGGATCGGAAATCAAAGAAGGAACATATTTTGACAATTGAGTGAATTTCAAAGAGTATTATAGCACACTCATACCTCCTTAACAAAGGTTAATGAACTCCCCCACTTTAGCTTCCCGCTTCTCCCTAGGAAATAATCGATAAAGAAAAGCCTCTTAAAAACTTCCCTAGTCACTGGTACACCCCTTAACGGCCTATTGTCCCTCCATTGGACATACCAACTATAGGCCACATCCTTGAGTTGGTAAGTGGCTAACTCGGCCTTCTCACTACTAGTAAACCCCATAGCATAAAGGATCTTGTAGATTTCATCAATGAACTCATAGGGGTCTTCTTCAACCTTGGACCCATAGAAAGTAAGGGGATTCATCCTAGTAAAATCCCTTAGACGAGAGGTCATGGTAGCAACTAGTTGGTTTGCTTGGGGTACAACCTCTCAATTAGCTTGGGTCGTCATTGCTTGAGCTTGGGTAGTAACGGCTTATACTTGAGTAGTAATGGCTTGGGCCATGTGGAGAAAAGCAGCCCTTATGTCACCATCCATAATTGGAGGAGGATTAACCAGGGATTGGTCATTATTCACATCTTCTTTAAGAGAAAGGACTTTTAACATAACCAAAGCAAGATCATCAATCATGACCCTCTTTAAGTCCACTTGTGCAATAACTAAGCGAATCCCATAACTTTACTTAATCAAGTAAACCTATAAAGAACCATAACCAATGTCCAACTTCACATAACATAACATTAAGAGTACATAATATCATACTCTTGCAATGTAGACCAAGTACATGTTCATAAGAGTAATCAACATCACATAGTGTCATTAACATGTAAGATCATCATATACATATCATTTACATTTATAAGAATATACATATATAAGAACATCCTCTTAAGACTTCCCTTAACGCTAACTAGTGAAATGTATAGGTAGAGTCCCATACCTTTACCTAGACTAAGTTAAACCCCTTAGGTCATCTTAGTCATAGTTCAATCATTTAGTTCATTTTACCTATTGAGAACATCTTTCCTTTATCGACATAGACCACATGAGCTAATTTGCGGTGTCATGAAACCCTACAACGAAAGAAGGCGGAGTACTTGCCAAGGTAGTACCAAAACATGAACATAGCAACTACGTGGTCCACTAGCTAGTATTACTATGGTGGCAACATAGTTCAAGAACTAGGAGATATAGTTGGGACCATCCGTATGCTACATGCATTGGAGTCTCTATCTCAAGAGTACATTAGTGATCCTACCTTTCATACGTGTGAAGGGACACTCCTCATTCTAGTTCACTCGGTGCTAAGCTAGAGTCCCTTTTGAAATATCTTTAATACCTTTATTAATCATCATAGCTTAATGTAGATCATAGGGTCTAACCCTTGTATAAAAATCATCATCATCATAGCTCAATAAGAATTTCATGAGTATTTTCCTTTTATTACAATTCATATACGTGAGGTTAGCACATTAACATATTCACATCATGATAAGGAATATTGGTAAATCATCACCATCCTAATAAAATTTACATCTTAGAAAACACCTCACACACCATAGTCAAGAAAATTCAATTAAACATCATACCAACCCTATCAATTCTAATACAAGGAATACTTCAACACAACATCATCACTTAGCCACAAGTAACCATAATTGAAGTAAAGAGTTGAGATCACAAGATTTACCAAGTCTTCTTCATAATTCATCATCAAGGTCTTACCATCAACCCTTAACTCAACCCAAAAAGGGTGTAATATCATCACATAATAGCAACCAACATGATAAAAAAGCCAATTGAGTCACTACATCACAACCTATCACTAGTTCATAGCTTAAGATAAGAGACTTAGGTCAAATCCATAACATACTTCATAACCTAGATCAATTACTCAAGACCTAGAATGATAGGACTTAACCTCCTCTTAATATATCCATAATTTATACAATAACATCATCTAGTAGTAATTCAACCGATAACCAATTTAACTGAACCAACATTACCCAAATCATATCAAGATCACAACCTAGGGTTAACGGGAATAGGTCATATTCCAAAACTAGATCTAGTCATATACATATAACATAATTGAGTTAAAATGCATGTTAATTTATTAATAATATCCAAAAGAAATCATAAACAAAGTAAATTCATAATAGCAATTTCGTATTGGATGAAAACCCACTTGAAACCCCAACTTTCGAAACCAATTCGATGAAACCCTTTGAGAAAAGAGGTCTCAAAGGTGAAAGTAATATCATACCTTAATAATTGATGAAGATTGATGGATAATTTAGACCCTTTTAATACCTTAAACCCACCTATATCTTGGTATTCAAATGGGTTTCTTTAGGAGAGAGGAAGAAGAGAAAAGGAAGAGAGTTTTGGGTTTGGGAATTATGAGAGCTTAGGTTAGTCTAATTAGGTTAGAGGCTTTATATAGGTAGTTAACTAACTTAATTATGCATCCATTAACCCCCTAATTAACCTAATAACAAATCCAACTAATTAAATGACGTAAATAAAAACGTGCAGCAAAACCAGTCCTCACAGACGACACCACGATCGACGGATCGTGTGTCCAATGACAGACACTATGCACCTCCGTTCTTCACATCTATCTATGATTTCAGAGACTATGAAAAAGAGGATATTCTTGAATTTTAATAAGTGTTCATCTATAGTGGCCATCGACGCACCATCGATTGACACACGCCTCGTCAGTTGCACTCGTCTGTGCACAGTGCGTTTTGAGCAGCTTCTTGCCAAAATTCAAGGTTTCTCCTCAAGGGCCCTTTGTTTGTTATTTGGGATTCGTGCAAGGTATTTTTGACTATGAACTGAATCTAAGACATGTTAGACACCCTTCCACCAATTTTCATCTTTTTTCGACTCCTAAAAGCTATTCAAATAGGCTAAGGCACGCTAGTACCTCATTGAACTAGTTTCCAGACGTCATGGACGTTCTTGGACGTTTTGTCTTCTAAACCTCCTAAATGACTTATATACATTATAATAGACCTTAAAACAATGTATAAACCTTTTTAAACTCATATTAGGCTCTAGGATATGGCTTAGATTTTTGAAGTGTTACAGTTTTACTATCTCATAAGGGCCCACATAATGGGGACTAAGCTTCCTCTTTTTACCAAATCTTATCACCCCTTTCATAGGTGAAATCTTCACATAGACCCTATAACCTATTTCAAATTCAAGGTCACTTCTTTGATTGTCGGCATAAGATTTTTTCCAACTATAGGTTGTTTTCAACCTATCCCTTACCATATGAACCTTCTCCGATGACTCATAGATTATCTTGGGACAAAGGAGTGAAGACTCTCCTACCTCAAACCATCCAACTAGAGACATACATCTCCTACCATAGAGTGCTTCAAATGGTGCCATGGAAACACTCAAATGGTAGCTACTATTGTAGGATAACTCTATCAACGGTAGGTGATAGTCCCAATTACCCTTGAAGTCAATAACACAAGCTCTTAACATATCTTCTCGGGTTTGGATGGTAAGCTCCGCTTTGGGGATGAAAAGCGGTGTTATGTTTCACTTGAGTACCTAGCCCCTATTTAATATACTTCTAAAATGAGAAGTGAATTAGGCACCTCTATCCGAGATAATGGTAAAAGGGATTACATGAAAACTCACAATCTCATTTAGGTACAACCTAGAATACTCCCCGCTGAATAAAGAGACTTGACGGGGATAAAGTGGGAAGATTTCGTCAATCTATCAACAATCACCCATATTGAATCATTTTGCCTTTGGGTTTGAGTAAAACCCACTACAAACTCCATATTGATATCTTCGCACTTCAAAGTAGAAACATCCATCACTTGAGTTAATCCACCCGGGCTTTGATGTTCGGCCTTAACTTGTTTACAATTAGAATATTTGGCCACAAACTCCGCTATATCCCTTTCAAAACCATCCCACCAACAGATCTCTCGAAGATCACGATACATTTGGTGGCACCTGGATGAATGGAATACCGGGAAACATGAGCTTCTTCCAAAATTTGTCCCATTAGACCATCCACATACGATATACACAATCTATCTTGGTACCTAAGTATCCCATCCCCCCATTGAGAGAATGCCTCATTGATCATAATAAGAAACAATTTCTTCAACTCCATCAATATAGGATGAAGGTATTGCTTTGACTTCACCTCCACAACTAAAGATGATTCGGAGTTATGATGAACCATAGACCCTTCTTTCAGAGAATCTTCCAACCGAACACCCAATCGAGCCAATATATGCACCTCTTTCACTAACTCTTTCTTAACATTGGGAGCATGGGCTACACTACCCATTTACATACAACTTAGAGCATCTGCAACCACATCGGCCTTGCTGGGGTGATAAAGGACACTCATCTCGTAATCCTTCAAAAATTTCAACCACCTTCTTTGTCAGAGATTCAAATCATTTTGAGTGAACACATAATAAAGGCTCTTGTGGTCGTTGAATACATCCACATGTACCCCATACAAGTAATGCCTCCACATTTTCAAGGCAAACACTACCGCCGCTAAATCGAGGTCATGAGTTGAATAGTTCTTCTCATGCACCTTGAGTGTTCTACAGGCATATGCTATCACCTTACCGTGTTACATGAGGACCCAACCCAAACCTACTCGAGAAGCATCACAATACACTACAAACCCTTGGGTACCCTCCGGTAAAGACAACACCGGACCGCAGGTAAGATTATCTTTGAATTCTTGGAAGCCTATTTCACAAGTTTTCAACCATTCAAATTTAGAATTCTTTTGGGTTAAGGTTGTCAAAGGATAATTAATAGATGTAAAACTATCAACAGATCTCCTATAATACCCGGATAAATCCAAAAAACTTCTAATATCGGTTGGAGTCAAAGGTTTAGGTCAATTCTTAACCGCTTCCATTTTCTTCTGATTGACTTTTATACCTTCACTTGAGATAATGTGACAAATAAATGCAACCAATCTCAACTAAAATTCACACTCACTATATTTAGCAAAGAGTTGATGTTCTTTGAGGACTTGTAATGCTACCCTCAAATGACCCATGTGATCATCCTCACTCTTAGAATACACCAAGATATCATCAATGAAGACAATTACAAAGGAGTCAAGGTAATTCCAAAACACTCTATTCATAAGGTCCATAAAAGTTGTCGGGGCGTTAGTAGGCCAAATTTCATTACTAGGAACTCATAATGACCATACCTAGTTCAGAAATCTTTTTTAGCTATGTCTTCACCTCTCACCCTAAGTTGGTGATACCCCTACCTCAAATCACTTATCGAGAAGTAGCTTTCTCCCTTAGAGTTGATAAAACAAATATTCGATCCCATAGAGAGGATACTTGTTCTTTATGGTGATCTTATTTAGTTGATGGTAATCAATTCACATCCTAAGGTACCCATCCTTCTTCGTAACAAATAACACAGGATGCCCCATGATGAAATACTAGGTTTAGTTAAGATGTTTGTCTAAATAGTCTTTGAATTTAATATTTAGTTCCTTAAACTCGGCTAGAGCCATCTGGTAAGGAGGGATTGAAATTGTATTTGTATCCGGCAACAAGTCTATGCCGAAGTCTATTTCTCATACAGGAGGAATTTGGGGCAAGTCATTAGGGAAGACTTCCAGAAAATCCTTCTCTGCGGGTACTGACTCTAAAGGAGGAACCTCAGAATCAAGGTACTTGACCCTCACAATATGGTAGAGACACCCCTTAAAGATCATCTTACGATATTTTAGACACGAAATGGTTTGACCTCTAGGAATTGAGTTTACCCCCTTCCATTCTAAGACGGGTTCATTAGGAAATTGGAATTTGACTACTTTTGTTCTACAATCAACTGAAGCAAAACAAGCATGTAACGAATCCATCCCTAATATGATATCAAAGTCCAACATATCAAATTCTACCAAATCAACCGATGTAGGCAATGATATGGGAAAACTCCTATAGACTCTTTTAGCAACAATGTAGTCACCCACCAGGGTATTAACTTCCAAAGGTTCAACTAAGATGTTAGGTAGCATATCAAACTTTTTAGTTACTAAGGGAGTTACAAATGATAATGTAGCACTGGGATCTAATAATGCATAGACATTAATAGAAAACACTTGAAGCATACTGGTGACAACATCTGGTCGACGCCCCGTAGACGACAGTTGTCGTTTGGCACTGAGTAACTATTAAGTTTTTAACTAAGTTAGGTTAGTTGGTTAATTAGTTAATTAATTAACTAAGGGTAAAGGGGTGGTTAATTAAGTTAGTTGGGGACTATAAAAGAGTTAACCGTCATTAAACCCAACTCAACACCCAATTATTTCCAAACCCAATTCTATCCAACTTTTCTCTACTTTCTCTCTATGTTCCAAGACCCCATGGAAGACAAATTGTCAAGGTTCACTAGGGAGTCAATACTCAATATTTTATCCATTATTCTTCCATGAATCCTAAGGTATGAAAGCTATTCACTTTTGGAATCTCTTTCCCCCAAGAAGCTCTTCAAAATTGGTTTCTAATGATGTCTAAAAGATGGGTTTTCTTCCAATTTCGTGAATGATCTTTCAAATTTATTTTATGTTTAATTCCTTTGATTATTATTGATATTATGATTGTATATTGGTTAATTGTTGTATTTTTAGTCTTTGACCTAGTTCTATGGAAGAATTCATGATTGAACCCTTTTCCCTAACCCTAGGTTATGAATTAAGGTTGATTTGATTAGTGATGATACAGTTGACTTAGTTCTTGTATACATTAATATTATATGGTGATAATAAGTGAATAGATGTATGAATGATAATATCTTGAAGGAGGCTTGTGGAGGCTGTTTGGTAAGACACTATGATTATGAGTTATTTACTTTAATGATGATGGTCTATACTTGATGATGATGTTCAATTGAAGTATTATATGTGAATAGATTAAGAAGATGATGATATGATGAATGTGATACCATGTTATGGATATATTTAATTGTAAGATCTTGATAGGGATATGATCATGTAAGGATAAATGTATTTCTCTTGTGTGCCCAATTATGGTATGATTATGGTGTGTTGATCTCTCAAATGAAGGGTTGTAATAAAAGGAAATTCTCATGCAGTACCTAATGATATAATAACATGATTATACAAGGGGTTAGTCTCCTATGGATTATATTAAGATATGATGATTAAGAAAGGCTTAAAGACATTTCAAAAAGGGACTTTAGCTTAGCACCGAGCGAACTAGATATGAGAGATGTCCATTCCCAATGAGGGAAGTTAGGTTCACAATCGTTCTCATGATATGGAGACTATAATGCAATTTTGCATAAAGAGTGTTTCTAACACATATCTCCTAGTTCCTTAACTATGTATCCCCCATATGAAAACTAGCTAGTGGATCCACCTAGAATATTATGTTCATGTTTTGGTTTTACCTTGGCAAGTAGCATACCTTCGTTCGCAGTAGGGCTACACCAGATTCCATGTTTATCTCACATGGTCTATTGGAGGTTAAGGCGATTGTTCTCGAAAGTAAAATAAATGAATGAAAGTAATAAACTGAATACTAACTAGAATGACTTAACAAGTTCTACTTAGTATAGCTAGGGGTATGGGACCTTACTTATACATGGCACAAGTTGACCTTGAGGGAAATCCTAGGAGGTTGTTTTTATGCACTTATGATATGAATGAAATGCAAATTTTGACTTTATATGATGTTGACTTTCCATGATGTTGACCTATGTGATGAACATGATATTGGTCTAAGTTTCTATAAAATGATGTTATATGAAAGGTAAACACTGCTTATGCTCTTTTGCCTAGTTTGCTTGATTATGAGAGGTTATGGGGCTTCACATGAGCATTGCACTTGTAGGCTTGGAGGGGATTGTGAGTAAGGGTCTTATATGCTTTAATGTTATGAACTCTAGTATATAAATTATTTTTTTGACTTTATGTTGGAGTTATTCATGTTGATATGACCTTATGATAATGTTGGTCTTGAGTTTAATATTGACTTGTCTTAAATGATGTTATGATCATTGATTTGTATATGATATTAAATGTGCATAAAGGCTTTTAAAAGTGACTTAGCATTGTTTTGAACAAAATGTCCTTTTAAGCATGTTTTAATTGCATATGTTTCTATACTTAGTACATATGATTTGTACTAACCCATATTCTTTCCCTTTTCTCGAATAATGTAGGTTCATGCCATTGTAGTATAGAAGGCCACTTTGAAGGAAGACTTGGAACTTTTCCCAAGTTATTGGTGAGTCCTCAAATTCGACGATGTTGTCATTCTTCTACTCTAGCTATGATGTTGCTTATCTCTAAACACGTATTCCTTCCTTTATCATTTGAGACTATTGTTGTAAGCCTATATGTGGCATATTGTATTGAAGTAAGGGTTATTCCCAACTTTGTAATTATCTATTAGATGGTTTAATGTGAGACTATTATTAGACTATTTCTTATGAATTGGTTAAATTGCCTAAATGAGAAATCTATGTAAACTTCATAAGTGATGAGTCTATGTAAACTCTATATATGATATGTGAGAAGTCTAAGTATACTTCATTGTGTAAAAGTTTTAATTTTTTGCATTTTTAACCTATGATATGTTATGAAGAATTCTAAAGGCTATCTAAGCCCTCTTCAAGGATGTGAACGTCGGTTAAGTCTAGGGGGTGCTCCCCGATCATGAAAAACATGGTATAAGAGCATGAGGTTGAATAAACGAAAGATTGACATCTCACTAAACCACATATACGTTGTAAGCCCCCGAATATGACTTAGTTGAACTAGAGCGTAACATGTTTTTATTGATGGTATAAGTTCCTAAATAGGTCTATAATTTTGTACTGACGCAGTGTCTAAGATTTTAGGTGCATTGGAAGTCAAATGTTAAGGGACGACCAAGACGTTCGATGACTAAGTCACCTATGTTCCTCATATGTGATTATGTGTAATTCATGAAGTTATAAGGTCTTTAAATGAGTTATTATGATGTACATAGGTATTGTGTTAAGTTTCGTGAAGTTTGGAGGTCAAACGTCCAAGAACATCCATGACGTTTGAAAGGCTTGCCTTGAAATTACCTTGTGTTTCTAGGCATGTTTTCGTTGAGTTTTATGTGTTCGTTTTGGATGAAATTCTTGTGAGAGGTGCTAAACTCATTTACAGTCATTTTTTGGTTGGAAACGTCCGGGCAAACATCCCCAAGGACCAACCAAGGGTCCTTGAGGAAGGACCCATGTTGGTGGCCAAAACTGCCCAAGGCAGTCCAACCTACGGATGGCAAACGACGGCCAGTGTCCTGTTCAACGCCCCATAGGTGGAGGGATTCTTATGTTACTTATCCTGGGGAGTTAAGCATTCAGTTTCTAGTCTTTGAACCCATCGACGGAGGACAGGTTGGTCCTTGTGTGGACCTACGCCCTGTCGATGGGCAACCGTCGTTTGGGGTCTATGTTCCTACGCAGGCTACTGTTAAGTGAGGGTAAAAGTATAATTTCATCCCACTTCCAAATAAGAGGTTTGGAGGTTCCTAAGGGGTCTTTTGGGTATTTTAAACCTGTATATAAGTGTTTAACACTTAGAAGATTTCAATCTTCCAAATCAAAATCCCTTAGAAATTCCCTAAGATTCCATTGAAGTCCAAAGTCAAGGAAGATCTTGGATTGTTGAATTGAGTAGATATTCTTCATCAAAGTGAATAATTATCATCATTGAGGTATGGTTTTTGATCCTTGATACTCTCTTCATCAAGGAGCCCAACTCTCCAAAAGTTTTCTAAAGTTTTCAAGTTGAATTGTCCAATTTCATGATACTGCCATGGGTTCTTGCATTAATTGTTTTTAAACGTTTATTATGGATTAAATTGTTATTGTATTGATGATTTTAACCTAAATTGCCTATGAACCCATGAATTGGATGAACCCTAGTTTTGACTAAGTTATGGGTTACTTGATATTAACCTAATGTTGATGAATTATGGTGTAGATTTATATGGGTTGTCTAATGATATAATAATTGTACTAAATTGATATCTAGGTTGTATTAGATTGATGAATATGTAGTGAATTGACCTAGTTTCGTTTATTATTGATATAATTGCATTGGATAATTGTTTATGGCCAGGTAAGGGCCTTGTGATATCGAATTGGTTGATTTGGCATTGAATTTAGGTATTGAAGCTGCACTATTTCATTTATTTTGATGTTATTTATACTTCCATTGTGATTGGTATGGTCCACTTATGGTGGCAGTGTTATGTGCTTTACTTGCAATTGATGTGGCATTGTCGGCGTTACTTTATGTATTATTATGACCATGGCCTCGTCGGCAACTACTTGAAGTAATGTGAAGATTTGTGTAGTTGATTATGTAAATCATGACTATATATATCTACATGTGAAGTCATATATATGTTCTTCTATTAATGTTATTTAGGTTATCATGTTAGATTATGACTTTGACCTTGTGTGTATAGTCTTAGGGTTGAGTCTTGGTTATTCCTACTTGACTATATGATTCTATGATGGTCATATTGATAATGTTATGATAGTGTATAGGATGACCTAAAGATGATAATAATTACTTCTATGTGCTTCTAGAATGATATGTAATGTTTGTTAAGGTGAAGTATGTGGTGTCTTGTCTTGGTTGACTTGTGTCCCTTATTTGATGTATTTATGAATATGAATATGTTATGTCTTGACTTAGATGTTAAATCTCTTAGTCTTGTATGTATGAATGACATGAGACCTTAAATGATGTTAAAAATTTCTTTTATGTGAAAACCTTGAATCTAGTGGTAAGGTTATGAATGTTGAAGTAGAAAGACATTATGGTATCCTTCAAAGTAAAGGAATAATGGACTTAAGGTTGATTGGCTGGAATATAATCATATCAAAACTTACGAAAGTTATCATGAGTTTCTTGTATCCATTGTAAGGTAACCCTAAAGGACCTCTTTTGTAGGGTAAATGTAATTGGGTTATGAACTTGATATGGAACCCCTTTATATGAACCTTAATGTGAATTAGCCTATGAGAACAAAGGTTAGCACCGACTGAGTATGGTAAGGGAAGTAGTTTTAGTCAAATAATGAGACTATAATACAAAGCATGCCCTTCATATTCCTTAACCATGTGCCTACATGGGATGTCTCCAAATTCTACCATTGGCAAGTGGAACAAACTCATCGGAGTAGGATAGAACTCCAGATTCCATTTCTTGCTATCATAGTCTATGTAGGTTATTGCCTATTCTCATCATGTGGGATACTTACTAGCATTAGAGATGTTCTATGAAGTTAAGGTGGTGGTATGGGACACTATCTAGGCATTGCAAAATAGGCTTTGAAGGTGTTAGTTGGAGTCCCTAGGTCTTGTCTAAGACCATTACTTGAATTTCCTTTATGTGATGTATGAATCTCTTAATGAACTAATGACTTATGTTATGAAGCATGTAAATGAATGAGTACCTAATCTAAAGTGACTTAAGGATTCCTTAGCTAAAGTGTGAATAGGGCATAAGGGATGATCTCTTCATATCTTATCTTTGGAAGTCTTGAGAATGACTCTAGTTAGGGAAATTGGTTGAATATATAGACATAATCTAAGCCTTAGGTAGTCTTAAGGATTACTTAGGTAATCTTGAAGAGGTCAATCATGGACTTTATCTTCTTGATTTACGTAAGTAGGTCTTTTGATAACCTTTGGAAGGAAAATGTCATATCATCTTTATGTTGGTGTATCAAGTGAGACTTAGAATAACTTTTGGTAGGAGAATATCATATTCATATGTTGATGTCTTGTAAGTGTGTATGTGACTCATCATAAGTAGTCTCGAGGAGCCTTAGCTATGCCTAGAGAGGTTGTATGGGCGGTCTCTCTTGGTGTTAATTAAGTGAACCTTCGGATAGCTTTAGGTGAGATAATTAATACTATAAGACATCTAAGGTGAAGACAAGCAACTTCACTGTGCAGTGAAGGAATTCACTGTGGCAGTGAGTTGAGCTTATTGTAATATTGGCTCAAAATTATGAAAAAATTATTTAAATGTTATGTTATGTGTTTCTATGTTGTCAAATGTTGTTCTTATGATTTTAATATGATTTTTAAATGAAAAGATGAATATTTCCAATAAATGTCCGTTTTGATGATTCTTATGCATTATGACATACTTAGTACATGTGGTTGTACTAATCCATGCTTTTATCTATCTCTATAGTTGTTGGTAGGTGAGTAGCATTTGGTAAGGAAGACTTGGACCGTAGCATCGTTCAAGAGAAGTTCAAGTATGTCCTCATTTGAATCGATGGCATATATGTTTTTTATGTTTCCATTTGAAGTATCGTAATAGACTAAGTATTTCTATATTAGTATTGAAGTATGGTTCGTGTCCCAAGTATTCTCGTGTCTTAAGAGTGATGAGATTGAGATTTAGTATTTCCTATGACTTTATATGAAAAAGTTTTTAAAGACTATGAAATGTTTTATGAATACTTTTAATTCCGCACTACTTTTCACTGCGTATATGCGATGAACGATATGTAAGGGCTTGTACAGGACCTCCGAGAGGTCATGTACGCCAGTTGCAATATGAGATTTCCCCTAACTTCTAGGGTTTGTTTTCGGGATGTGACATACGTAGAGTCTTGTTCATGGATGTGACGCACTCCACACTTATGAATGAGAGGCTATGTAATGCCTAGGAAAATCGCACTTCTTTGGTAATCTTAAAAGTTGTGCCTCAAGAGTTGAAGAGGAGATAGCTAATGTGGGAGTTCCTCCCCAATACAACAAAGCTCCTCCTCAAAATCAAGCTCTAGAAGGTGACCAAGCTCCGGTGAATCCTCTGGCTATAATTGAAATAGAGATAAGGTTGGCTTTCATCAACTTGGCTCAAGCTATGACTGCTCAATCTCAAGCCGTAGCTACTCAAGCTCAAGCCATGACAGCTCAAGCGATCCGGGAAGTTGGACCCCGTGTGAACCAAAATACTAGTACCATGGCTTCTCGCTTGAGGGACTTCAAAAGGATGAACCTTCCAATGTTCGTTGTGTCTATGGTGAATTAAGACCCCTAAGACTTTCTTGATAAGGTTTACAAGATCTTGTATGCTATGGGAGTGAGTTTGAATAATAAGGCTAAGCTAGCCTCATATCAACTCAAGGATGTGGCTCTACTCAATGGAGAGATAATAGGGCTTTGAGAGCGGCTCCCATAAGTTGGGAAGTATTTAGGAGGGCCTTTCTTGATCGGTTCTTTTCAAGGGATAAAAGAGAGGCAAAAGTGAATGAGTTCATCAACCTTCATCAAGGAGGTATGAGTGTGCTAGCATACTCTTTGAAATTCACTAAGTATTCCAAATATGATCCTTTTTTGGTGTCCAAACCTAGAGATGAAATGAGTCATTTTGTGATGGGTATGTCCGATGATCTTGTGTAAGAGTGTCGTTTGGCGATGCTACATGAAAGTATGGACATTTATCGTTTCATGGTGCATGCTCAAAAAATTGAGGAGATTAGGGTCAAGAGGAAGAATACGGATGTTAAGAGGGCAAGGTCTTATGAAGGAGGAAAATCTAAGGGTAAGTTGGAAATCCAAGACAAGCCTAAGTCCAAGAAGAGGTTCTACGACCAAGTTCCTACTAAATTTCCCAAGAATAACAAGGATAGGGTGTTTAACCCTAAGACTCAAGGTGGAAGAAGTGGAAATTCACCAAGTGCGAAACCTACTTGTACCAAGTGTGGTAAGAAGCATATAGGTGAATGTCTAGTTTGAACAGATAGTTGCTATGGTTGTGGAAAGGGTGGCCATTGTCCCGGGATTAAGGATAGAGGAAAGGAGAGTATCCAAGTGAAGCAAGCGGTCCTAATCTCGATGATCTTAAGAAGAACCACTTCTATGCTCTCTGCTCTAGGGATGAACAAGAGGATTCTCCCGATGTCGTCACATGTATCTTACAAGTGTTCTCCACTAATGTCTATGATCTATTAGATCCCGGTGCTACTTTATCTTTTGTAACTCCATTAGTAGCTAAAAAGATTGATGTTCTACCCAATATCTTAGTTTAACCTTTTGTGATTACTTCCCCGGTGGTTGACTTCGTTGTGGCTAGAAGAGTCTTCAGGAGTTCCCCTATATCATTGCCCAATAGAGTTACATTAGTTGACTTGGTAGAATTGATATGGTTGATTTTGATGTCATCTTGGGAATGGATTGGTTGCATGCTTGTTTTACTTCTATTAATTGTAGAACAAGGGTAGTTAAGTTCCAATTTCCTAATGAACCCATCTTAGAATGCAAGGGGGGTGACTCAATCCTTAGAGGTCAAATCATTTCGTGTCTAAAAGCTTGTAAGATGATATCTAAGGGGTGTCTCTAGTATATTTAGAGGGTCAAGAATCTTGAGTACGATATTCCTCCATTATAGTTGGTACCCATAGTGAAGGATTTTTTCGAAAGTATTTCCCGATGACTTGCCCAAAATTCCTCCCAAACGGGAGATAGACTTCGGTGTAGACTAGTCGCTGGATATGAAGCCTATGTCAATCCCTCCTTCCCGGATTTTTATATGAAAGGTAGACACTGCTTATGGTCTTTTGCTTATTTTACTTGATTATGTGAGGTTATGGGGCTTCACATGAGCATTGCACTTGTAGGATTGGGAGGGGATTGTGAGTAAGGTTCTTATATGTTTTGATGTTATGAACTCTAGTACATAAAATGTTGTTATGACTTTATGTTGGAGTTATTCATGTTGATATGGTCTTATGATAATGTTGGTCTTGTGTTGAATATGGACTTTTCTTAAATGATGTTATGATCATGATTTGTGTATGCTCTTATATGTGTATGGAGGCTTTTAAAACTGACTTAGCATGGTTTTGAACAAAATGTCCTTTTAAGCATGTTTTCTATGGTTTTAATTGAATATGTTTCCATACTTAGTACATGTGGTCTGTAATAAGCCATATTCTTTCCCTTTTCCCAAATGATGTAGATTCAGCCATTGAAGTGTAGAAGGCCACTTCCAAGGGAGTCTTGGAACTTTTCCAAAGTTATTAGTGATTCCTCAAGTTCGGGGATGTTTCTATTCTTCTACTCTAGCTATGATGTTGCTTATGTATAAAGACACTTATTACTTCCTTTCTTATTTGAGGCTATTGTTGTAAGCTTATATGTGGCATATTGTATTGAAGTAAGGGCTATGCGCAATTTCGTAATCCTCTATTAGATGGTTTAATGTGAGAATATTATTAGACTATCTCTTATGAAAAAGTTATATTGCCTAAACGAGAAGTCTATGAAAACTTTATAAGCTAGAACTCTATGTAAACTCTATATATGATATGTGAGAAGTCTAAGTACACTTCAATGTGTAAAAGTTTTTAATTTTCCGCATTTTTGACCTTTGATATGTTATGATGAATGCTAAGGGCTACTCCAAGTCCTCTTTAAAGAGGACGACGCCGATTACGTCTAGGGGGTACCCAATTATGACAGGAACTCCCGCATTAGCAATCTCCTCTTCAACTCTTCTTGCGGCTGCCCATATAGTAGTCATAGACTATATCCACAAGAAAAGGCTAGAAGAAAAGGACACATAGAGTTACCACTTTTGAAGAATGACTTTCAAGATTACCAAAGAGTTACGAATTTCCTACACATCACATAGACTCTCATTCATAAGTGTGGCGCACTTCACACCCATGAACAAGACTCTACATAGACGTGGTTTAGTGAGACATCAATCCTAAGATCACTCAACCTGAAGCTCTGATACAAAGTTTCTCAAGATCGGGGAATAGTCCTTAGACGTAACCAGCATCTTCGTCCTAGAAGAGGACTTAGACTAGCCCTTAACATACATCATCACATATCATAGGCAAAGAAAAATGCGGAAAATTATAACTTTACATAGTGAAGTATACTTAGACTTCTCACTTGTCATATATTGAGTTTGCATAGACTCCTCGCTTATGAAATGTACATACACTTCTCGTTTATTAAAATATAACCAATTGATATGAAGTAGTCTAATACTTATCCCACATATAAACCATCTATTATAGAATGTAAGAATTTGTGCATAGCCCTCACACGTGTACAATATGTCACATATAGGTTTACAACAAAGTCTCAAATGATAAAGGAAGGAACAATTGTCTTTAGACATAACCAACACTCATAAAGCTAGAAAATGGAATCATCCTCGGACTTGAAGACTGACCAATAACTAGAAAAAAGTTCCAAGTCTTTCTTCAAAGTGACCTTGATACCTCAATGGCCCGAACCTATACTGTTGGGGAAAAGGGAAAGAATATGGCATGTACTAAGAATGAAAACATAAGCAAGAAAAACCATTGAAATCATGCTTAAAACTGACATTTTGGTCAAAACCATGCTAAGCCACTTTAGAAAGTCTTTATGAACATACAAGAGCATATACAAGTGAATAACCATAATAACATCAAGATATGTCCATATCCAACACAAGACCAACATCATCAAAATACCATATCAACATTTCATATCTTAAAGTTCATATCATCAAAGCATATAACACTACAAAAGGAACCTTAACTACCAACAAAAAAAATCGTTGGTAAATTGATCAAATCAGTTGGATAATTGAGTTAACAACCAAATGTGAACTTATATTAATCCGTTGTTAAAAAAGCTCATTGGTAAATATTACCAACCTATTGTAATTTGTTGGTAAATTTACCAACCAAAAGTCAGTTGGCAAACACCCAAAGATATAATTACAAAATTTTGAAACATGGCCCTGAAATTTCTATTGGTAAATTTACCAACTAATTTTTTATTGGTATATCGTTAGTACCTTTACTAACGAATTGAAAAAGAGTTAGTAAATTTTTTCTTCATTATTCGATTCATACATTGATATTGTGTTGGTAATTTAGTAAAAAAAGATTTGTGTTGGTAATTTACCAATATATTTACATACTTTTTTTAATTTTTTTTTTGGTTTACAATTCGGTGTTCAGTACCCTCATTGGAGCCCGACTAAATTCAGATTCACGCTGGAAAGTCCCACATTGCGTAATAAAGTTCTCCCGAAGAAAGATGATTATGTACCCAACAGGAATCGGACCTGAGACCTCTTGGTTAAGGATGCAGGAGTACTTTCCACTACACCACAACACTTGTTGGTAATAAATTTTAAATATGTTAGTATGATTATTTATTTTTCTAATAAATTTACTAATTGATTGTTAGTTTATTGGTAATATATCATTCAAGTTCAATGTTAGGTTAGTAATTGATTGAAAATATGTTCAAAATATTATTAATTGACTGATTATTCAATAGTAAAATATTTATTAATTTATTGCATTTAAAAATCTAAGAACACGATTATAAATCTAAAAATATTAATCAACTTTATAAATCATATTTGAATGAAAAAATGCAAAATCTATTATAACAAGTTAAATTAATCTTAATATGATACATATCATTATATCAAAAAATTTAATTTGAGCATACTTACCAAAAATATTGACCAAATCTAAATTTTGGCCAGAAATTAAAAGAAAAAACTCCTAACAACACAATTAAAAATGGAAGCCTCAAAACTTGAAACAACCATTTTATTAGATATAAAAATGATCTTCCGAAGATAATCGCGCTAATAGAATTTTCATCAGAGCAGGTTTACAAAAAATACTAAGCAAAATTAAATTTTGGGACAAAAAATAAAAATTAAATCGTCTAACTGTACAAACTGAATATGAAAACCTCAAAATCCAAATCAGTCATCCGAAAAAGCGAAAAATGACCTTCCAGAGCTAACCGCGCGATAAAATTCGAATTGAGCATGTTTCCCAAAAAAGTTGATCTAATATAAATTTTATCCAAAAGTTAAAAGTTAAGACTCTTAACGACACAAACTCAAAATTAAAAGTCTCAAAACCCGAAGCAACCATCCTATGAGAACCAAATTGAACTTATATGATTAATTGCGGTGACAAAATTTTACTTTGAGCAAGATTACCAAAAATATTGACCAAAGTAAAATTTTGGTCAAAACATAAAATCTAAAATGCCTAACTGCATAATCTAAAAACGGAAGCGTCAAAACTCGAACCCTTTATCTTATTACATCAAAATTGACATTTTGGCATCTAATTGCACTAACGAAATTCTTATATGGGCATGTTGTCAAATATAGTGACCAAAGTTAAATTTTTGCCAAAATTCATATGTTAAAACACTTAACGGCACACACTAAAAAATGAAAGCCTCAAAACCCAAGCCAACCATCCTAATAAATAAAAAATGACCTTTTGAGTTAATTACGCTGACAAAACTCGCATTTGAGCATGTTCACAAAAATATTGACCAAAGTAAAGTTTTGGCCTAAAGATAAAATTTAAAATATCTAACGGCACAAACAAAAAACGAAAGCCTCAAAACTTGAAGCAACCTTCCCGTTAGATAAAAAATGACCTTTCGAAGCTAAGGACACTGACAGTGTTCTAATCTGAGCAGTTTACCAAAAAATATTGAACAAAGTAAAGTTTTGGTTAAAAGTTAAAAGTTAAAATACCTAATGACACAAACTAAATATGAAAGTCTCAATACTAGGCGTTGATTTACCAAAACATTTAACTTCAATTAGTAAATTTACCAACTATTAAAATATATGTTAGAAATTAATAATTTACAAATAAGTTTTATCAGAGTTGGTAGTAGTTATTATTCAACTAAATATTCATATGTAATTTTACCAACTAATAATTAATATATTGGTAAATTTTACCAATGGATTAATGATCAGTTGATATATTACGAACTATTTTAATGATGTTAGTAATTTACTAACTACAATATTTATTCGTCGGCATAATTTCTAACTAATTTTATATTGAATGGCAAGTTTACCAACAAATTGTATTTCATTACTAATTTACCAACACATTTATATTTGGTTGGTAAATTTAGCAACACAACCTTGTCGTTGGTAAATATTTAGTTAATAATTCATTGGTAATATGTTAATAAATTACATAAACAATTTTTTATCATATTTACCAACCGATATATACTTCGTTGATAATATTACCAACAAAAGGTGTGTGTTGTAATATTTCTGTCGGTAATCCATTAATAGAATGTTGCTAAATTTGGCGCCATTTCTTCTCACCGTATTTACCAAATAAAATTCTTCGTTAGTAAGATTTATGTTGGTAATCTGTTAGAATTTTGTTGTTCAGTTATAAAATATAATTCAGTTAGAAATATGTTGGTAATTCGTTAGTAGAATACTAACCATTTTAAGTTGTTAGAAAAAGCTGTTGACAATTTGGGGTTTTTTTGTAGTGTAAGACCTTTACTCGCAATACCCTC
The DNA here is from genome assembly GCF_001406875.1 of Solanum pennellii. Classification (NCBI taxonomy): domain Eukaryota; kingdom Viridiplantae; phylum Streptophyta; class Magnoliopsida; order Solanales; family Solanaceae; genus Solanum; species Solanum pennellii. The sequence continues at coordinate 14,788,565 of NC_028638.1, read as the reverse complement.
CCAACCCTACAAATCAATGTTCATGTAAAGTCCCGTAACCCTACATAATCAAGTAAACTAGGCAAGAGACCATAACAAAAGTCTAATACTTCACATAACATCATATCATGCATATTCATCATCACATACAGCAACTTAGACCAATATCATGTTCATCATATAAAATCAACATCATAGAAGGTCAACATCATACGAAGTCAACATATATATCTCATTCATAACATAAGTGTATAAGAACATCCTCCTAGGAATCCCTTCAAGGTCAACTTGTGCAATGTATATGTAAAGTCTCATACCCCTACCTACACTAAGTAGAATCTCTTAAGTCACCCTAGTTAGTGTTCACATTATTACTTCCATTCGTACATTTTACTTTCGGGAAAAATCGCCTTCCTTAACCAACAATAGACCATGTGAGCTAAACATGAAATTCGGTGCCATGAAACCCTACACAGAAAGAAGGTGCTCTACTTGCCAAGGTAGAACCACAACGTGAACGTAGCATTCTAGGTGGATCCACTAGCTAGTTTTCCTATGGGGGCACCATAGTTAAGGAACTAGGAGATATGTGTTGGAAACCCTCTTTATACACAATTGCATTATAGTCACCATTTTATGAAACCGTTGTGAACCTACCTTCCCTCATTGGGAAGGGACACCTCTCATATCTAGTTCGCTCGGTGATAAGCTAAACTCTCTTTTTTGAAATGTCTTTAAGCCTTTCTTCATCATCAAATTTTAATATAGGCCATACGAGAATAACCCCTTGTATAATTATGTAATTAGATATTTAGTTATTGAATGAGAACTTCCTTTCATTACAACCCTTCATTAGTGATATCATCACATCATAGTCAAATCATAATTGGGCACACAAGAGAAACACATTCACCCTTGCATGATCATACCCCTATAAAGATCTCACAATTCAACATACTCATAACATTCCATCACATTCATCATATCATCATCTTCCTAATTTATTCACATATTATACTTCAATTCAAACATTATCATCAAGAAATAATCATCATTAATGAAGTAAAGAACTCATGATCATAAAACTCTTACCAATAGATTCCAAGACCCTCCTTCAAGATTTCACCATCAATCCCACTATATTCATTCATCAATTCACTCAATATCACCATAAAATAGTAAAATAATACAAGAACTAAGTCAATAGCATCATCACCAATCAAAATCAACCTAATTTGTAACCTAGAGTTAGGGAAAAAGGTTCGTTCATGGATTCGTTCATATAAGTAGGTCAAAAAATAAGAACTATAACAATTAACAAATAAATAATCATAATCTATCAATATAAACCAAGGTAATTCAACATTAAATCAATTTGAAAGACAATTCATAAAATTGGATGAAAACCAAAGTTTTAGACATCTTTGGAAACAAATTTTGCAAAACCTCTTGGGGAAAGAGATCCCACGAGTGAATAGCTTCCATACCTTAGGATTCCTTGAAGAATGATGGAGAAAATCTTGAGTATTAGATCCATAATCAATCTTGGACTTTGTCTTCAATGGTGGTCTTTGGAATAGAAAGAGAGAAAGTAGAGAGAAGTTCGAGAGAATTGGGTTTGGGAAATAATGGGGAGTTGAGTTAGTTTTAATGAGGTTTAACTCTTTTATAGTCCCAAAATAAATTAATTAACCACCTATTAACCCTTAATTAATTTATTAACTATTATCTAACTAGACTTAAGTCAACCAAAACTTGGCAGTGAACCAAGCCTCAATCGACAACTCCACGTCGACGGTCGTTAACCAAACAACGACCCCGTACCGGTCATCTGTGGTTTGTGTCAGAAACCTGGATTTTGAGACTTCTTGGGATATGGATAAGTATGAAACAACGAGCTCCATAGGCAGGGCTTTGACCCATCGGCAGGCTTAGTTAATCTAGTGGTACTCTATAATAAGTCATGGACTTTAGGAGTCTTACAATCCCCCTCTTGTGATCAAGCTTACGCAAACCCTTCTTAACATCACCTTATTCCATTCTAAAGAAGGTACCATTTCTTACTAACCATTCACTCACACTCTATTAGGTGAGGATTTAAGGAGATCACAAATGAGTATCTATTTCACTCAAATTCATATGCATTACTCAACGTGATTCTTAACATAGAGAAGTTCTAGGAAACTCAAAGTAGGAATATTAAGGGAATCCAAAACCTTACCATCTAGGCACATTATCCCCCACTTCGGGTAAGCCTAATCAAATATTCATCATAGCATGCCCTTAAATACCTAGGGTAATTCCATATTTCATCACATTCTACCACCAAGTCATAACAAGGTTAATAGTTCCAGATTTTGAGCCTACAAGGGTAATCAACTTAGGTAGTTCATCTATAGCTTTTAGGGAATCTCCCTCTAACTTAGGACTATAGAAATCCCGGATTTATGTCATTCATGTTAGAACTCTTAAGATCCACTACCACATTTCTAGAGATTTAGGGTAGCCATTCTCTCTAGGTAAAATCTTAGGGGAAACTAGAAGAGATTTGGCCATAGAAGCCTCTTTCTTTTCTTCCAACACTAGGGCAAGGTAACTTCTAGGCCATTTCAACCCATATCATCACCTTAGTTGGAACCTTCCAACCAACCATGCCTAGGTACAGCCTAATCATTTTCCTCAAATGACCATACATAAGATCAATCTTCAAAGACAACTAACCACTTTAAAGTAGGTGAACATCAATTCTTTTCCTCTCCCTATGATCTAAGGGGAACATACCACCCTCTAAGTCAACCTTAGAGTAAGAAACAATTCCAACTTATGGAACAAAACCCCTTCTTACCTTTTCTTCCCACTCTTAGGATAGGTTCATAAGGGAACTAATCAACTAGTTATATGGGTTCTTCCGTTAACTAGCATACTTCACAATATTCTTACAAGGTAAATGCACTACCTTCCCTTCTTAGGAGCAAACCTATACAAAAGACTCCAATCCGCACAAGGACAACTATGAAGCATTACTCTTACAAAAAGAGCAACATTCATCTTTCACTATTTACCACATTTCTCCAAAACATTTCAAGCCTATACCATAACATTATACTATCATTGCACATAACCATAAAACAACCTATAATTCCAAAAGGACTCCATTTAAAACATAACAACTTTTAATATACTTAGAACTACATCACAATATAATTTCTCAACATAACATCTCAAACCTCATAGGTCACGTATGGCCATAAGCAGCATCACATCAAAATATTCCAAATTCACCTTCACATATACTCATCTAGTCATAAAACCATAATAAGCATCAAAACTCACATTTTCTCTTCAAGCCTTGAGATATCCTCCCTTCAAGCAATCACATCTAAAAGACTAACGAACAAGGAAACATAAGAGAAGGATCATATAGAGTTAAGCTCTATGGTAGGAAACAAGAGTAGTGAAGAAAGTCAAACTTCTATCGTCCTATAGCCTCTCTCTCTCTCTCATAGATGTGTCGCGACTTACACTGATGAACAATACTCTAGTAGACATTATGAGACTTTGAAACCTAAAGACCATTCCCAAAATCGTATGCTCTGATACCAAGTTTGTCACGACCGAGGTGCACCCCTAGAAGTAACCGGCGTCGTCGACCTCTTGGAGGTCTTGGACAAGCCTCTTAGCATTCATTTATTGCATTGTCATAGAAATTTAGCAGAAAACTTAAAACTTTTCATAGCATAACATAATGATAGAACATATTCATTTAAAAATCATCTATACATAGTTAAGACATTAAGTCTCATTTTGTCATGTTAGACTCAACATCAATAGAATAGAAAAGGATAGAGACACAACCCTTAACAACATAAAAGAATAATTTATACTATTACATGAACTTAATTTAAACTATTGACTTGAAGGTCCTTGAATCATTAAACACACATTTGAACTTGGGTGTAGCTATCCAAGCTCTTCATTCTATGAGAGATCCTCTAGCCATCAACACCTACACTTTATGTAAAAAGATGAAGAAGAACGATATTAGTACAAGAATGAACTAAGTATGATAACCATGCAAAAACATGCTTTAGAGAGGACATTTTGTTAGAAATCATGCACCGTGCCTTTCGTAAAACTTCATGAACATTTGATACAATAAGCACAATATAGTTCACATACATCACATAGACATGGATACTTTTCATAAAAACACATAAATACATTCATCACATTTAAGGCACATTCAACATCTTCATAGCATAACCTTTCTTTTTACCTTAACTCATCCACCCCTAAGCAACCCTTAAGTAACAGTTAGTGCAATGCATGAATAGTGTCCCATTCCACCATTCACACCAAAGTATCAACTTAAGGTCACCAAGGTGAACATTCGTACATCCTTTATCATTTTAAGCATACACATTCATAAAGACATAACATATAATGAAATACATACTTCACATAAAAACAACCACAAGCCCAAGTCAGACTAGTGCAAAGTGCAAGTAGCATTCCACAATAATACCTCCACCAAGTGTTCCTATGAACTCACCCTAGACTTAGGTACATCACATTCAACAAAGTACAATACATACATTTAACCTTAGACATAAGACCAACATACTTGATAGACCTCATATAAGGCTCATTCATCCAATTATCACATCATAGTCATAACTCATTTTGTCTTTATGCATATTTCAAGAGTACATACTATGAATATCATCATAATGAAGTTATAGTCAACATTGCATATTAAGTGAGACATTCATCATGTAGACAATAAGACCAACACTATGCATATCATTACAAGAAGTATGTTGACACCATCATATCATGCATGAGATACATATATATCTACATATACATATACATATAGAACTCCTTCCTAGAATTCCCTTCAAGATCTACTTGTGCAATGTATAGGTAAAGTCGCATTCCTTCACCTACACTAAGTAACATCCCTTAGGTAGTCCTAGTTAGTGTTCATCTTCTTACATCCATTGTTCATTTTACTTTCGAAAAACTTTGCCTTAACCGACATTAGACCATTTGAGCTAAATATGGAATCCGGTGTCATAAAACCCCATACCAAAAGAAGGTGCTCTATTTGCCAAGGTATAACCATACATAATAGCTATCTATGTGGATCCACTAGCTAGAACCTACGGGGGCACGTAGTTAAGGAACTAGAAGGTTGTTACTAAAAACCATCTTTATGCTAACTAGCATTGTAGTTTCCACCTCGTGAGAACATTTCGTGAACCTACCTTCCTTTTGGAAAGGGACACCGTATTTGGTGAACCTACCTTCATTTTGGGAAGGGACACCTCTCATTGTTAAGTTCATTTGGTGCTAAGATAACTTCCCCTTTTTGAAAAACCTTAAAGTCTTTATTAAACATTTTCTAGTAAGATAGGCTTTAGGAGATTAACTCCTCGTATACATGTACATAGCTCATAGGCTATATGATGAGAATATCCTTTCCTCAAAAACCAACATCATGTGAGAATGTCCTTTCACATAATCATAACATAGTCTAGTTTAGATTACAATTAAGGAAACCCATCCAAAAGACTCTTAATCACTAGATCATCATTAACGTGTTTTATTCATGATTTCATGTGTGTGTAAGTGTACATATATAGAAATACTTTCACACAAACACATTTTGACCTCACATGTTCATACTTCCTTAGTCATATACTTTACATCATAAATAGTAATATATAATGGTGGATATGAATACTAGTCTTTCAATTGACACCGTGAATCTATCCTACTCATAGGTATGCATGACGTGTGTGTACGCATATTGGTCATCATGATCACCTAAGAGCAACAACATTGATCTTGAGTAAACCACAATTCAAGGATCACAACACTTATACCATATCCATCAAGCCATGAACAACTCACATATAGAGTATTAAGGACTATAGACAACACACCCACATTATAACATAGGGGACAAGAACATATTCAACAATTGAATAGAAGACTCTTAACATGCATAAGATCACACATTCATATAGGTTACATAGGAAGGGGTCATTCTACAATAGTACTTTATTCACAACCAAGCATGTAGACCATACCTAACCCTAAGAACATCATTTACACATACATAACATTACTAATACACCTAGATCATGATACTAGAATTGAAGACTACACATGAATTTCATAGTCATGATAATCATAATATCAATCCACTTACATATATTTTCTTCAAGGTCATGATCACAACATATATTGATAGACAAAAATGTAAACACCGCCACAGTAAGTTGACCATACCATACAACATCAATTCCAAGACTATAATTAGGAATTTAGGTCAACTTACCAATTCTCAAAGCTATGATCTTCATAAACCAATTCTCAACAATTCATAATCAATTTATAGAGATAGCAATATCATTAGACAATACATCATAATCTAATCACAATTCAATTAACACCCAACAAAAAACATAAGACCCACATTATTTTTAGTGGAGGCTCAATTACCTTTGGTTTGCCTCTTCCCGTGCATAAATAGGTTCTGCCCTTATTGATGCAGTATGTGATGGTGCACTATGTCTTGTTGATGACTCAACACCTTCTGTTTGAGGACACAAGCTTCCCAGATTTCTTAGTTTCTTCGGCTTCTTTCCTTATAGCGTGAGGTGCACTACCATGCATGTTTGTGCTTTCTGATGGCTCAATAGTGGAGTTTGTAGAAACTGGCCACATATCTATGTTTGTGAATGGTTCGATAACATTTGCATAAGTCCTCAAGTAAGTGTCATGCAGTTGTCTATATAGCCATAAAGAGAAAACTTCTTAAAATATAATGCAGCCACAACATGCGGACATGGTATGCCCCTTAACTGTCATAACCTACAACTACAAGTTCTCCTAGTAATATCCACTTTGTGTTGAAAATCCCTTCTTTCACTTCAAATCCAGCAACTCCATTAAACTCAATGGTACAGTCCATAGACCTACTAATATTCTCCTTTAAAACCTTCAGAGTCATTGGAGAGAAATTAACTACCTTCCATAATTGTTGTCTTCTTTGAAGACCCCTCAAATCCTTAGCTCAGTTAGATATGTGTCTAGCACACATTTTATGTTCACACTTAGGTAATACATCAGTAATTGCTGCAAATATTCCCCTCAATAGATGATAATTAGGTCACAATTACATATATACATTGAAAATTACAAAATAAGTTCACATATCTTCTTCTTATCTATAATCAGGGTGAGGCCTTCACCATCTCCAAGTCCTAGATCATCCCTTATGCACTTGACAAACATGGTCCATGAGTTTTTGTTCTCCTTTTCAACTATTGCCCAAGCAAGTCAGATGTTACCATCAATTGCCACAACAACTAATAGTTGACCTTTACAAACACTTTTGAGAAAACAACCATCTAGCATATGCACTTCCTAAAATGTATCCATGCCTTCAATAAAATATCAAAACAAATGTAAAAACTCTGAAATATTGATTTTCCTATTGCATCAAGTTCATCAACTTTTACAACACAACTGTTCCCTTGATTGGTCCTCAACACTTCATCCTAGTCAAGTATTCTTTCAAATTTCATAACATGATCACCCATTATATCTTCCAACACTTTAGATCTTTCTCTCTTCACAGTAGTCTTGACAGTATAATGTTTAAACTTTTTCCTAATCATCTCCTGCAACTTCAAGACTCTTATGTTTGGTTGCTCAGTTGTTGTTCCTTCGAAATAAAAACTTTGCATTGCACAAGTAATTTCTAGTTGTCTTGCTGCAAGTATGCTATGGATTGTAAGTTCTAGTCATGGAATTATTTGTTTTCTTGTCAAGTTATTTGTATAAAAGACATGGAAACTAGTTTTACATCTAACTCTAATATTCTGTCACAACCCTAAACCACACCTTAGAAGTTAGGGCACAATCTCGGATTATGGCACGGCGTCGTCGAACTCTCAGAGTTCTTAGACAAGCCTCTTTCATATCATTCATTGTATATACATAGTGAAAAGTAGTGCGGAATTAAAACTTTTCACAAAACATAATATAGTCTTCAAAATCTCTTTCATATAAAAGTAATAGGAAATACTAAGTCTCAATCTCATCATCTTAAGACACAAGAATACTTGGGACACGACCCATACTTCAAAATATGAATACAGAAATACTTAGTTTGTTATAGTACTTTGAATGAAAACATAAAAGACACATATATGCCCTCGAGTCAAGTGAGGACATACTTCAACTTCTCTTGAACGATCTTCTAAGTCCAAGTCTTCACTTCTCAAAGCTCCTCACCTACCAAGAACTATATAGAAGAAAGCATGGAATCAGTACAACCACATGTACTAAGTATGACTTATGCATAAAAATCATGAAAACGGACTTTGTTGGATATATGCATCTTTTCATTTAAAATCATATTATAATCATAATAACATCATAAATCAATTTAGAAACACATAAGATTCTTCTAGCATGTAATTTCCTCACTTAAAGTCTTCCTAAGATTTACTTAAGTGACACATAGAGATACCGCCCATACACTCTCTCTAGATGTGCCTAAACGACCCTTAAGATTACCTTTAATGATTCAAATGCATACTTACAAAGCAATCATAAACATTAAGGTAAGATTCTTCTACCAAAGGTGAACTCTAAGTCTCACTTGATTGAGTTGTGAAGCGACCGCCTATACAATCCCTTACACACACACTTAAGAGATCCAATAGACTCCATAAGATAGAATCATGCTCACATAAATCGCCAACACATAGATGATATGACATTCTCTTCCCAAAGGCTATCAAAAGACCTACTTAAGTAAATCAAGAAGATAACATCGATAGTGACCTCTTCAAGATCACCTGAACAGTCCTTAAAACTACCTAAGGCTTAGATCATGTCCACAAAATCAACAAACTTCCCTAAATAGAGTCATACTCAAGACTTCCAAAGATAAGACATGAAGAGATCATCCCTTATGCCCTCTTCACACTTAAGCTAAGAAATCCTTAAGTCACTTTAGATTAGGTACTCATTTATTTACATACTCCTTAACATAAGTCATTAGTTCCTTAGTTCATTAAGACTCATACATCACATAAAGGACATTCAAATAATGGTCTTGAAAAAGACCTAGGAACTCCACATAACACCTTCAAAGTCTATTGTGCAATGTCTAGATAGTGTCACCACCTAAACTTCATAAACTCCTCAAATGCTAATAGGTATTCCATATGACGAGAATAGGCAATAAACGACGTAGACCATGACAGCAAGACATGGAATCCGGAGTTCTATCCTACTGCGATGAGGTTGTTCTACTTGCCAATGATAGAACTTGGACACATCCCATGTAGGCACATGGTTAAGAAATATGAAGGGCTTCTTTGTATTCTAGTCTCATACTTAACTAGAACTACTTTCCCTTACCATACTCACTTGGTGCTAGCCTTCATTCTCATAGAGTAATTCATACATTAGGTTCACATAAAAGGGTCCCATAACTAGTTCATAACCCAATCACATTTACCCTACCAAGGAAGGTCCACTAGGGCTACCTCACAATGGCGACAAGAAGTTCATGATGACTTTCCTAAGGATTAATATGATGTCATTCCAGCCAACTAACCTTAAGTCCATCATTCCTTTACTTTGAAGGATACCATTACGGCTTACACTTCAATCATTCTTAACTTTACCCTTAAGTCAAGGTTTGCACATAAGAGACTCTCATAACATTTTTTCAAATTCACATGTCATTCATACATTCAAGACTAAGATCTTTAACACTCTAAATCAATACATCGCATATTCATAATCGTATATACATCAAGCAAGATATACAAGTCAATCAAGACAAGACATCACATACTTCACTTTTAACACATAATACAAGTCATTCTATAAACACCTCTAAAACAACCTAACTTCTTTAAGTCATCCTATATATCATCTTAACATTATTCATACACTCCACATAGACTCATAAAGTCAAATAGAAATAACCAAGACTTAACCTAACACTATACTCATAATGTCAAGTCAAAGTCTAACATGATCACTTAAGGCAACATAACTAGAAGAAGACATATATGACTATATAACTTCACATGTAGATAGATAACGTCATGCTTTACATAATCAAACTACACAAATAGCCACATAACTTCAAGTAGTTGCCAATAAGGTCATGCTCATCACATTGCATAAAGTAACGGCGACAAGGCCACGTCAACTACAAGTAAAACACATAAGACCGCCACCATAAGTGGACCATACCAATCACAGAGTCGAAGTATAATTAATATCAAATTAAAGAAATCCGGGCAGCATACCTTCATTCCCTTATTCACACTTCAATTCAATGCTAAATCGTCCAATTCAACATCACAAGGCCCTTACCCATGTCCATAACCAATAATTAAGCAATAATCATAAAAATCCAATGAAATCTCTATCAATTCAATCTAGGTTTGACAATCTACGATCAATTAGATAACAATTGAATACGATTCTTATATCATAAGAAAGCGCATAAGAAACTACATAACAATTCAACAATATTAACTTAATATCAAGTAACCCACATTATAGTCAAAAACTAGGGTTCATCAATTTACATGGGTTCATAGGTAATTTAGATTGAAATCATCAAATACAATATCAATTGTATCATAATTAAATATTTAGAAATCATTTATGCAAGAACCCATTGTAGAATCATGAAATTGGACAATTCACTTTAGAAAACTTTGAAAACCATGTTGAGGATTGGGCTCCTTGATGAAACGAGTTTCATGGATCAAAATCCATAACTAAAGGATGATAATTCTTCACTTTGATGAAGAATTTTGACACAAAAAACCCCTCACCAAGCTGCCTCTTCAAGTTGGACTTCAATGGAGGTTTTGGAATTTTTTCTAAGTGTTTTGGGTTTAGGATTTTGAAGAATGAGACTTTCATGTGATTACCCTTTATATATTTAATTAAAATACCCAAAAAGACCCTTAATAAATGGTCCATGAATTAATTTAGAAGTGGGGTAAATTACCAATTCACCCCTATGTGGACAGCAGCACCTGTGCAGAAAGGCAGGTCGTGCGACGCCTGCCCTTGACAGGGCGTCACCACCTCGACGGGCCGTCACATGCCTCCGTCGGTGGCAACAGTACCTGGCCAAGATTCCTCTCTTCACCCTTGGATAAGTCCCTCACAATGGGACCGTTTGACGGGGCAGCACAGCCACGACTGGTCGTTGACTGCTCCGTCTCCAAGGTCTGCCTCGGATAGCCTGCACACTAATTTCGGGTCCTTCATCAAGGACCCTTAGATGGTCCTTGGGGATAATTTCCTAGACGTTTCCAACCCAAAAACGATCGTGTATAAGTTTAACACCTCTCACATGAATTTATTTCTAAACGAACGGTATAACTCGACGAAACTTGCCTAGACGTACAAGGTCGACTCAAAGCATATCTTTCGAACGTCATGGACGTTCTTGGTCGTTTGACCTCCAAACTTCACGAAACTTTAACCACTGCCTATACATGTTATATTAACTCAATTAAGAACCTTAAAACACCATGAAACGCACATAAACACATAGAACCACATTTTAGACATCTAGATGACTTAGTCGTCGAACGTCTTAGTCGTCCTTTGACGTTTGACTTCCAACACCTCTAATACTTTAGCTACTGCCTATATACCACATATTAGACATATTTAGGACATTAGAACATCAATACCAACATGTTAGACATATTTAGGACATTAGAACATCAATACCAACATGTTAGGCTCTAGTTAACCTAGGTCATTTTCGGGTTCTTACACTTTCTTTGGCTCATTCACCCACCTGTCCACCTGAATCTTCATTCTAACTACATATTTAGTTATTGTTTGTCTAAATTCTTTTACATTTTTAAACTCCATAACAACCACACAACTTTCTTTGTAGTAGGATCATGAATGAGTTTTGAGTTGTTATCCTCCTCTTTTTTGACAACTTTACTATTCTTGCTCTGCCATATTCATGTTCATCATCACCACAAACTTATCTTCATCTAACTCAAAATTATCTTCATTACCTTCTAACCTTTCTTCATGACTTTTTTACCCGTTCCAGTTTCATCAAAACCTAGATCAGGTCCAGCTTCACCTACCGGTACATCTTCATCGTCACCTGGTACTATTTCCCTTCTTATCCTGAAAAATATATGTTCATCCCTTAACTCCATAACCTCCCCATGTACATCATTACCATACTCTTCCTCATCATCATATCCAATTAATTCAGCTTCATACTTAACACTATCCTCAGTTGGATAATCAGAACCCTCTACTTCTTCTAAGAAATAAGGTCCAACGGGATCAGCATCCATAATATCATCTCTTATAACATCTGCAGAAGCACTATCTACAATATTGAATGGAGATGTGGTAGTGAAAAGAGGTGAGGTCGAAAAAGTAGCAAAAGGGTCTTCACTATTTAAACGGTCTTCACTTACCCCAAAGTTAAGGCTTTCACTCTCACTAGGCTTTGTATTAAAAGCAAAACCAGATTTTCCCATATCCACATGACTACCATTTTCTATTAGCATGCGCACCACAATTGACTCATCAACCAAATGCTTAACAAATACCTCCACTATATCTTCATCTTCCAAGAAACATATCATGTTTAAAATATCCTTATCATTATTAGCATATATCAAATTGTCACAGTTATGTTATTTGATACTAAAGGTGTGGGTTGTACTTTATCCCAATTCTCTAATATAGTCTCTTAACTCAAAATATGACATTTTATCTACATAAACATCCAAAATTTCATTAATATTTCCTCCAATACATATTGATTTCCCACTACTTAAATATAACACCCCACCATGGTACCACCTTAGCGTAATCAAAGTAAAACCATACATGTCTTACCTGAAGGCAATATAAAAATAGTAATTACACACTTACTCTTGCCTAACAAAAAAAAAGAATAATACTTACAAACATAGTATCATTATTGCATTATGAACATAATACTAAGACGAATATAAATACAACATAGTAGCATTAGCTTCTCTACAAACATAATATCAAGACCAACATAAATACAATGCTCCCTGAACATAATATTAAGACGAATATAAAATACAAAACTACGCGACTTAGACGAGAAAGGAAAAAAACTAATTTTTATGAAAATTGTGGGATAATATGGTGTAAAAGAACACCTAGCACTATAATCGTAAGGCACACATAATATTTCACACAATGTTGTTCTTAATTTCACGAATCAACGAAAACCCAAAGAGATAAAGCACAAACTCGAAATAAGGGATAAAAAACTATTATTTTACTAAAGCAGTTGATAAACTACGATATCAAGTTGAAAATACACAAAAAAAATCCTTCGATTATCACTAGAAATGTATATGCAAATGGACAAGGATATGAAAAGGAGAAAGGATGATTTTTGGGTTTTTACATTTTTAGGAGGGAAATGGAGAAAAAATAAGAATTAGGGATTGAGGTTGGTGGGGCATCCAACCCGTGCAATCACGTGAGACAATTTATTTGGTTTATGTGCACAGGGCAACACTCAATCGTGTAGTAAGTAGAGAAATGAAATGTTTCGTGGTGATAGGACGTTCGTGAAGTTGGAGTGTGTAGTTAAGATTTCGAGTATAGATCGAAAGGTTTTAAACCATTTTCTCCCATTCTTATAATGCAATTTTATTGTCATCCTTTTTCTTTTTCAACAGATATAGTGAGCAAACTTTAAATGTCTTAAAATTGTACACGCTCAAGAAAACAACTAAAGAAAAATTATGATCAACCAACACATACAAAGTCTCTCAATAATTCATGGATAAAACCATTAATTCACATTAAAATGGAAGATGAGAGGAAGACAACATATGGTTATGAGGTAAGGATGCGATATAAATATTTCAAAATTGTACAATTAAGTTTTTTCAAATATTTTAGCTAGTTGTACCATAATTGCCTTTTCCGTCAATAAATGATATGTTAACAAAATTAACGTTTCTTAATAATTAGATCAATTCGATGTTAAATGCGCACGATCAAATATTACGGAGACTAAAAGTGAAATTAGACAATAATAGGGAGACTAAAAACGCCGTGGTTGTGTTCCCGCCAGAGAATAGAGTGAGTTGGGTGATTTTGGGTTCCATTTCCTCTCTGCTCGTTACCAGTACTTTGACTAAAATGGCGTCTTCTTCATCCAAAACCCTAAAGGACCTATGGAAGCAACCAGCAGCAAAGCGTCTAAAACAGGTGTCTTCTACCGAAAACTTCATTTCTAGCGCCTTGGCATCTTCATCTTCGCGTAAAGACTGTGACGAAGACCCCAAAGACGTAGTATCCTCAACGCCGGAGCAAAATTCGAGAATGGAGTTCAACCGATCACTCGCAAAGTCCAAAAGGAACCTCAAACTATGTTCTGATAAAATCTCCAAATTAAACGCAAACGGTCTGTTAAACAATGCTCCTTTTACGTTTATGGCAAAATTATTTTTTGTTCCTTAACTTTGTGTTACTACTGAGTTTTTTTAATTCAAAAAGATCACCATGCATTTTCAATACCACAAAAGGCTTCTAGAACCACATTTTAGCTTCGTCTAGTAGTTTTTTAAAAAAAAATGTATAAAGCAAAACAAATTTTAATTAAGAAATTGACCAACTTATATTTCAACATAGTTTTTTGATGATGGTATTGTTGGGTACAACTTGCACTCACCTAGACTATTCCACCATTTTCATGCCATCACACACTAGCACATGTATTGGGTTACTTTGCCCACTTTGGACTTGTGCAAATTTTTTTCACATATTCTGGTTATAATCGTTCCAAATCAATAGTGGACAAGCAAATTGATTGTGCTACATGTATCTCTTTTGTTGTTCCTTAATGTTTAGATGTTGTTAAAAGAAATAGCAGAAGTTATTGAATTCGATTAATTTTAAAAATTATGTCAGATGTTTTGGACTATTTGAATGGAAAAAAATTTAAGATGATTTTTCGACAAGTATAGTAATGGGCAGAAAGTTGAAATGTACTTTTTGTCTATTTCATCTTTTTGGTGTTAAAAGAACTCTTAGAGGACACACTGATATCTTTTCCTGCGGACACACTCAAGTATAAAAACGGAATGTTTTCTACTTATAATATTTATTTTTTCATGCCAAAGAGCAATGTAGATCCTCAGTTTCAAAATTCAAAGTAAGATTGCTACTTACAGAGCATTTGGTTAAACTACTTATTCCTTGCAAGGCACTGAAAAAACATCTCTTGTGTACCAATTGTTAGGTGAAGGGGGTGGATACGTGAAGTTACAGGAACTGTTGATTGAGGAGACATGGTTGGAAGCATTGCCAGGGGAATTTGAGAAGACCTATGCAGGGAACTTGTGCAAATTTGTGGAAAAGGAAATTAGTGGTGGTGTCCCAATTTATCCTCCACTACATCTGATTTTTAATGCTCTTAACACTACTGCATTTGACAGGATAAAGGCTGTCATTATTGGACAGGTAGTGTTTCTAGTTTTTATGGTAGCATTCACATGTAACTAAGTGTATGTTCTCAAAGAATCACAACCTATATAAAAGTGGTTTTTGTATTGAAACCTTTACAACCTTACCCAAGAAGGAGACAGTAAAATATTACGCAGTATGTGCACCTGTGATGATTAGTTTTTTAAAAATACTATGCAGTATGTGCACCTGTGTTAATTAGTTAGCTTTTGAAATGCACCCATCTGAAATATAAAAACCAAATTTCTCTTTTAAAATAAAATACAGAAGTTGCTTTGCTTCTCTTTTGACATCTTCCTTACTGGAGCAATCTGGTATTTATTCATCTCAGATATCACCACTAGGGGTCGTTTGGTATAGTGGTTAACAAAAATAATGCATGCATTAACTCTATGTATTAGTAATACCTTGTTGAGTACATTTTTTCAACACTCTATTATGTATTAACGTGTGTATTACTAATACCATGGATTTTTAGGTATTAGTAAATGTAATGGGTCTTAATGTATGCATTAGCATGGTTAAAGAGCCCATTGCCCCTCATATTCTTTTTTACATCTTTTCCGCCATAATTGTGAAGGATATATTTGTAAATAAATATTTTTATGGAATGCATGCTATCTTAATACACCAAACCAAACAATGCATAAGAAATAATTTATGTATAATTAATACAAGCATTACTAATACACTCAATTTAATATTATTCTTATACAATCTGCCAACGACCTTTTAGGAATTTGGTAATGAAGCTACACTTTTTGGAAATATTTTAGCCTTTGCTGGAAGCATTTTTCTAACTTACAGAAGCATCATCCTTTTCTATGTGATTTCAGGATCCATATCATGGACCAGGTCAGGCAATGGGCCTGTCTTTCTCGGTGCCTAAGGGTGTGAAAGTCCCTTCTAGTCTGTTGAATATATATAAAGAACTTAAGCAAGATTTGGGCTGTTCAATACCAATTCATGGAAATCTGGAACAATGGGCTGTGCAGGTGCTTTTGAACTTCTTGGTGGAACTTGTCATCTACTTTATATGGGTTTCATGTTTTAAAAAATATTCTACTATGCTTTACGTAAATCAGTTTAGTCAAAATCAATGACTTGTTACCCTTACAATTTTCACTTTTGCAGTCTTTCGTGACATATTTGACACATGAAGTGCTATTGAAGCATGAACCATCATTTAAACTACTATCCATTTCTGATCTCTTTCCCTTTAATTCATGGAAATCTGTATTTGATATTTAAACAGGATGTGGCTGCATAATGTTTATGCCGGGTTTGTTCACTGAACCTATATGGCTACTTATAAGTCAGATCTTTATATTTCCTAATTGCGGACTGTATAACAAGCTGCAATGATTGCAACTTTAAATTCCAATGTCAATTAATCAAAGATCAAGTTCTCTTCTTTATCAACTGCCCATCATTTCTTTAAGTTGGGGGAACTATTGAGTACATGGTTATCCGGTGGTTTCTAATGTAAAAGTGGTGGATCCTGACTTAAGCCAATTTGATATTTACGCAAGCTTATTTGATAGGAATACATAACAATCTGTAAACTAACAGTCTATTATTTTATAGGTAGTTTGAAATCTGAAACCTGTCACTCTTTGTACACTACTGGTGGAACATTTAGAACTAAACTGTGGCACAAAGATGTATATCATAGAAGTTCTCAACTTACACCACTCCCCTGTTGCACTAGCTCACTTGCATACTTGAAAGCATGCTTGTTTCTTGTTAATGTAAGAAGGTTTTAGAGCATACCTAGCCTAGATTTATACTTAGTTTGAGCAGGAAATTTGAGTAGTTCCTGGTTCAATATGGGATTTCTGTTAAAGGAAACGATGCTTTCACATCAGCAAAAAATAACTTTGTAAACCTTGAGGTACTCATTTTTATAAGTTGTGTTTGTTGAGTTCCAACATAGTTCATTTAGGGATGGAAAGATCTCTTTACATGGTCTTGGGCAATCCTCACCTAATAAGCTAGCTTTTGGGTTGGGTTAGGCCCGAACTCATTTTCTTATCATGGTATCGGAGCCAGTCCCGTCCCAATTCTTCTTTTACTTGATGTTGGCCCCCATAATATATTTTCCGCACTCCGTTGCCATGCCTGGGTGTGTGAGGGGGTGTTAAGTGACCGCATCGGTCATTTGGGGATGGGAAGGTCTCTTATATGGTCTAGGGCGATCCTCACCTCATGAGCTAGCTTTTGGGTTGAGTTATCCCAAAGTCTGTTTTTTTTATCAGTGTTGACAACACTTATATAGACTTCATTTTTTCTTCCTTTAAGTAATTGTCTGACATACACCACATTGCTTTACAGGGCGTTCTGCTTCTCAATGCTGTTCTAACAGGTAATATTTGTCTCTTCTATCTCTCTCTCTATCTTAATTCACTAGTGTTGATCTTTTGAAAAATTAAGATCTGCTGTTCAGATATTGTGTCTGTCCTTTTTGAACTTCTGAGGATGTATGGTGGAATATTACCACCCCCCCCCCTGTTTTGAAGAAGACGGTCCTTCTCATTTGTTCTCGAATACTTTATGGTATTATTTAATTTTCTTTTCCATTGAAGAGATGCAATGACACTTCTTCTTATCTTCTACAATTTAATAGCATTTTGAGCCTGCTGTTTTCCCTGATACACTCTCAGTCAGGCATCATCAGGCAAATTCACATGCAAATAAAGGCTGGGAGCAATTTACAGATGCTATCATCAAAACAATTTCTAAGAAGAAAGAAGGAGTTGTTTTCATTCTGTGGGGAAACTATGCCCAAGCAAAAGCCAGGTGATTCATTACGGGGCTGCAAATACTCTATTTAGTTTGTTAATATCTGATTGGGAATCCTGGCCTTATAATAGTTAGTCTGAAGACGACTTAGTTATTATGGGCATCACTTGTAACCTTTGCCCTTGTTGGAATTATACCTGCAAGTTTAAGTGTTCAATGAGTGAAAGTACAAGGATAGGAGGATACTCTGTAACATTTTTAAAATGTCCAGTAGTAGATTTCTTGTTAAATTCCCTATGAATGAAATTGTCTGCTTTGCTTCCATCTTCAGCTTCTTGCTGATACTTTAGGAGAGCCATTCCATTTGACTATAGAAGTTCTATGACTTCTTCACTCGAGATTTGTTCTCAAAACTCTGTTCAAGGATTTCTTCTATAAGTTTGCACTTTTTGCATCGAACTTGTTATGAGTACTAACAAGAACTCACTGATACAGTGAGTTAAGAGCTCCAATGGCTCCAACGACTTCACTGATGCAATGAGCTAACAGCTATTGTAGAGAGGAAAAAGAAGAAGAAGAGAGAAGCAATCTGTTTTCCTTTCAATCATCTTACCTTTCATCTATGACTACTCTTCCATTATATACATGTGATTTTGGAAGTTTCTAGACTTATCAAAGAAGAAGAAAAAAATGTGATTAAAACGAACTAACAATATAACCAACTAACTAACTAACCATGTGACTTAACTAACTAACTATGTGACTAACAACTAATAAGAAAATTAACTTACTCTACTGCTAACTATAATTCTCAATACCCCTCCTCAAGTTGGTGGTAATGATCTTACAGCCAACTTGTTCAAAATAGCAGTATGTTTAATGCCAGTAAGAGACTTAGTAAAAATGTCTGCCAATTGTTCATTTGTGGTTACATGTTGGATTGAAATGAGCCCCTCCTGCAGTTTATCACGTACAAAATGACAATCAACCTCAATGTGTTTAGTTCTCTCATGAAACACAGGTTATGTGCTATGTGTATGGCAGCCTGACTGTCGCAATATACAATAATGGGAGCAGAATGAGATATTGTCAATTCATTGATCAACCTGTGCAGCCACACCAATTCACCTACCACCTTCCTGAGTGACCTATACTCAGCCTCTGCAGATGACAGTGATATAGTTTCTTGTTTCTTAGACTTCCAACTGATAGGACTATCTCCAAGTAATACCAAGAATCCACTTACTGATCTCCTAGAGTCTGGACATGTAGCCCAGTCTGAGTCACAGTATGCCTTCATAACACAGTTAGGATCTTTTGATAAGTAGACTCCCAGGGTAGGATCTTGCTTTATGTACCTGAGCAAGTGAAAAGCTGCTTGTAAATGAGGAGTTCTGGGATCCTGCATGAACTGACTCAATTGTTGGACACTGAAGGCTATATCCATTCTAGTATTAGTGAGAAAGTTTAGCTTTCCCACAAAGTTCCTGTAATAAGTAGGATCAGACAATGAAGTTCCTTCCTTGGCTTTAAGTTTAACATTGGGATCAAGAGGAGATGACAAAGATGTATATCTGAAACAATCATATTCCTTTAGTAAATCAAGTACAAACTTCCTTTGTGAAATAAGAACCCCTCCTGCAGTGTCAAGTATCTCCATACCCAAGAATTAATGAAGTTTACCAAGATCTTTAATCTTGAATGTCTCATCAAGGTATATCTTTAGTTGAGTGATCTCAGATGTATCTGTGCCTGTTAAGACTATATCATCAACATAAACTGCCACAAACACCACTAGTGAATTAGACTTCTTGTAGAACAAAGAATAATCATAGTGTGAATGTGTATATCCTCTAAGAGACAATGCTTCAGTCAATTTGGCATACCATTGTCTGCTGGCCTGTTTAAGTCCATATAGAGACTTATTAAGCTTGCAAACTAAACCTGGTTCATCCACATCAAGACCTTGAGGTATTGTCATGTACACCTCTTCATTTAAATCACCATCCTTTCTTCACTGCACATGCTATCAATGTTCTCACAGTAGTCATCTTAACAACAGGTGAATATGTTTCTGTGTAATCTATTCCAGCCTTTTGGGTGTATCCCTTAACCACCAATCTAGCCTTGAACCTCTCAATGCTACCATCAGCTTTATGTTTCACTTTGTATACCCATTTACAACCAATAGCTTGTTTATCCATAGGCAGTTTAACCAAATCCCAAGTTCTGTTTGTATGTAAAGCATCAAATTCTTGTTCCATTGCCTTTTGCCATGCAGGACTTAATGCTGCTTCTTCATAGGAATGTGGTTCACTATCACAGCAAATGTTTTCAACCAAGACTTGACTTTTAGAAGCAATGACATCAGAATTAGTATGGTTGTATTTACTGAACAATGCATTAGAAGTCAGGCTGCTTTGATTGATGTTTGGAATGGTATTAGAAACAGAGTTGTTCTTCAGATTAGGAAATGACAAAACATAGTCCTTTAGATGACAAGGTATTTTAGTTTCTCTATTGGATTTTCTCTGTGGTATAGGTGGGATTGGTACTTCAGTTTGTATAGGTGGTGATGGATGTATAGGCTGAGGATTGAGAGACAGAGTTGAATGATCATCAATTACATCTAAATGATTGTTTAACAATGCATCACAAGATTCAGACAAATCAGTAGAACAAGTCTTTGGAACAGAGAAAAAATTGCTATTATCTGAAGAGAAAGAAAATGGAAAAATATCTTCATGAAAAATTACATCTCTTGAGATTTGTATTTTCCTTGTGGCAAGACTCATTACCTTGTACCCTTTGATTCCAGATGGATATCCTATAAAGATATGAGGGGTGGTTCTTGGTTCTAGTTTGTCTCTGTGAACTTTAGGTAATGTGGGATAACATAGACATCCAAGGGATCTTAATTGACTATATTTTGGTTTTTCTTTATACAACATCTCATAAGGACACTTATTTTGTAGAAATGTGGATGGAAGCCTGTTAATAAGGTATGTAGAAGTAAGAATGCAATCACCCCAGTACTTAGTAGGTAACTTGGATTGGAAAAGCAGTGCTCTAGCTGTTTCAAGCAAGTATATGTGTTTTCTCTCCACTGTGCTATTTTGCTGTGGAGTATAAGGACAACTTTTCTGATGTGTAATGCCTTTGGCTTGAAAGAACCTAAGTGTTTCATTGTTGTTGAATTCTAACCCATTGTCTGATCTGATACACTTTACAGTTGTTTGAAACTGGTTTTCTATCATATTGATAAAGGTTTGAAGAACCTGTATGGCATTACTTTTGGTGCTTAACAAATATGTCCAGGTAGCTCTACTATAGTCATCTACAAGGGTAATGAAATATCTACAATTGTCATGTGTAGGAACATGGTAAGGACCCCATAAATCAATATGAAGAAGGTCAAAAATACTCTTAGAATTAGTTGTACTGTGAGTGAATGGTAGTCTGGTTTGTCTTGCCATTGGACATATAGTGCAAGTAAAGGGCTGTCTAGCAGAAAACTTAACAGGAATGGTAGGCATGTTTTTCATCTTCACAAAGGGTACATGGCCAAGTCTGTTATGCCACAGTAAATCCACATCATCCTTAAGAGATTCAAGAGATGCACAGTTATTCAACATATTTGTATTTTCAGTAGATGAACAAACAGACATTACAGGAAGTTAACTGGAATTTTCCACAAATGAATCATTACAAACTGTACTTAGAAAAGGAATACTCCTACAAACATGAGGTATACAACTACAAACAAGATCAGTGGATTGAGTAGTATTTTTCAAGCATCTTCCACACATGTAGTAAATGCCATCCTTGCTACTACCAATTGCCTGAGGCCTCTTCACTGAAGGGGCCTGTAATAGACAGGTTGTATCAGTAAAAGAAATTATACACTTCATTGAAGAAACTAAGGATTGGACTGAAATGAGATTATGCTTAAAAGAAGGAACATGTAATACTTTGCTTAAGATCATTTTAGGTGTAATATGTACATCACCAAACTCTGTCACTTTGACCTTGTATCCATTTGGAAGTGAAATAAGTATAGGATAGGGTAATGTTTGAATGTTTGTTAATGAAGATTTATTGTATGTCATATGGTTTGAAGCTCTTGAGTCAATGATCCACAAGTCTATGCTTGATCTAGAACATTTGCATGAAACAGTACCAAAATCAATAGAAGAAGTGCATAGTATTGTACCTGCAAACTTGTTAGATTCAGCATTATTCTTGGAATCCTCTCCTGAACTATCAATCTGAAACTGCTGTAACAAGCTCATAATGTGACCATATTGTTCTTGTGTAATGACAGCATTTGAATTACTGTTTTCTTGTGAGCATTCTTCCCCATGTGCATTTGCCACAATCCTTCTTCCTCTGAAGTTTTGATTCTTGTTCTGCCTGAACTGTTGTGTATTGAACTGTTGTGGATTGTTTGTTCTATTATTAAGAGCATTATTCTTTGGAGGGTATCCATGTAGTTTATAACACTTCTCCTTAATGTGACCTTGTTTCTTACAGAAATCACAAATCAAAGCACTTCTGTTACTATTGTTACTCAATTCACTATTACTTGAGAAACTAGTTCTATATCCTCTCCCACCTTGTGATCCTCTGCCAGCATTTGCATTTAGTGAGATTGACTCCATAGGTGTACGACTGGTAGGCCTGTATTCTCTTTGTTTTTCCTCTTGAATCAACAGAGAGAAGGCTTGTGCAGTAGAAGGAAGAGGACTCATCATGAGTATGTTGCCTCTAATCACAGTGTAAACTTCATTTAATCCCATGAGGAATTGTATCAATCGTCTATCCTGTTCTGACTTGTGCATACTATCCTTGGCACCACAAGTACATGTACATGTGCATATGCTCTTCGTGTTCAAAGTGTTTAATTCTTCCCACAGCTTCTTCAATTTTGTATAATAGACAGTGATGTCTAGTGTTCCCTGTGTTAAATCATCAATCTCCTTTTGAATCTGATATAATTTTGCACCATTTGTCTGGTCATATCTGTCTTCTAGCTCCTTCCAAAGCTCACACGAATTGTTAACATATTCAACACTATCTGCAATCTCTTTGGTAAGAGAATTCAATATCCATGAAGTTACCATATCATCACATCTCTGCCATTGACGAGCTTGTGGTGAATTTTCAGCTGGCTTTACACAACTTCCATCAATAAAACCTGTCTTATTCTTCACAGACAGAGCTCGTAAGATACCTCTTCTCCATGATCTTTATCCAACTCCATCAAATTGAGCTGGAACGAGTGGTGTTCCTGGATTGTCTGAAGGATGAACATAGAACACAGTATTCATATCAATTCTAGTAGCAGTTGTTTGACTTGTGACTTCTGTCATGGCAAACTAATGAATTTGGATACAAAATTAGGATCAAACACAGATCCTACAGATACAAAAACGAAAGAATCTACCCCTGCTCTGATACCATAACAAGAACACACTGATACAGTGAGTTAAGAGCTCCAATGGCTCCAACGACTTCACTGATGCAATGAGCTAACAGCCATTGTAGAGAGGAAAAAGAAGAAGAAGAGAGAAGCAATCTGTTTTCCTTTCAATCATCTTACCTTTCATCTATGACTACTCTTCCATTATATACATGTAATTTTGGAAGTTTCTAGACTTATCAAAGAAGAAGAAAAAAATGTGATTAAAACTAACTAACAATATAACCAACTAACTAACTAACCATGTGACTTAACTAACTAACTATGTGACTAACAACTAATAAGAAAATTAACTAACTCTACTGCTAACTATAATTCTCAATAAGTACTTAAAGTGATGGCATCTCAAACATTTCACTGAATTTTTTTTTCTCACCAGTATTTTCCCAAGTTTGAGTTTTTTATATTAAAAATCGTTTGCCATCTCTAGTGAAAGCTGCATAAGACACCCTACAGACAAGGTCCACCAGAATATCATTTGAACTGTTGTTCTTTTTTCAAGTCATTACTTTTTGAAGATAAAGAAACATATTTTATTTGTAAAGATGCTCGTAATTTTGGAAAAATAGTTGGTCATCCTTATTCTACTTGAGTTGTAGTAATTCTGTTTAATCTTTTTGTGAGAGCAACAATTACACCATCAACACAGGATTGTCAGACCTATTTCGCTCCCTACAGTACTTTCTGATTTTTCGTTTCCTTCTCTTAGAAATAAATAGCAGTACCTGCAGCTAGTTATGGCGACATCCCAGTGAGTTATCCTTGGTACAACATTAGATGCTAGATATTGATTCTCCAATATTCTGAAGAGGTTAAAGTTTATGATGTAGGTAATTGCTTTGGATGTCTAATGAAAGATTCCGTAAATGATGTTTTATTCCTATAGAAAGATCAAGTTTAACTGTAAAAACACTGGGAATGAGATTGCGTAATTCATCTCTACTTTCTTGAACTTGATTCGATATTGTGCAGACAAGGTTCAAACAGGAACTATTCCTTTTACCTCCCAATTAACCCTTTTGTTTTACAGGTTAGTTGATGAAACAAAGCACCATATTCTCAAATCAGCACACCCTTCTGGATTGTCTGCAAACAGAGGTTTCTTTGGATGCCGGTGTGTTCCCTTGACAACAGACTTATTTCAACTGAAATTTCTCTTAAGCATTTCGTGTGTTATAATATAGTGCTGTAGTTATAGTATACAAGTTTAGTTGTTATATTGCATTAAATATATTCTTTTCCCTATTTACTTTTATGGATTGTGTTATATAATACTCCCTCCGTCTCATTTTAAGTGGCACATTTCCCTTATTAACTAGTCCAAAAAGAAAGTCACCTTATTATAATGAGAAACAATTTAACTTTCAAATTTCCCTTTTACGCTTAATGAAGTGATTTATAGTCACTCAAATATCTAACGATTGTTTTAGACTACAAGTTTCAAAAGTCTTCCTTTTTTTTCTTAAACACCGTGCCAAGTCAAATGGTGCCACATAAAATGGGACGGAGGGAGTAATAAATATGCTCATGGAAGGGGAGACATGCACAACATGGCTGATGCATACGAGCAACCAATTAACCTTTTATATTTGTTTCAAGGGCCTGGTTTCCTCTGACGTCACAAGTTCTCTGCTCTCCCACCTGCTAAAGGAACAAATGGAAGCCGCTATAACAATGAATTCGAAAACTAGGTTGTTTCCAGTTTGAACCATGGATGTGTCTGCATCGTGATTGCCTTCTCCCATTCCCTCTCTTTCGGATTTGTTTTCTGTGTTGAGCAAGAAAAAATAAAAAATTTCTGGATCAGCTTATGATCATAACACTTCCTGTGTAAAATGATTTATCTTTTTCTTGGTTTAGTTCAGGGGTATCAAAGTTATCCCATGTAAACATGACCCACCCAAATCTGGGTTGGTCATTGACCTGCTTATATATTAGTTCAAATCATCAAAAAGGGTTGATACGTAGCCCAAATTGACACATGAAAATCTTGTCACTTATTTTCGAAATGACATTTTTTATTTGATATACAACAAATAAAAAAATTATAACGTAGTAAGAATTTGACGGGAAGGGTTATGACCTTTTTAGCCCATTTCAGCCCGAACAACTTTAGGGTAGGTCAGTAAACCAGCCATTTATTGACTCAATCCATTTTGACCCGCACAAATTCAGCCCAATCCACCCATTCGACACCTTTTATCTTGTTTGCATGGAGCAGGCGGCTCACATGATGCCCAGAAATAGTAGTGTGATTGGATGAAATTTCTTTTGCTAGAATGCAGTGGGAGATGGTGTCACAGTGGCCAACTGTTAGAACAAACATACTCAAGAAACTGATTTGAAAAAATAAAAATAGAGTGAACTTATGAAATTCCTTGTGTATATTAATCTGCAGAAAGTCTGAATTTATACAAAGAAAAAAACATAAACATTAAAACTAAAATAAGAACATGTGTCACTAACTACCATAAAAGGGGGCCACTAACAGCCATAATGGGGCACTAACATTAGAAAGCACTAAATTGAAATAAGTAAAAAACAGTAAAAATAATAATAAGCTGAAAAAATGTCAATTGTCTAACACTCCTCCTTGGCATTTTTGTGGCAAACACCAATTCTTTGTCTCAGATCTTCAAACCTTTCCTTTGGCAATGACTTATTGAAAATGTCAGCTAGCTGGTTCTCAGATGAACAATGAACAAGCAACACTTCATTAGATTGTTGGACTTCCCTGATAAAATGAAACTTGATCTTGATATGTTTAGTTCGACCATAGAACACTAGATTTTTTGAGATTGAAACTGCTGAAATGTTGTCACACATGATCTTGGTAGCTTCTGTTTGTTCATGGCCTAAGTCCTTCATCATCTTCCTTAGCCAGATAACTTGATTCACAGCAGATGCAACAGCTATGTACTCAGCTTCTGCTGTTGATTGAGCTGTAGTTTCTTGTTTCTAGAGCTCTAACTAAAACAACTTGTCCCCAAATAGAAAAGATATCCAGATGTGCTTCTGGAATCATCAACTCCACCACCCCAATCACTATCAGAGTACCCAATCAGGTTCATAGTTACTTCGGTAGATGTTGGGAAAAAAATTCCAAACTTGCTAGTTCCTTTAATATACCTTAACACTCTTTTAGCAGTTGTGAGGTATGTGTCTCTAAGCGAATGCATGAACCTAGAGAGCAAACTAACAACAAATAGAATGTCAGGCCTGCTTGCGGTTAGAAATAGAAGATTGCCAATTAAGCTTCTATACATACTATCATCCACTTTTTCGGAATCCTCATCCTTGCCAAGCTTCACACCAGTAGATATTGGAGTACTCACAGGTTTGCAGTCTTGCATTTTAACCTGTTTAGAATATCCGAAATGTATTTCTGCTGGCATATGAAAATTCCATCACTGGACTGCAACGCTTCCATGCCGAGAAAGTACTTCATGACTCCAAGATCAGTCATTTCAAAGATTTTCTCCATTTCATCCTTGAACATTTGGATTAGTTCAATTTTGCTTCCTGTCACAAGCATGTCATCCACATAAATTGAGACAATTAAGGACTCACCTGCAGCATTGACTTTCACATACAAAGTAGCTTCACTTTGACTTCTACTAAAGCCAAGTTGGATGAGATGATTGTTCATCCTCTCATACCATGCCCTTGGGGCTTGTTTTAGGCCATACAAGACCTTTGTTAAGAGATAAACTTGATCCACTTTTTCAGGAGTTGAGAAACCATCAGGTTGCTCTACATAGATCTCTTCAGCAAGCAAACCATTCAAGAAATCCGATTTGACATCAAGTTGATGAATCTGCCAGGAACTATGAGATGCAAATGCAAGAATAAGCTTGATTGTGTCATACCTTGCTACAAGAGCAAATGTTTCCTGGTAATCCACACCATATTGTTGTGCATATCCCTTCACCACCAATCTAGCCTTATGTTTGCAAATTGTTCCATCAGGATTGAGTTTTGTCTTGAAAATCCATTTTACACCAATTACCTTGCAATTTGTAGGTCTGTCAACAAGCTGCTAGGTTCCATTCTTCTCGATCATGTCTAGTTCTTCTTGCATAGCTCTCCTCCATGCCTGAAAGTCTTGTGCTTCAGCATAGCTTGTTGGTTCAGAGCTAACCAAGTTACACCGCTGATAGACAGCTTTTAAGGATCGAGTTCCCCTCACTGGTACATCATCCACTAGTTCATCTTCTGAAAGTTGAGGCTGCTCTATTGAAAATGAATCTGAATAAGAGGTCTTCTGATTTTTCCAATCCCAAGCAGCTACTTCATCAAACTTCACTTCTCGGCTGAGAATTAGTTTGTCTGATTTCAAACAGAAAATCCTGTAACCTTTGGATGAACTATAGCCCATAAATATGCCTTTATTAGCCTTGTTATCCAGCTTACTCCTTTTTGTTTCTGGAACTCGATAATAACATATACACCCAAAGATTCTGAGATGGTGTATTGATGGTTTGTTCCCACACCAAGCTTCATATGGAGTCATGTCCTGCAAGGCCTTAGTAGGCAATCTTTTCAGCAAATATACAGAGGTATTGACTTCCTCAGCCCAAAACTGATTTGGGATCTTTCTTTCGAGCAAAAGACATCTGGCCATCTTCATTACTGTCCTGTTCTTCCTTTCAGACACACCATTTTGTTGTGGAGTGTATGGTAATGTCAATTGGCATTCAATACCTGTGCTATTACAAAACTCCACAAATTGAGAAGAAGTGTATTCTCCTCCATTGTCAGAACTTAAAGCCTTAATACTAAGATTACATTGATTTTCTACTAAAGCTTTAAATTGTGTAAAAACATCAAAGACTTCACTCTTCAGTCTTATGAAATAAACCCAACACATTCTGGTGTAGTCATCAATAAAGAGGAGAAAGTATGTGTTACCACTCAGCGAATCTGTTTTCATTGGGCTGCAAACATCCGTATGAATGAGCTGAAGTTTCTGGTTAGCTCTTCGTACTTGATTTGCTTGAAATGGCAGTTTTGTTTGCTTTCCCTGTTGGCAAGTTTCACAAACTTGAGCATTAGAAAGAAATTCAGGCATATTTTCCACTAGCTCCTTTTTTTTCATCTCGGCGATGCTTTTCAGATTGAAGTGACCAAACCTTTTGTGCCATAGGTTTGTACATGTTTGTGAAGTAATAGTGTAAGCCTGCTCATTTATTTTCTCCCAATCAACTGAAAACATTCTGTTGCTCATCTTAACATAAAATAACTCTACTCCAGAAGGGTCAGAAACAACACATTCACGATTCTTAAAATGCAGAGAATAATTATTTTCAAGCATTTATCCAACACTCAACAAATTTTGACTCATATCAGGTGTGTAGAAAACATCAGAAATAGTTTTGATACCTGATATTGTTGAGATAGACACTGTACCTCTGCCTTTGACTTCTACTGCCTCACCGTTTCCCACTTTTACTTTAGATTCATCTAGGAATTTGAACAGTTCAACATTATTGCACAAGTGATGTGTGCAACCACTGTCAAGAAGCCATGAATCAGAGGATTCACTGATTGAAAAGTATGAAACTGCAAATAGTTGCTCTTCATGTGCATCGGTAGCTTCTGCTACTTGTGCTTGCAAAGCACCAGAGGCCTTTGCTCTTGATTTGCAGACCTTGGATACGTGTCCCGTCTGCTTACAGTTGCCGCATATAGCATCGACTCTCCACCAACAATACTTCTCCAGATGTGTATTTCTTTTACAATGTTTGCAAGGAGGGAACTTCTGCTTCACATCTCCACTATTGTTTCCTCCATCATGCTTGCCCTTATTCTTTTGGTGGAATTGTTGCTTTCCTTTTTGCTTTTGTACAGAGAAAGCTCCTTCAATGAACTTTTCACGTCTCATAGTCCTCCTTTGCTCTTGTGCTTGAAGAGCACTCATTAGTTCACCTAATGAAAGTTTGCTCAGGTCCTTTGATTCTTCAAGAGAGGAAATCTTAGATTCAAATCTCTCAGGAAGAGTCACAAGAACTTTCTCCACAATTCGTTTATCTGTAAATTCTTCACCAAGAAGTCTAAATGTTATTAACAATTAAGGAGATTCGATCAGCATACTTACTGATAGTTTCATCCTCCTGCATATTCAAGGACTCAAACTCTCTTTTCAGGTTCAACACTTGCATTTGACGTGTTCTGTCACTGCCTTGATATTCTTCTTTCAACCTATCCCAAGCCTCTTTTGCAGTTTTGCAAGCCATGATTCTGTAAAACACAGTATCTACCACAACATTCTGCATAAGCGACTTGGCTTTAGATTTCTTTGCCTTCTCTTTGTTGTTGGATTTGATCTGAGCCAAGGTAGGATTTGCCGGTAGAGCAGCAAGTGGTTTATCTTCCGTCACAGTTTCCCAAAGTTCATAAGCTTCCAAAAAAGCTTGAATCTTCACAGACCAGATTTGGTAATTTTCACCAGTGAAAGTGAATGGTGGATTTAAAGGTAGGTTGTTGGATGTCATTTGTGTTGTAGGTCAAAACTTTTTTTTTGTCCTGTAAGATCAACTAGAGGCTCTGATGTCACTGTTAGAACAAAAATACTCAAGAAACTGATTTGAAAAAATATAATAGAGTGAACTTATGAAATTCGATGTGTATATTAATCTGCAGAAGTCTGAATTTATACAAAAAAAACATAACCATTAAAACTAAAATAAGAACATGTGCCACTTACTACCATAAAAGGGGTCACTAACAACCATAATGGGGCCACTAACTTCAGAAAGTTGAGCAACTAAGTTGACTAAGTCTAGCTAGAAAATAGAAAGCACTAAATTGATATAAGTAAAAAACAGTAAAAATAATTATAAGCTGAAAAAATGCCAATTGTCTAACACCAACATCCAGCCATTTACTCGTGCGATATGGTGTCACAGTGGCCAACATCCAGCCATTTACTCTTGCTTGAGTAGATGCCACCTTCTAACATGAGATTTCTGCAATTTTTCAAAAAATTACAGTGTTTTCTGCTTACATTATCACGATTCATGCTTGAGTTGACAAGGAAGTTAGTATCAAATGTTTTTCTTGCCTTCAACTGGTGATTACTTGTGCAGGCATTTTTCACAGACAAACCAACTTTTGGAAAAGATGGGAATGCCTCCCATTGAATGGCAACTATAAGCTGCTTCTCAACCATCACTTTGGGAATGCTAGTGCCACAGGGATTTGCCATTAAGTGATTCTTCTAGGTATGTAGATTTCATTGCTTTGCCAGGTTCACTTAAGAATAATTATCATCTGATATCATCACATACATAGTAGGCTAGTAGCTATGGCTGGCAACTGCTTATTCACAATCCACCTTCTTGGCAGTGGATAATTGCTTGAGAATTGCAGCTTTGTAGCTCATTACTTTCGTTTTTCTCTTTGGGATTAAGTAACTAATTATTTCTTTCATAATCATCTCTGATTTAGTGCATGTTTTTTGTTGGCATCCGTTTAGCATTCTATCAAATGATCTTATGTCTTTACCTAAAAAATAATGATCCTGTGAAGTGGAATAACAAGTTGGCAATGCTTCTATTTTTGTGAAGGTTTATCCATAAGTTGAACAAGAAAAGCTTTATTTTTTAAGTTCGGTGTGGTGTTAGTAGTGACTATTTTAGTGATCTGCACGAGTCACACTGCATACATGTTCAGCACTAAGACCAAGGAGAATAGTGTGGATGTCCAGAATGTTTATTTTGGATTAGTGAAAATCATTTTGGGTTTCAGGACATATAAATTGATAAAAGTTATCAAAACAATCATATTAAGGTAAACAAATCTTGTTTATTTTTCAAGGACTCTTGTGTTGTTTTATTTTGTAGAATTCATTCTTTTGCATCTGCTGCCTTATTAGGTTACTAAAACTTGCTGACTACTGAACAAAGAAGCTTAATTCATTGCTGCATCCTTCATTTCAGGGAGGGGCGTCTTGTGGCAAATTGAATTTTGGATAAGGTTTTGCTGCTTGATCATTTGTCCATTCATTCTCCTGTGAAGGGTTTTACTTGGCTTCCTGGTATTTTGTTATAGTCTACTGATTTCTAGTTATTGGAACATGTATCTTTAGCTATTGGAAACTTACACTAAATCGTGATTTCTCATTCTATTATAAAATGGATCCACTCGTACTCTTTTTCAACACCTTGATCCTTGTGTACTTTTATATATATGTATCTGAATTAACAATCAAATAGAGCACATGCGGCCCTAAAAATGACATCTACTACGACATGCTTGAGCAACCAAATAAGTACCTTGTACTTCTTACTTTTGGGTCTGTAATTTGTTGTTCATCTTCAATAAAGTAAAAATTTATGTGCATGCAATGTTTACACCAAATTGCATGAATTTACTTATTTTTTGCTCTTTTTAGTAAGCATTTTGAATTTTCCTTTTAACATCTGCTCCAAGGAGCTTTATTTGACTGTGTTATGTGTTATGGTCAATTAGACTTAAGAACAAAAAAATCCTTAAATTTATTAAAGCTTCAAATAACCTTTTTTATGACTAAATAATTATAAATGGTATACAAGTTAATTAGTTATTTCTTATACTTAAAAACAATAGTAGTTTATAGTAATCCAAAACGTAAAGCATGAATGTTTTCACGTTTCGTTTAATTTTCTGCTTTAGAGGTGTACTGGAAAATGTCTCGTTTTGTTTTTGTTAAAAATCAAGTTGTGAAAGGTTAAAAGCAAGTCACTAATATTTGAAAAGAACTAGTGTTGATCGAGTATGCAGGTAATCTTTACTGCTCATCTTACTTTTGTGTTTGTTGTTCGTATTATTAGCTATAATTGTTTGTTGTGATATGTTAAGAAAGCTGATTCTTGTTCATATCGTGGGGGAGGGGTAGGGGTAAGGGTAGAGTGTGGCATATAAAATAATTTTCTTTAAATTTGAAGTAGTTTTCAAATATTTTCTTTTAGGTAAAAAGGTTTGGTCGATCCTGTACTTGTATGAGTTTGTATTGTCAACCATTCTACTTACCTTATTTGTCATCTGGACCCCTAAATCCATCTAAACTCAACCTTTTGAACCCTTTCAACTCATGGTGACTCTCAATCGCGCTGATGTCACACTCCATGTCAGATAAAATTTGCCACATCATTTTTTATTTTTATAATAATTTATTTTTTGACAAAAGAAAAATCATAAAGTTCTGATAAAATTTTGACAAATTAAATTTTAAAATTAATTATTCTTTTAAATTAAA